>NC_090941.1:170338912-170641942 GCF_040938575.1 Ambystoma mexicanum | reverse complement strand
GCAATACAGCCTGCAGGCGTCCGACCAGCCGCACTTGCCGAACTGCCTGCCGCCTGCTACCCGAAGCTGTCTCCCACCACTAACTCTGTCTCAAGGGCAGCAAAGCGCCCTGTATCCGCCTCAACACTGTCGAGCACCAAGAACTGCTTCAGCACCAGGTACATTGTAGTTTTGTCCCCCTCGCCCTTCTCCGAAGGCCCCTAGAGACAGTTACAATCCTTTGCCCCTTTGGTGCTGGCACCAAATAATCTTGAACTATAAGACTGATTACTTTACCAACTGCCCTCCTGTCAGTATCCAGAGTGCATCCATTGCCTTTGTGAAACTGTCTGTCCTCTGTCCTTTACAGTGTGGGTTGAAATTGCAGTGTGCTAGAACTGTCTGTTGTAGTAATAACTCTGCGGAGTGGAGCAGTAGAGTGGTGCAGTCTAGGCAGTCCACTCTGGAGCACAGTCTGCTTACTGTGCCTATCGTTTGGAAGGAGCAGCAGCAGCTACATTACACACGTCCTGCCGCGGAGCCGGACGTGGAGTGGAGCAGTAGAGTGGTGCAGTCCAAGCAGACGGAGAAGATGGAGCGGACCGACGACTGACTCCATTTGCTATCAAGCAGCTACTGAGCTCCTGCGTGAGTCTAGGCAGTTGTGACGATGGACACTGGCCCCTCAAGCAAGAAAGCGGACACCGCAAACATGGATGAAGCAATTTGTGAGCGTTTGCATGAAAGTGTCACCCAGAAGCACCAAGACATGAGTTTCGAGGTGAGCGGGGTGCGGGACACGACAGGAGGGCGTAAGGGAGAACTGGAAGGAGTACTCGAAACAGAGCCTGAAATCATTAAGATTATAGTAGCCCCTCCTGAGAGAACCAACATGGACATAAAACGCCCTCGCCAACCTTCCGACGATAACTTTGAATGGCCTCCCTCCAAACACCCCCCCCACCCAACCGCAAGTGAATGTAGTGATGGAAGTGTCGACTTGTAAGGAGTCATTTGTTAATATGTTGCAAACGGGTACGCAAATAATCGACCTCGCAACAAGTGCAAACATCAGCATTAACACGAACACGATCACAAACGGCACTGTCAGGGAAAATAATGAGGGGGTGGACTTGGCGAGAGAAAGAAGTATTTCAACCAGCAGGGAACAGCAGAGAACTGGAGAGCTAAAACCTCAGGACGACAACATGTGAGAGGACACGCAAGAGGAAGGACATGAGGCAATGGCAGTAACAAGAGAAGTAGAACGCAAGGAAAACTCCCCAAAGAGTTCTAACCAGACGTGGCCGGCATGTTGTGAATCTGAGAAGGATGAAGCGGTGCAAATACCAGACAGATCGGACGCATCGGTTGGTCTTAGTAAAAGGAGAGAAAATGAAACAAACCTGAACTTTCAGATGCCGCCGCCAAACTTGTGGCATTTTGGCAAGTATAGCCACAAAGGAGTGACTTATTTCCCAAACAACGCTGCAACATTTACGGCCCCGACGACTGATACGAAGATTTGGGGGAGCCAACCGTGTAACAAGGACGGCAAGAACAACAATGACTACAAACCGCAATCAACAAAAAACAACATATGGAAACCCACAGGGATAACACCACAGGGTCATAACATGGGAAAGCTGTTCTCCTATCAATTCCCGACACAGGAAAGAGTGGAGATGCCCAGGGATACAACTACCCGTCAAGAACCTCTAGATCTGGACAAGGTTTTTGACAGTGAAGTCCCTGATCAACTCCTGCTAGAAACTTTGTTAACTGTTGAGCAGGAGGTAGAGGCAGGAAAACGGTATTTAAGTGATAACACAACCAACGAAAAAACAACATCAACACAAAGGACGAGGGAGAAACCAGCAACAGAGGAACAGCAAGGGCATCACACAACAATGATAGGATTTCGGAAACAAAGAGGCTTTATTCTATCAGATAGAGCTCAACAGTTAGTTAAACCTGCAACCAAGGATCAGCAAGGGCACTATACAATACTCACAAGTCAGCAGGAACAAAGAATCTACACTGGATCAGACACAACTCAACAGCAAGAAACTTTTGAAAATATGAGATTTAATTCATCAAAAACAGCCCTAGAAAGGAGATCACACCAACAACAATATATTAAGAGTCGTAACGCCTCTAAAAGCACACAGACAACTGGAACAGTAAAGGACAATCAAAGCAAAAACTGCTTGGAAGAACAACCTAAAGACACAAATTTTCTAGTAGTGTCTACTTTTTTTAAAATATTTGTTTATTGACAACATACATAACAGGGAGGGCCGTGCGGCCTGTCCAATTAGCAATAAAGAAGTTAAACAAGAAGAAGAGCATATTGTCAGTAACATTTTCCGATTGGTTTCCCCCCCCCCTCCCGCTGCCCAAACTCCCAACCCCTCTTCCCCCCTCCCGGCCCCTCCCCCCCAACAATTAACCTGCCAAGTTCGGAGAAAGTGCTAATACTATGAGCTTAACGGAGTACACTTGCTTAGCTTACATTAGTAATGAATGATCCTTGAAACAGTGGGGATAGACCCCTAAGCGGTTGGGCCGAGGTAGGACCAAACCTCTGAGGAATGAGTGGGCCCATGCCATGCAAACCTTTGTACCGTTGCCCCATTATAATCGCATTGAGATACAATCGTCGTGCAGCAGCACTGCTGTCCATTCTTGGGTAAAGTCTGACATAGCATCGTTTGCTATTGCGGTGAGTTTATCGTAGTTGAAAATCACCCTAAGTTTGCAGAGCCATTCCTCTTTAGAGGGAGCCAGGGCACTCTTCCATTTTTGCGCGAGCGCCACCCTCCCTGCCCGCAACATGGCGCCAATGACCTTGGGGAAGGCATTCACCTCGGACTCGGGCAAGGGGGAGCCCAATAGAATTTCCAACGGGTGCAGCGCTGGAGCGTAACCCTCTATATCTTTGATCCAGCTAAGTAGTTCCGCCCAATAAACTTGTATGAGCGGGCAGTCCCACCACATGTGAAACCAAGTCCCCCGTTGGTGACACCCTCTAGGGCAGAAAGGGGAGACGTCCCGGAACATTTTGGACAACAAGGCCGGGGGGCGATGCCATGAGTGAAGGATTTTAAAGTTATGTTCCATAGCTGCTGTGTATAAGGAGCCCGAGAAGATGCACTTAAAGACCGCCCTCCAAGTGTGATCATCCAGTGACATTCCCGTCCTCTCTTCCCATGTGTGTTTGAAGGGTTGTCTGCCCTCCAGGTCCGATGTAACCAGTACTTTATAGAACCTGGACAGAGTAGTAGTGTCTACTTTGACGACTATAATGGTGCCATTTATGAAACTAATCGAACAAATGGGAGACCAACTAAAAGACCTGACTACGGTCTTAGCCATGTACACGCTAAGATGATCTACGTGAAAGGCTTTGTGTCAGGCCTTCAACATGACTTAGACACCAGCACATCCAACGTAGCTTACCTTTTACATTCAATCCTAGACCCAGTAATCAAAGAAAAAGAGGCCTGCAGGTTTTCTAGGACTTTTGAAGCGAGTGAACTAAAACAAGTTCACACACCTGCCCTCGGATCCCTAAGAACAGCGGCATCACAAATGGATTCACAAGGAACAACCATAAACACTAAAAACGCAGAGAAACAAAAGCTAACCGAGGAAAGAGGACTGCCGGAGTTAATGGACCAACCTGAAGCGACAAACCTGATAAATCCACCAAATTCAAGCCAATATCTCTTGACAGTGGGAAAAAAAGGAAGACCAGTGCAACCTGTCAAGAGAGACGGTCCAAGTCAAACACAAATCGTAGAGGTAACACAAGGCGACCTGCAGGCCGGGCACGGTCTGCTTGAAACTCCAGACCTACAAAATGAAAAGGAACCACCTAAAAAGATATGTGAGATATTTCAAAAAACAAATAGAGGTACGGATAAAACACACTCTGACATACCTGAATGAACAGAAGACAAGAAAACAGCAAGCAAACATAATGGGACGGAGGCTAAGGTAATTCCAATGAAAAAGACTAGAAAACTGCTGCAACAAACAACTATGAAATCAAACAGCAGCAGAAACTTTATTAAAAACATTACTTTACCAATGGACAAAAGCCAACCACTAACTCAAATCAAAACAAGGACAAACCGAAAATAGTGAGTAAAGAACAAGAGAAGGTTGGACCAGAGATAAAAGCCAGTAACAAAACGCAAGAGGAAGAGAATGAGGAAACCCAAATCGTGGATCTAATGAACCTGTCAACCTACACCACTTACACAATTTCGGAGCCAGAAAACATGGAAGAAAGTGATGCTAGTGATGATGAAATGACCTGCGACCTGGCATCATCGGAGAGCGAACATGAGAGACAGGAAGCAGTGACCCCAAAATGGTCAAAAAGACCAGTTGGTCCAAGAACCATAAAAGAAAAACAGAATGACTTCCCCGAGACCCTCATGGGACCAGAAGGGACACCTGGGATTAATATCCCGAAGAACACAACAAAACCAACCAGGATCGTTGAAGGGAAGGGTCAACTAGATGATCTACCAACATTGAAATTGAGGACGGTAAAACAAGAATTTGTGAAGCCGCCGGTTAAGTTGCTATAAAATAACAGCGGTGATAACAGCCCTAGAGGAAGTAATTATGGCACTCGAAAAAGAAGGTCAAGGTTGAAAACATCGGCAAATAAGAGAATGCAGGATGGGTCAACCTACAACCGATCTAACAACAAGTTGCCAGACAACAGCCAAAACACGAAAAAGAGAAATCATTTAATCAAAGAATGATGAATATGTAATATCACCACTAAGAATCATTAAACGAAAAGACCTGATAAAGCCCAATAAAGAGCATGACGAGAGTTCAGAGAGGAGCAACAACGCGCACACACACAATGGTGCTGTGGAAGACTAGCACAACCAAACGTTACAAATTTTGTTGGAACGAGTAAAAGCATCAGAAGATGGACTGATCCTCAACAGGGCAAATGTAATAAGACTATTCCATCATCCACCGGCCCTAAGACTATCGACGACCGAAGATCTAGTCACTGTAGAATTTCCCGACGATGAGAGAAAGGACATGGTGATCTTAAACCTATCGAGCAATCTTATTAAACATCTAATATTAAACGAAGTTCGACTACTGAGACCGATAGGTTTTGATATTACAAACTCGATTAAAGCAAATATAAGAACATATACCAGAACCATCACCTAAAACGAAAGGAAGAAATACCAAAATTATAGACCAGCCCCGACCAAAATCAAACAGGGTGGACTCAAGAAAGAGAGGCAAAGACATTTTAGCTCTGATTATCAGTGTAAGAACTGTAAACACCAACGAGGCTGGATCTGACGATCATTGGAAGTGGCTGGTTGGGCTATTAGCAACAAAATTAAATCAAGCATAGAATCAACAATCGAGCAATAGCCCACCGCTATTAGTACAAGCTGGAACACGCAGGGCTTCTCCCACCTCTTGCTTGATGAAGATCAATTCGGAAGCAGGACATAATCTGTCTCCAGGAGACCTGGCTGAGGACCCCACCTATTATTGAAGGTTTTAACGTACATCTAAACCCGGCATCCAAAGGGGTCAAAGGCAGGCCGATGTCGGGTCTACGGATAGTAATTAAAAATAGCATGGACTTTGAAATCCTGTATTCTATTAACCCAAACCGCTTTATGCAATCAGTCAATGGTAGGCAAGATCTTAATGGGTTCTAACAAAGAGCCCAAAATTGTTGCATTCATTAATTTATACTGGAACCCGGCGGTTAAGTCTTTGAATAATCTACTGGACCAGGTTATGACACGGGTAGAAGAGCAGATAGCAAAATGGGACAATCCACATTTAATTTTATGTGGCGATCTCAACGCCCACTGTGAGAACAAATATGGATACGGCACGGACTAAGACCTCATTAAAACTACAAAACCAAAAACTTGAGGAAAACAATGGAGAAGTGCTGTTGCATACAGAAACATACATATCTTGACAAGTTATAATGAAGACAACACCCTTGGCATTCCTATGTGAAGAGGGGAAAAGGGCAGCTTCATTTTAGATTAAGATGTTCTGAGATACGTTGATGTAAACGACTCAGCCACCATGTTAGTCGAAATAAAAACTCAGAGTGACCATAACCTGGTAAGTATGACTGGGAATTACGACCCACCGCGATTAACTAAAGGATATCCTATAGATTTGGAAGTGATGCCGGGACGAAATAGACTAAGAATTGGACCGGCTCAGTTAACCCGACTTGAGAATAGTTTAAAGGTCGCTACAGGCGCTGGATCTGAATCAAACGCGACTAATGTAGTGGACTTGCCGGCACTTCTAAGCGTCTTTGAAACCAAGACGAGTGGAAACTAGAAGCCAAGCTTTACCCATCATCATAACTTTGTCCTGGCTACAAGGGAACAGAAGAACCTCATGAGACTTCAAATTCGGGCATTAAAGAAGTAGCCGGCGATACAAAGAGCCACTAAAACAACATAAATGTAAACAAAAATATAGAAACTGGCGAAAGCTTCGAAAGAAAACCATCATACACCAGGACGCCGAGCGTATGCTACATTCGATTAGATCGAAAAACACTGCCGAAATCTGGTCTATGATTAACAATATGAACGCTCCACAGGAGGCACTGGCAGTAAACTCCATCACAGCAGCTAGTTGGACCTCGCATTTCTCCAAATTTTACGATCCAGCGAATAACAAACCAAGAACAGTGAGACACAGACAAGACACGTGGAGCAAGTTAAACATCACAACAGACGCAATTGAAGATGTAATAAAAAACAGAAGAAATCGAGAGCACCGGGCCCAGACGGCCTGACGAACATCATATTAAAGGAAAATCCAAGTAAATGGGCTAAAATTATGAAGATTTTATTTGAGCACATAATTAAAAAACAGAGTCCCAGAGTCATGGAAGACCGCAGTGATTGTCTCAATTTCTAAGAAGGGGTTCAGATTAAACCCTAGCAACTATCACCCCATAGCACTACTGGATGTAGTGGGCAAGGTGTTTACCACCTTCACCTTGAGAACACTAAGTAAATGGAGCATCGAGACTAATCACTGAGACAAATGGCAAAGCGGTTTCATCAAGGGCATCAGAACTACCCTAAACATCTTCTAATAAACATCATCAAGGAACAGGTGGAGCAATCGAAGGGAAAAAAAATGGCATTCATTGACTTAAGTGAAACATTCAGCACAGTGAATAGGGCTCGTTTGTGGTCTAAAATGGAAAAGTGGGCTTTCCGATGGCAACTCGTGAAATCATCCCAGATCTATATTCAGACACCTCAATTAGGATAAGACTTGAAAGATCAGGCCTGCCTCCAAAGGAAATAAGAACAAACAAAGGGCTGAAACAATGCTGTCCTCTAGCCCTGGACCTCTACAACCTATTCACCTCAGATGTCGAAGATGCATTCATTAACACCAGAGATAAAAAAATAAGCCGCTTACTATATGCGGATGACCTGGTCCTGCTGGACCAAACTCCAGCAGGACTACAACGTCAACTGGATGCTCTGCAGAACTACATAGACCTGAACAGGTTAAAGATCAAACTGCAGAAATACAGGATTATGGCATTTGGAGAGCAGGCAGGGGGCAAATCGAAAACTGTGAACCGCTGGCAATTGAGAGGAGAGAAGATCCCCCCAAGTGTCATCATTTATATACTTAGGGTTATGTCTTAATACGAGCAAAGCAGATGACCCTAGACTAATCCTTCTGAGATCAAAGGCAAAAAATCTGGCAAGTCAGGGCAGACTGCTATTAAATAAACACTGCGGATACTCATTAAGACCCCTCATTGCGTTTTACAGGACAAAAGTCATACCAATTTTGACCTACGGGGCTGAATGTGTATTCTCCTTTTGTGCAGAAAATTGGACTCTACTTGAGGGAATATTTTGGAAAAGCGTGCTACGAACTCCAAAGAGCATCCCAATGCAAGCATTGAGAATGGAGTTGGGCTTGATGGCTATGAAAACGGTAGTAGTCTGGAAACCTCTAGAACTCTACCGCAAATGCCTGGAGGCACCAGATAAAGGAGGTTTTTTGTGTGCTTAAGGACGCTATAACATTAAATAGCGATGGAATTTTGAAGGAATGGAAACAAATTTGTCAGGCTATCCTGGATGACTTGGGGGAAGCCAACAACTCCTTGATAGGAAACACAGACAAAATCAAGCGAAAACTCTACATCCAAGATTGGATAGCGACTCAAGAAGAGAGACAAAACATATGGGAAACCGTTTCCAGATGCGAAAAAACTCAACACATCACCCAAGTATCTTGCTCAATTTCCAAATTAGTATTTTAGAGATAACATGATAAGATTTAGATTAAACCTGTTCCCTACAGGTGAACTACTCAACAAGAAGAAAAAAACTCAACACCAAACTATTGCAGATTGTGCAAGGATGAACATTCGGTGGAATCATTAAAGCACCTTGTTTTAGGGTGCACAGCAATGGAAGGCGAGAGAAACAACCTTATGGGAGAGTTCACCAAGAACTATAACTGGAGAACCACTGAGTACTGGTGGCTAGAACTCCTCAGAGGAAATTGTATTTCATTATCTTTAGCCTTGGTAAAACTCTTGTTAACAATTTTTGGAAAACTAAGACAAACTGTAACTTAGTTTAAAGCATGAATTTAGTTAATAAGGTATTTCGTCTCTTGTTGCAGCATGTAAAGGTCATGTATTTTGAACAACTGTGGCTAAAGGTTTGCATATGTATTTAACCAAATAAAGCCTTAAAAAAAGTCCACTAAAAAAAAGTAGATATTTGTATACAACCTTGACTAGACAGTCCCTTTTATCATAGGGTAATAACTGTATTTTTGCTGTGTTGCAACTAACCAACGATCCACAACCTTGCAGACATAAGCCTGCCGTTCAGTCCACGTTACCAAAATTGGACAAGGAGGTCTTATAATTCATTTGTATTCCAATCTGTTCGGATCCCTTCTGGTGTACTAGAGGGCTGGGGTTGATTGATGGTTTAGAAACCGATATTCATCCCTGGACCACTGGTGCCCCGGAAGTTGATTCCTCACAAAGATGATCTCTGTTGTAGAGACCTTTAGGTACAGGAAGGAACAGGTTACTTACCTGTAACTCCTGTTCTCCGGCAAAGGGTCTGGTTGGATTCACATGCTCATGAATATTTGCTTTAGCCTGAAAACTGCATTTCTCCTCTATAACCAATTACTGTCCTTTGGGTCATACTGCCCCTATCCAATGACAGCTGTCTCCCTAAACTCCACCCCTGGTGGCCATCTTCAGATTTGGTAGAGCACGTAAAGTGGCATTATGAACCAAAAGAGCTACAGAGTGGAAAGAGGGAGGGTTCGCATGTGAATCCATGCCAGACCCATTATGGACAGCAGGAGTTACAGTTAAGTAACTTGTTCCTTCTCCAGCATGGGGTCTGGCATAGATTCACATGCTCATGAATATGATTAGACAGCAGTAGAAACACAACCATGGGAGGTGGCAAGGCTCAACAGAAGCAATACACTTACCCCTGGAACAGACGCACCTCAAGTAAACAGGTTGAGCAGCACCGCTGGCCGGCATGGGACTCCTCCCTGGAATCCCTGTCGACACAGTAAAATCTCGTGAAGGTGTGGGCGGACCTCCAAGTAGCAGCCCTGCAGATGTCGAGCAGGGGCACACCAGAGAGAAATGCTGTTGCAGCAATGGCTCTGGTGGAATGGGCTCTCTTCCAGCCTGGTAACGATGTGTTGGCCAGAAGATGACAGTGGATGATGCATCTGGAGAGCCACCTGGGTATGGAAGCCTTAGACAGGGCCTCCCCGTGATTCACAGGACCAAAGTTCACAAAGAGTTGAGACGTCTTCCGAAAATCCTTTGTGCACATCACATAAAACTTCAAGGCATGCGCAACGTCTAGTGAATTGTAATGCCCTTCCAGTGGGCCAAGAAGGGTTCGGGAAGAAAACTGGCAAAATCAAAGGCTTGTTGAGAATAACTTCAGATGGAACCTTCGGCATAAAAGTGAGGTGGGTCCGCAGTACCACCATCGCGTGGCAAGACAAACATGGTTGCTTGCAAGAGAGGGCCTGAATCTTCCCGACCCATTTGGCTGAAGTGATGGCCACAAGGAAAGCAGTCTTCCATGAGAGGAATTTCAGAGGGGTCTGATACAATGGTTTGAAAGGAGGCCCCATGAGCTTAGTCAAAACAACATTAAGCTCTCAAGCCGGAGCAGGCGCTTTCACTGGTGGAAAAGTTCTGAAGAGTCCTTTGAGAAACTCCTTGACAAGCCTGTGAGACAAGTGCAGGTGTACCTGGAAAAAATGGCTGCCAGGTGTACCTTGATAGAGGCATGAGCCAGCCCAGTCTTGGCCAGTGAAAGCAGGTAGGGCAGGAGTTGCGAAGCTGTGATACCTAGAGGTGTATTCTTCGGAGTCCTGCACCACACTGTGAAGCGCTTCCATTTGTGGCCGTAGCACAACGTAGAGGACGTCTTTGCCTTATCCAGGATCTTATTGCAGGGAATAATGGCCAAACTCTAGGGCTGCAGGAGCCAGGCTGTGAGGCTCAGACACTGGGGTGTGGTGCAGAATTATTCTGTCTTCTCTGGAGAGTAGGTCGGGAAGACGGGCAGTCGGATGGACAGGGCCACTGACAGGTGGAGCAGGTCCAGGTACCAGATCTGCCGAGGCCACGTCACAGCGATGAGAATCATCCTGCAATGACATTGTCCGAGTGTGTTGATCGCAAGTAGCAAGAGCGGGATCGGTGGGAAGGTGTACAGGGAGAGCCCTTGCATTGGGAACGAGAAGGCATCCCCCATGCTCCTCAGCTGAGGAAACCTGCTGGCGAAACTCTGGCACTTGGAGTTGGCCAATGTCGCAAAGAGGTTGATTCGGGGTTCACCCCACTTGCTGAAAGATGCTAGTTCTTGATGCAGCTCCCTTCTGAGCGAGTCTGCGATGGTGTTCTTGATGCCCATCAGGTGAAAGGGAATGAGGAACTTGTCCTGAAGAATGGCCCAGTGCCACAGGGTCTGGGCCTCCAGGGCGAACGCCGGGGAGCGCGTCCCACCCCGCTTCGGAATGTAGAACATGGTAGTGGTGTTGTCCGTGAAGATTCTCACCACCTTTCCCCGTAGTTGAGGCAGGAAAGATTTGAGGGCCCAGAAGACTGGACGGACCTCCAGGACATCGATATGGAGGTCCTTCTCCTGTGGGAGCCAGAGGCCTCTGGCATGTGAATGTCCGGTATGGGTTTCCCACCCTTCCAGGAAAGCATCATTGGTGACCGTGGCCTTGTACAGTACAGTGAGACCTGAAAAGGAGCTCCTTGTGTGAGATGTGGGTGTACTCCCCACCATCGTAGAGCCCGCTGTAACTCCTGGTGGGGACAATCTTGTCCGTCCAAGAGCCAGTGACCTACGGCCAAGGAGAATCCAGGAACTCCGGAAGAGGTGGATGCAGGCTGACATCATGCCCAACAGCGACTTGATGGCCCGTACTGTTGCGGACTGCACAGACAACAGGCACTGCATCTTCCCCCATGATGGGCATCACCCTATCCTCCAAGGGGGTAGCCAGGCATGCAACCGTGTTGAGACTGGCACCCAGGAACAGAGCATTCTGTGATAGCTCCACACAGGACTTTGGATAATTGATGGTGAATCCGAGCTCTGTCAGAAGGCACAAGGTCTCTGTGGTGAGCTGAATTGCCAGCGTGTGAGAGCGGGAGCCAGTTGTCCAGATAGGGGTAGACATGGACGCCCTTGTGGCGTAGATTCACCACCACCGGAGCCAAACACTTTGTTAACACCTTCAGAGCTGACCTCAGGCTGAAGCACAGGGCCTTGAACTGATAGTGCCGCCCCTGGAGCACAAAGCGCAGCAACTTTCGATGTTTTGGATGAATGGGGATGTGAAAGTAGGCATTCTCCGGGTGGAAGGTCACCAGGAAATCTTCCTCCAGCTGGTCAAGCACGTGCTGCAACATGACCATTCTGGGATTTAAAGTACTTCTTGAGGTGCCTTAAGTCGAGGAATGGCCGCTAATCTCCAGACCTTTTCTGTAACAGAAAGTATCTGGAGCACCAGAGGTACTGGGGGACGGTTCTATCACCCCCCTTTCTCAACATGGCCTGACCCTCCTGTAGCAGTTGGGTCATGTGTAGTTCTTGATATGCCGCAGGACGAATGCCAGGACACCTGTGTTGGAACTCCAAGGTGTGCCCCTGATGAAGAACATCCAGCACCCATTTGGCTTTAGTGATGGTCTTCCACTTGTCAACAAAGTTCGCTAGCAGGCTGCCCACTGGGGTGCAAAAGTGGGGGCGCGGATCCACGGCCGGTTCAGGCCTGATTGGGTGTCTGCGCCCTGGCCTGCGGACAACAGCGAAGCAGTCGTCTGCTGCCGTAGGCTTGCGAGCATCCTTTGTACGCGTCCTGGGTGGAGGACCGGGAGGGCCGCCGGTAGGGGGTGGTAAACATCTTGGACAATCTCCTCTGCTGCAGCATCCCCAGCGAACGAGCTGTCTCCGTCTAAATGGCGTGTAAAGTCTCGTCCACAGCCTTGTCAAATAAATTATCTCCATCAACAGGGGATAGCCACTACCTTGGACTGCACGTCCGCCCTGAAATGTATGGCCTTCAACCAACCTTGGTGCTCCAGGGCCACACCCTTGCCCATCGGGTGGAAGCCAGAGTCTGCAATATCCAATGCCATCGTAATGGCGTGGTCAGAAGCCACTTCATCATCCCGGAAGAGGGCCAGGACCTTTGTCCTCTTGTCGTCTGGCAGGAAGTCGAAGATTGGCCAGAGCTTATAGGCCAGAGTTCCCCATCATAGCAGGACAGGATGGATAGGCACTGACGGCATTGACGCTGGAAGCCGCAGTGTAAATGATGTGTTTCCCCACTGCATCAAGCTTCATCCCCTCCTGGTTCGGAAGCAACATGGACGAGGATGATGGGTTCGAGGAGCACTTCCTGGCGGCGGCAGACACCGCAGAGTCAGGAGAAGGGTGTGATCGCAAGAATCTGGGGCCGTTTCCAGGACCCTGTCTTTCTTTTCCAGTGTGTCCCTCTTCGGGGGAGCGGTGCTAAGCATCTGCATCAGAGCCAATCCTTCCTCCCAGACATCGTCCAGCAAAGAAACTGACAAAACAGTCCTCCGTGATGACTCTCAGCGCTGAAAAAGGAACCCTTCCTTAATTTCCTCCGGCACCAAGTTGAAGAAAGCGAAGCCCTCGAAATCTTGGCATGAAAAGATCCAACCTCGTCTGGAGGTGACTCACTGGCGGACTCATTGGCACCCAGCAGCTTCTGCTGGCACATAGTTGTCATACTCATTCGTATATGTTGCAGTAGGATCTGTGCCCATATCTGTGTGCAGTGGCAACTCCCCAAACGGGGTCATATGCCTTTGGGGTGGTGTTGGCTGTGGCGTTTTTGACAAGGGTTTCAAACCGAGGGGGCTACGCTGTCACTAAGACCTGGAAGGGCTAGGTAGGCGCCTGGGTCTTGGAGGACTTGACCTTGGAGGACTCCTAGCCAGCGGCCTAGGAGGGCTGCACACCAAGCCATGTACAGGGGCACGGGCAGCAGGCCGTCGCTGTTGTATTTCTGACACTAGGGTGTGGAGGGTCGGAATATCCAGCGACACGTGCCTCGGCGCTGGCGGAGGTGCAAAAGGGCAGCTGGCAATGGCACTGGACTAAAACGCCTCGATGGTCCAAAGGGTAGCTCAGGCCCCCCTCATGGGGATCGCTCCCAGGTTATGGGGCCAAGACCTCCTTCGTGGTCTGAATAGCCTTCGGGCAAGTGGTCATCGTCAGAGCGGATATATATGCGTGAGGATCATCTTGGAGACCCACCAAAGCTGCCGGGGACATCCTCACCGGCCTGGGGAGACAATCCTTCATAGGAAGCAGCTCCCTCAAATTCTCTGCATCTTTCGGAAAGGAGACGATGGGCACCCGATCACGGACAGGTGTATCCGCCTTAGTTGTAGGCAGAGCAGCCGCTGCTGTAGGAGGACGTGGAGGCAGATACAACCGTTGGGTTGGCGTAGTTCGCACAGTAGACACCACATTAATAAGGGGCTCCCCGTCACGAAATAACGATGGTCTACGAGGCGGACACAAATGAGGTCATCAACAGGATTGTGATCATCGATAACAATACATAATATACCACAGCTGCCCCTTCGACGAAGTAGACGTCTTGGAGGACAAAGCAGTCGTCGATGGGGCCCCGTTTACGGGACCGGGCCGGTCCTGGACAAGGCATGACTGTGCCTGGATACCGAGTCAGAGGCCTTCCCCAACTTGAGCCACGATACTAACCTGCGGTAACGGTCCTTCTTTGTCGTAAATACACAGCAAATCTCGCATCCTCCCCTCATCGTGGTCTAGATGCAGGCAATATAGGTACTTGAGGTGCACATCCTCGACGTAGACATTCTGTAGAACACACTTCACGCAGAGCTTGAAGAGACTCCTCTTCTCCTCCAACATCGTCGAGGTAGAAAGTAGGCCCAAGACTGGGCCTTTGCGAAAACTCGAAGAGAAGATCTGCAACGAAAGTGGATCTTCAACGACAACGGGCCCCCGCTGCCGGTAGCCGAATGACAGTCAACGATGGAAGAAAAAAAAAAAAACAGAAAACAGCCTAAACTTTACCCAAAAAACTAGAAAATAGCAAAAAACTCAAATAACAAGATGAGAGGACTTGCAACACTGAAACATGCAGTAAGAATCGGAAGATGGGCACCAGGGGTGGAGCTTAGGGAGACGACTGTCCTTGAATGGGGGCAGTATGACCCAAAAGGCAGTGATTAGTTATGGATGTGAGGTAGGTATGGTTTGAGAAGGCAGACACAAATGAACAGTTTCGAAAACCTTTGTTTAACTTTAAAAGGCGTTGGAGACTTCCTATCTGGCCCCATCACTATAATGGGAGTAGTCTCGACCATCAAAATAAACTAAAAGATGTCAAAGTCAGTCTGTCAAAATAATAAAGGTGTCTGTGTTAAACATAATCTTTCCCTCACTTAATTCTACAATGACAATGTGTACGGGGTTAACTCAAAACAAAAGAGCGAGTCAAATAATTTCAGGATGGCAATGGAGTTAAATAACACTCCCTTGCCCAAGCTTTTGTAATAAAACGTTCATTAGGAGCTTGGGTGGCTAGTTCACACAGTTCAATGAGGCACACTTCTTCCAGGCTTCTCTTGCCTGGCTGATAATTCATGCAGTTCATTGGCATACAGTTTGCTCCGGCTTGCCTCGCCTGCTTTGGTATCAACGAAAAATGGTTCACGATGAGGTTCCCTTCCCCAACAGTTCAACAATCCTTCAATGGTTTACATGACAGACTTTCGCAAACGCACAGTACTCGCTGGCCCTTTGCGGGACCACTCTGTCAGTAAGGCTTTCACATAATCTTGCCCTTGGCACCTCTTTACTTCATAGTACAGGAACAGAGACTTTCCCAAACGCACAGTATCTTGCCTGGACCTGTGGAGGACTACTCTGTTACTAAGGCAGTCTATACAGTTCGTGCTCCTCGTATTTTATTTCACGTGGTCGTGCCCCCAGCACTGTCTTTCACAATCTTTACTTGGCCGTTCCCCCGGCACTGTCTTTCACAATCATCACTTCGTGGGTCCCAGACCCTCTTACTTATTCTCATTACGAGACCCAGACCCTCCTCTTAATTCTCATTATGGGTCCCAGACCCACTTCTTAATTCCACAAATACAACAGCTCTTATCTCACTTTCGCTCGCGCTTTGTGCCCTCTGTAATTCACAATCTCAAAAAGTCTCTCTCTTTGCTCGTGTAAACATTCACGCGGCATCACCGTCACTTTGTTTCGTATCACACTCTTTCAACAATGGACAATTGAAGCTTTCATCTTCATTGTGTCTCTCGCCCTATGCTTGTCCTCGCTTTGCACCATTGCATTTCATTTGCGGCTTGCACCTTGCATAAACTGGGCTTCCTCCTGCTTGAAACTCACAGATGTGTTGCTCTTGATCGCTTGATGCGTGTCGAGGTCAGGGTTTTCTTTGCAGCCCCTCCAATACTCCCGGGCCTTCGCACACGCCCGGGGGTACGAGCACCTGTACCAGGCTTTCTCTTTGGAGTTTGTTTCCTCGAGCAACCCCCTTCTGGCTCCTTGGAGACACGGCTCCCTCGCCACACTTTCTGCAGCCTTTTCACCTCTCAGGCCCTCAGTGTCTCATCACTTTGTTCTCCGCTGACAGATTTCGGGGTAACTATGCAAACCAGTTCACCTGCCTGCTCTATCTCCAACTTGTGTGCCTTCCCGGGCTCCAAGTCACTCAATGTGCGATTCTATGCTCCACCTCTTATACTCTGGGTAGCCGTCAATGTGTTTCAGGTGTGTAGGATTATGACCGAGCGCCTGACCCTGCCTGGCCTCATTACCAGGACAGGACCATTGCATATTACTAGGGGTAATATTCCTAATCTCAGTCTTCCTCTTCCTTGTCTCAGTAGTTGGGTTGAGACAGAAAGCAGGGGAATTATGGGAGTTGTAGTATCCCAAAAAGGTAGAGGGAATATGGGGTAAACAATTGTTGGGAAATGAGGTATACCATGTCTGGCCTTCCAGTGTTTCTTCCCCACTCCCCAATGACCCACCTACCCAGGTGATCCTCCCTCGCTTGTCCACTCCAAGGTCAGGATCCAATAGTGATGGCCCTTCCCTGGTCACCTGCATAAGGGATCCCCGGAGACTTCCAGTGAGACTACCCTTGGGTATCTCACAGAGGAGAAATATAGTTTTCAGGCTAAAGCAAAGCTGCTTTTCTTTTTTACTGAGGATTCCCAGCCTGACAACGGGGAATATTCATGAGCATGTGAATCCATGATAGACCCCATTCTGGAGAAGTGAGAATACATGGTTGCAGGGGTATGAGGTAAGGAGAGAGCTAACAAGAAGGAAAAGGTCAGGGGTAGAGAGAACAGAGTTAAGAAGTGAAGTGGCAGTGCCATCAGAAGAGCGGGAGAACCTGAGAGAGGAGTCAAGAGAGGATAAAAAGTAAGAGGGATCAAATGAGCGTGGAACACAGTGAAACAAGATAAGCAGGGAAGGTAGAAGAGTGGGGTAGCGAGGGAGCGAGAAGGAGATGATCAGAAAAGTGAATAGAGTGGGCAGTCATAGTAGTGTTAGAGGAAGGAAAAGGAGAAAATAAGGTTGCACTGGGAGCAAAATAGTGAGATGAGCGAGAAGGGGTTTGGACTAAGTAATATGATTAAACAAGAGAAAAAAAAGGGAGGCGGAAGGTCAGACCGAAGACAGTCAAGTTCATTGTTAGTTAGAAATGGGGTCAGTGGGCCTGTACAAAAGACATTCTACTGAGCAAGGTTTGGAAAAGGAAGAAAGATGATATTCGAAGGAGGGAAATTAGGGAAGGCCAGGGAGTGAACAAATGTGAGTCTAGGAACAACTGTAGATAATCCCACTGCCAACAACGTGGCCAAAGGTATGAGGGGTGTGAGCAACGTTGGTAGTGGAAGTGAGAAAGGATGTAGGAATGTTGGTGAGCTGAGATGTAATCCAGGTCTTGGTCAGTTAGAGAAATTGAAACGAAAGAAGAAGTTGAGTATAAAGTGCGATTTGTTGCAGACAGTAGGGCATTCAATAGTTCAGGGTTAATGAAAGGAGGAGGATCAGGGGAGATGTGTGGATAAGAAAGATTAGAAAGATTTCTAAGGTGGTGTGCAGTAGGAGGGGGACAAAGCCAGTGCAAAATTAAAGTAGGGGTAGAAGAAGGAATGGTTGATAAAAAGACACAAGAGGACAGCAGGAAGGGAGAAAAGAGAAGGCACAAAGAGCAGTGAGAAGCACATAGTCCAGGCCAAACAGGAGATGCACAATGCCTTTAGAAGGGTCACCCTTTGAAAAGGAGGCCCAGAGTGAGGACGTCCACGAGAGGCGAAAATATGGGCTGGAGAGTCACGTGATCCGTCACATGACCTGCTTCGTTGGGGAGCTGGCGGCAAAGAGTAAGCCAGGTGAGGGTGCAGGGGTGGCATCATGGAAAAGCAGTTTGGAGCAGTTTGTCCTAAGGGCTGACAGTCAGCGGGCTGATGGTAGAGCCAGGAAGACTTTGGGTTGCACGTTCCGCCCCTCGGTTGGGGAGGCGGCAGTAGCAGAGAACCAGTCAGGAGAGGGTGCAGGGGAGGTCCATGGGTGACAAAGCCATGTTGGTGTGAGGCACCTTGGGCGGCTGTGGAATACATTTAAAAATGTAATGACTTTGGACTCAAACATGGAGTCTGTATGAAATGCATTCTGGGTACAGCAGTTGACATTTGACTTCAAGTCTCTGTGAAAGCTTCACTTCTGAACATCGTCTGCATTTTCTGAAACAGTAGAAAAACATCTTGTTTTTTGTTCAGGCCAGTGAAGGTGTGTTTTGCATTTCGTAAGGACCCGAAAGCAGTCCATTCAGCTCCCATGGGAAACAGGGTATTTACTTGTCCTGGCATCCTGCAGCATAAACCGGCCAGGTATCTGTGAAATGCTATTGGCAGTTGACCTCTCTGGAAAATGACTGCCCTGCATTAGATTGGGGGACACTGAACGAGGTTGGCAGAGAGACACAATCACTTCTGTTGAGCTGGGAGAAGGTAGACTTATCTTGTCCGGTCCGTTCCAGTTGTGCAGGTTTTCTCTTTGCCAACCTGGGTTTGGGAAGCTGTCCAGTGAAATTCATGGCAGGGATGAAGTGAAGCGCATATTTGCCACCGGTGATGTAACCTTTTCTATAGTTTATCTGAGTTAATAAATGGTGAGATAAGCACCAGTTTTATAACATAATTGAGAGAGTGAATGAGTTCTTGCGTTCCAAAAAGCACACTGCCTTCCTTGTTTGTTATTGGGGAAAAATGATAAGACTTTCATACACTTATTCTGGGAGAGCAGAACAGGCGGCCTGGAGAGGTTTGTCCTGAGAGCTGGAAGCCAGCAGGCTGAAGGTTGAGCCAGAATGTCTTCAGGTCACACGATTCGTCAAATCAGTTAAGATGGTTTATTGATACCATAGATCTGTGAAAAGTACTCCTGTATAAACTCACAACTAACAAATACTTAGGGTGGACATAGTTTCACCTATATTACCTCCCAAGTAACACATTTCATCCAAAAACAAATCATACTGCATTAGAAGATCCTGAATGTGCCATTACAGAGTTGGCTGTACATTTCATTCAAAAGTAATCAACTCCGATGAAGGAAAAACAAAACATTATTGGCTTTGTGGTTTTGAACACATTTATGATCCACATTTAGGTTAACATTGTTTAGGTGATGACATGAATCTAAGAAAAGCTAATAAGTGTGCTTTTGAAGGGAAATTATTAAATACTTTGGAAATATAGGTGACTACTGTAAGTAATTGAAAAAGATTTGAAATCTGTGGTGTGCAACCTAAAAAACATAAAAAGAATGATGTAACTATTAATAGTGTGAGGGGTCAGAAATGTGAGGCGGACAACTTTGTGAAGGTTGTTCAAAAGATGCCATTTTATTAACTAAAAAGGTTGGATAAACTCACTATCCTGACTCTGAAGACGATTTCCCTGCCTAAAATAAACTAAAGGAAACACTAACAAAGGGGTTATGTCCCTCACACTTAATCTCACGCAACTTAACAAGGCAATATATGGCAAACCAACGACAACAACTATAACAGTAACATTCATATCATAATAACTGTTTCTCCTTCTAGTCTGGGTGAATTCCCCTTCCCCAGATTCAATTAGGATTTTGTTCTAAAGTTCCAAACAGGTTAAGGAAATCATGTATTATAACAACGTTCTCTTTTGGTTCCAACTCAAGAGCATTAAGTTCCAACTTGATAACACCAAGTACTTGAAACAACTTATATTCAGCAACTCAGAATATTTCCTTACTTCATTGAATTCAACAAAAAGGTCTTTGTCAGGATATTTCTGCACCAGTTGACAAATCCATTGGTTGCACATTTGTAATACTTCTGCAGCAGTTCACATAACACTCACTTTAACTGTAAGTACATTGGTGTTTCTTCAACTTCTTCTTCAAGACTTTTAATCATACCACAGTACTTCAATGGTATTCCCCTGGTCTACTCGCCTGCCAGGTTTCGCAAAACAAAGTTCTCTATTCTGGTGTAGTCTCCTGCCAGAACATATCCACATACTAGACAACATTCCCTGACCTGGTGTACTCTCCTGCCAGGCCAGAGTAAACTACTACTTGTTAGTAATTCTGTGGTAAAGGTTAAACTTATTTTTGCATCACAATTTAAAAACTTTCTCTGAAGGTTATGCTCCACTGTTTCTGGACGTTTTCTCTCAGAAGGGCAGCCTTCCTGCCACTCTTGTTTCTTCTATTTTCCACTAACCAACTGCTGATAAGGTTTCTGTTTCAATTTCACAACACTTTGGCAATGTGGGTTTAAGTCCTTCTTTCTTTGGATCTCTTGTTCATATGGGCAATTGTGTTTAATACCATTGAAAACACCAACTACCTTCTTTTGGCTTTGGCACTTATAGTTCTTTCCCAATTGCCTGAGTATATATCTTTTTTTGGCTTTGGCAATGATGGTTTGTCTATTCTCGTATAACTACTACCCTTTCTCTTTGTTGGCTCTTGTAATGCCCAACAATGTCAAAATCACACTTCTAAAATGGCAATCAGACTCTTACATTGCCATCTGCGCCCTTTTAAATCAGATTGGTTAATATCAGAATCAACATGTTTTCCATTGCTTCAGTATTAAAAGATGTTCTCTTTCACTTGATTTACTTTGTTTACCCCTTTTCTAGAGTTGAGGCCTCTGCACTTGGCCAGCAGGCATCTAAGGAGAACGCTGGGGACAGTGAATTCACTGTGCGCGTCCATTTGACGCGCTGCCTCCAGGTCCTCTGCTTCATTTTCCCCACACAGCCAGGGAATCTCTTCTCCTCGAACCTCCTCGGCTTGCGTCTGTCACCAGCATGGCTCTCCCGGCTCCCACAACATGTCGGAGTTCAGCAGCCACCGGTACTTTTCAGAAAAGGGAAAAAGTTATCAAAAAAGTGTGCTTTCCACTGCGCAACCTCTGCAGCTGCGTTCCTCAGAGGGAGAGTCGTCTCTCCCGACGCCTCCCGCTGCGCCTGATCTGCAATTACGGTCCAGAGCAATAAGGACCCTCTCAGGACCGGTGTCTACTTCACAGGCCACAGTGGTGCCAGTGTCTCTGATCCCACACAAGATCTGCTTCTGCTGCCATGTAGAGGTAGGAAAACTACCCCACCTTCCGCTATTGCTCTTTCCTATGGCCTGCACCTGGTGGTTTTGTTATGCCTCCCAGTCCTCCTCAGGTGTGGGTCATTATTCCCAATTGACTGCTATCTGCAGTCTTCTTCTTTGTCCCAGTACTTAGGGATTTATGTGACTTGTAGTCAACAACATCAAAATTGGTTTTCGTATCGGAATTATCACTACCATGCTCACTATTTATCTTATACCTACTCCCCAAAGTACTATGAGAATTACAAGTATTACTTAACTTTACAGAAGAGTATGGTGTCTCAGGATTCAAATTTGTAACATTTAATGACTCTTCTTCCTTATTTCTCAGGGAATCATAGGGGCTTTCATGTTTAGAAATGTCAATGATTTTAAGAGTTTCTCTCTGACTTTCAGAACATAACTGCTTGTGGTTATCTTCATCTATATTCCGACAGTAATTTTGAGAAAATAAAAACTCTCTGACAGCAAGCCATTACATATTCCAGCATTAAAGATATTCCCTTCCTTGAGGAACACAAATACTGCGTCTCATCCCACAAAGTCCTCTCATTTCCCTGGGGCCCTTCACCTCCCAGGTGATCCTCCTGGCTTACACCGACCCCAGGATAGAATCAGGAAGTATTTGCCTATCCCTGCCCACCTGGGAGGAGGCATTAGGTAGGGTTTTTGTGAGGACTCTGTGTGAATCATCACAAAAGCAACAATAAACTTCATAACTACAAGTCAAACTCCAAACAATCAGATAATCAGTTACAGCAAGGTATGGCCACCTTGTGATGGATAGCAAATCTGACAAAAACAAAATCCACAAAATCCGTTTTCTTTACCTTGTCGAGAGAATTTCTCTTTTCGCTGTTCCGTTCCGGAAGGCTGTTTCCCGAATCAGTACTAATAAGAGAGCCTCTTGAGTCTGCGTTTCTCACACAGTTGACATTTGGTGTAGATGATGTGTGTGGAGAACCTTTCAATAAAATAAATACAATTATTGCGGAAAAGTGATATTCATGTTTTATAGAAATTCTGCATGAATGTCTACAGATCTGGGAAAATCAATCAACATATGGCCTGGAATTAAGAAAACGCTATCTGACAAATATTTTCAAGTAAACATTGCTAGAAAGTAAATCTATCAGAATGGCAATACCCAAGTCTCTATTTATTAGACACATTCTCCAATGTATTTTTTAGATGTATAGAATGGGGGGTGTGGCCAAGATGGCAGTGTGGTAGGACGCCTACCCCTTAGCCGCTCCGACCATCGGCCCAGCCGCAATGCATGGCGGTGCGTTAGAGGTCTATAAGTGAGCCTCCCGCACAGACTTGGAAGGCATGGGCTGTGGTCCTCACTTTGGGGTGCACGGATGCTGCCGCAGAGTTGGAAATGGGCTGCAAGGAGGAAGATGGCGACCCGGCACCAAAAATGGTGGCCGCGGTGGCCCGCACCTGACCCCGACGAGGCAGTAGGAGAAGGTGGCTGCGAACTCCGCGGCCCCCTGTGGAGTCGCAGCAAAGCAGGCCATCCAGTGCAGCCCCAGCGAGGAGGAAGCATTGTCCCTGGACGTCAGGGTTGAAGACATGCAGCTGACAAGAAAGGCGGTGAAACGGGCATGGGAAGGCTCCTATAAGCTGCTGAGCCCAGAGAGCTACAAAGGAGGGAAAGACACACAGGCTCCTAAAAGCTGCTGAGACCGGAGAGCTACAGAGTAGGGAGAAATACACAGCTGCTGGCAATGTTGCATGGGTTGGGTGCCCTATGTCTGCCCCACCCCCATGGAATCACTGCATCACAGACCAGTGGGTGGCAGTGAGGGGGGGCCCCCACCCACTGCAGAGCCGCCCCTTAACACTGCCACAGGGGAAACCAGACTTGCCACGCAGAAGGCCAACAGAGAGGCACCTGGACCCTGGCCGGGTGTATGGTGTGCACTCTACCATGGTGAGGGAGCGGATGGCCTCGGTAAGAAGCACCTAATTAGCCCTGCTCCATCGAAAAGCACTCTCAAAGATCAGAGCCTGGTGGGCCTGGGCCCCCCAGGACCTGGAGAGCAGGTGGGGGTGCCAGCTGCAGATGGTGAGAGAAACTGGTGGTGGCCCCATCAAAGAGCAAATACAAAGACTGGCGAATGTAGCTGAATATCAAAGGCCTCCAACAAGTCCAATGTCTCCAGCATACAGGCATTTTTGACAACCCATGCAAAGCAGATCCCACCCACGGAAGGTACGACCGTCAAAGCTGTGACGGGATGAAATCCTGCGCCAAGTGCGCCATTTCTCACCTAGTCCCCCGATTTTCTCCGGCAGGACATAAAAGACTTGGTACTATTGGAGGTCACCGAACTTCACAAGGCGATGCTGGAGTCTACTACCGACATCAGGAGGGAGGTGGTGGCCCTAGGAGACAGGATGTACCACAATGAGCGCTCCCTTATAACGCTGAGACAGAAATGTGGGAAGTCCAAGGAAGAACATCAGCCCTCCGGGACAGCAATGAGGCGCTCAAGGCAAAATGTGATGACCTAGAGAACAGGGTGAATCAGAATTAGTAAAGTTCCTGCACGAAGGAGCGAGGAGAATGACATAGAAGTGTGTTTGTCAACTCTTCTCGCAGGTCATTCCGAGCAATCCTCCTGAAGCTATCAAGATGGAGAGGGTGCACAGAGTGGGTCCGAAGAGAGATAACAAAAACCGCCGTCTACCCCCAGCCGCTGAGATATTGCAGTAAAAAATAAACAACTACAGAGTTATGGAGGCAATCCCAGGGGAGGCAAGAAGGGTGAACCGCATCCAGTTTCACGACTCCACAGTCCAAATAATTCAACATGTCTCCCAGTGCACCCCTGGCAAAGCGACGGAGGCCAGACTACTGAATCTCACGATGTACGAGGAGGGAGCAGCCCAAGCCGCAGCAAACTTTGGAGGGGCCCAAGAGGAGGGCTCCTGGCGCACGCCACAATCAGGCAAAAAAGGGCTGACAGTTGACCAGTCATCGCTCAGGATATATCCGCATCATATTGGGCTTTGGGAGGAGACCAGCGGGACTATCACGTATAATGCCACGTCAAGCAGCTAATCGCCCTTTGGCGAAGAACTGTTCAGCAGTTTGTGCAGAGTTCTGTCTCAAGTTGAAGATTAATAATGCCTTGCTGTGACAATTGAAATTCTTTTAGTGGTGCTGGGATCGCCAACAATTCCTTGCCGCGTTTAGCAAATTCCTGATAAGTCGGGTGGTAATGCGGGGTGCGGTGGGGGGGGGAGATTATCTTTAAACTCCGGTATTTCACTGACTGGCAGATATATAGGGGGAATCTCTGGAGTACTAGATGGGTGGGATGCCAATGACAGTAGTTGCCACAGGGAACGATTTTGCAGGAACCACGTGCTTCACTCAGCACGGGGGATCTTACACAGGTGCAGTAAGGCGTTTGGAGAAAACGGTGACAACCCGCAGCTGGTGGGACACCCTTTAGTGGACCATGGTGGAGTTCTCTTAATGGGCGACATGAACCTAGAAATGGATGGGACCAAAGACAGGTCCTCTTGGATCACCTATTGCACCACAGGCTCATATATCTTACCTTAAAGTGGTGGATGCATGGCCAAACCTACACCCCAACGACACTGACTACACATGCAATTTGCAAGTACACTTATCAGCATTGCTCACTGATTATATCTTTATCCCGGACATGATTCACTTTGTCCTCTCTGCGGAGATGAAGCCTGTGTGTGACCCCTCTCTGACCATGAGATGGTGAGACTGAAAGACTGGTCACGCTACTGCAATACCTACCAAGGGCTGCTCCCACTGGGTATCTTGCGGGATCCGGGTTGCTTGGAGGCCGTAAAGGGAGCGGTTTGTGAATATCTCACTAATAACCACCCTGAGGACACCGCCAAGGGCATCCATTGGGACGCAGTGAAAGTGCTTGCCCGGGGAATTATAACAGTCAGTATGGCCGCAATGAAGCGTGCTTGGGGCCAGGCGGAAGAGCAGTTAATACGAAAAGGGAGGAGGGTAGACAAGGCCTACGCTGAGACCCCTAGGAGGCGACATCTTAGGCCTCTGACGGTAAGGGCTCGAAAAGCAGAACAGACTATGCTCAAGATTCGACAATACCGGAGACACTTTTAGCCCACGTTCTTAGGCAGCAAACAAGCCGGTCGTTCATTCATACTATTATCGACACTCAGGGGAAAGAGAATGGTGACATGAGGGCAAACAAAGGGAACTATTCCATGCCTTCTACACTAACATTTACGCGTCCGGTGCCTCAAGTCAGGGGGATATTCAGACATATTTAGAGGGGGAAGAACTACCTTAGGTATTGGGAGGGGCAAAAGAATTCCTAGTAGCTCCACAGGAAGTTCTCCAGGTGATCCAAACACTGAAACCAAACAAAGCCCCAGGTCCTGATGGCCTCACGTCTGTCATTTACAAATCCCTGGGTCAGATACTTGCCAAACCTATAGCTGACATGTTTAATTCTGTAAGAAACGGTGGCCACCTCGAAGCCTCAATGACAGAGGCGCAGGTAACCCTAATACCCAAGCCAAGAAAGGACCCCAAATGTTGCTCTTCATATAGGCCCATAGCACTGTTGGACTCAAGATTTTTACAAAAATTCATATCACAAGGCTGGAGAGGTTCATGCCTCTGCTTATTAACCCTGATCAGTGGGGGTTTATTAAGGGATGGGGTACTGTTGACAACATAAGAAGGCTACTACATCTAATAGATAAAACCGGGAGAAACCCAAGTCACTTGCTTCGGTTGACGCTTGATGAGGAAAAAGCGTTTGACCGCGTAGGATGGGGATTCCTGTGGGAAGTCCTGCAGAAATTTGATTTTGGTCCCAAAATGACCCAGATGATCCTCTCCAATTATGTGCCTCCTTCTGCAAGGCTGTTGGTCAATGGGGGCGGTGACTGCACGATTTCCACTTACTAGGGGGAACCAGGCAGGGCTCTCACCGTTATTATTTGCGCTCATAATGGACCCTGTGGCGGCACGGGTTAGAGCCAATGAGCACACTATGGGAATAAAATTCAGGAGATCCCGACATATGATTAACCTTTGGCGGACAATTTGAGTTTTAATCTGTCAGACCCCACTAGATTCACTAGGGAATGTAGAAGATGAAATCGACCGCTATGGCAGGTTTCTGTGTTTAAAATAAACAACGCCAAATCCGAAATCCTAGGTCTAAATATCCCCTCCGCGACCCCCTGCATGAGAGAGGATCTTCAGTGGAGGCTACCCTTTATGTGAGTTGCTAAAACTATTAAATACCTTGGAGTCAACATAACAAGCAACATTGGGCACATTTTTGGATTCAACTATCTGGCCTTAGTGAGAAACATCAGGAATGATTTGGACCAATGGGGTGCCTTGCGGTTGTCCTGATTTGGCAGAATGGAGGTAGCCAAAATGAACATCCTCCAGCGGATTCTCTACTTCTTTCAGTTGATTCCTATTCCCAATGCTAGAAGAACGATTTGGAACTGGGATGCTATGATACTACAATTTCTGTGGAGAGGAGGATCCCCTAGAGGCACAAGGGCAACGCACTGGTCTTGGAAGCAAGACCATGCAGAGCAACAGAGGTTCGAATCCCAGATCCCTGATTAGAACCAAACCCAGGTACGCTATTAGGCACGTTATAAAAAAAACAAGTAAATAAATAAAATTAAATAAATTGGATCACATTGTATTCAGGTAGGGACCAGAGAGGGCTATCATTTCCCAAGGTTTGGGATTACTACAGAGCATCACAATCCCGCCCACTGATTGACTGGATTCCGAGAAACTGTGGGTAAATATGGAGCAAGCGTAGCGGGAAGGGACTTATGGACGCAACCCCGACTGCCCCAGCCTCTACCTGAACCCTATCACAAGGGCCTCTCTCGAGGCATGGGATAGTATTTGTCAGGAGAGGGGAACCACTTCTCCCCACACCCCCCACAACCCATATACCCCATTGCTCCACAATGAGGATTTCTCTCCAGGGAAATCTGACAGAGGGTTCATGCGATGGGCAGACAGAGGGATAAGCAAACTGGGGGACCTATTTTTGAATCGGGCAATCCGCATGTTTTAGGGCTATAAGGGCAAGGGGGCCTTGAAGAGACTGATAGATTCCGCCCATACACTTGCCCAAATGAGTAGAACTCTGCTCATACTGTGATGGGTGGGAGCAGGAGATGGAGTTTGGTTTTCCCACAGAGGACTGGGAAAGGATATTTGAGGAGGTAGGGTCTCACTTTGCCCACACCTGCAGGAAGCTAGATATAAAATATTGACACCATGGTACAAAACCCCTGCTCAGCTACACCGTATCAACCCGAACAACAACAAGCTATGCTGGAGAGGGTGCGGACTGGAGGAACACTTTTGCATGCCCTGTGGGGGTGTCCGCTGAAACAGATTTTTTAGTTGGAGGTGAGATCCAGACTGAAAGAGATCATGCAAATTGACATCCCTGACAACCCTATGGTGTGGCTCCTACGACTCACTGATGCACTGCATCAAGACTGCACAATGGCTGATCGGAGATAGTTGACTAGTCTCCTGATGGTTGACAAACTTACTATCCTCCACTTCTGGAGGAAGGCAGAACCTCCAACGATCAACCTGTGGCTTGAGAAAGTCTGGAATGTTCTGGCAATGGGAAAATGGTTGGCCAATATAATGGACTCCCTGATTCCTGATGCCATTCATGACTGTCTGGAGGCCCTTCTTGAATTACATGCAAACAGGCTAATGCCCTCTCGTGCCCGGTGAGATTGCGGGCGCTGAACCTAGTATAACTACCTTGACTGAGTAAGCCTGTATAATGCACTATATATACTGTCTTCTAAAATGTTTGATTTAGTTTCCATTTGGTATACTCCTGAGGGGGAGGGAGGGTGCCATTGAGGGGGGAGGTCTATTTTCAACTGTTATGATCTTTATATATTCAACACCGGATGTCTCCGGTGTGTGTTATGATAAAAAACCAATACAATATTGTTTAAGAAAATAAAAATGTATAGAATGAAATAGAAGGTGCCAATGTGGAAAATACTGTGACAAATTGGCCATGATGACTGTCTCCAGAGGCTAAAAACAGAGATTTACTTGTTTTCACACTACATAAAGAAGTGGACACTGGGTGACGCGTCAATTCCACGGGTGGCAGTCTGCTAGCACTGTGTGTAGAGCAAGCTGGAATACCATAAGCTGCCCCTGTTCTGAGAATACACTTAAACCAGCAGTCCGGGAGGACAGAACCCATCATATTAGCGAGCTGAGGCAATGTAAATAAACTGCAACAGGACATTCAAAATGGCTGCCATGACACGATCAGTCACCCTGATCCTGTGATAGGAAAGAAAACCCTGAAAATCGTGGAAAGGAAAATGGAACAGAAAGCCACTAATACAATTAACATTAAGCAAAAGTAGAGAGGCAACTCACTACAAATCAGGCATCTGAGTGAGGACTACACAAAAAGAGAAAAGGAGAGAAGGACTGGGAACTAGATACAGTGAGCAGTTCTTAGAAGCTGCATCTGAGGAGTGAGACTTACAATCAAGAAGGAAATTCTGCACCTGGTGGAAGGATGAAACCGTATCTGGTGAACTATGGAAACAGAGAAATTACTTACGGGAAACCTTCTTTCTATGGATTTTTCTCCCTCAGATTCCTCATCTTGAAAGATTATCCCCTCAGTGCCGGTTCGTCGGAAAAAAGTTCGATAGGGGGTGCTGTGCTGCTCAACATCGTCTCGACTTCATCGTGCCTCAACTGCGCCATTCCTCACGTCCGGACGGGATGTCGGCAATCGTATTCAAGGCATGCACTATTTCTCCTTACCTCAGTTCCCCACCTTTTGCCCCTCTAGCCTCCAAGCTCAGCTTTCGAGGGAAAAATTGCATACATGAAGAAGCCATTAATTGATCATTTTTTCATTGAGGAAAAGATAGTCAAATGAATTGCATGGTTCTAACTCAACCATAATGATTTTTTACTTAAAAAAATATATTTAAACAAAATGGCACTGGAGCTCCCGCTCTTCCCTCATCAATCGTACAGAAGGAATAACGGAGAAGGCAGATTAGTAAGCAAGTCCAACATTAGCTTCATAGGGAAGATAGGGAGGACGATGAGGTATCTGTGGGATAAGAATCCATAGAAAGAGCATTACTTTAAGTAATTTCTCCTTCAATGGATTGCATTCTCCCACAGATTACTCATCTTGATAGACTCCCAAGGCAGTGCACATGCCAGGAGGTAGGAATGGAACGACACTAAAAAACACTGCAGCACTGCCCTATGAAAGAGTGCATCCCTGATCTGGGCTAGGTCTAAACTGTAATGTTTTGTGAAGGTGCGCAGAGAGGTCCATGTCACAGACTAATTCCTCTCACTGGCATGCCCCTCTGGAGGGCAGATGATGCTGCCTTCTCATAGTATTCTGCTATGCATAAAACAATCAAACAGAGATTATCTGACAGTCTAAGTCTAGACTGGAAAAAGGCATTGAAAAGCTCCCCCTCTTGAAAGCATTAGTCATTACCAAATGGAAGCTCAAAGCTCTTTTTCGGATCGAGTCTATGAAGCGCCTCCACCTACTTGAATGGGTGAGGTGGTGGAAGAAAACAGGGAGCTCCACAGTGTGTGAAATATGAAACTCTGATGCCACTTTCTGAAGTTGGGCCCGGCCCTCATAGAAACATCCTTAAAAAATATTTTAAACAGTGGCTTACACAAGAGAGCTAGTATCTCACTGACATGTCTAGCGGAAAGTGATGGCCACCCGGAGGGTCGTTTTCGAAGTGAGTAGTCTAAGAGGAATGGAATTTAAGGAGCACCATGAAAAAAGACAGGTCCAGGTTCAAATACCAAGCCAGGACACCAAATGATGCGGGCGGGAACTCGCTCACAAGGCCTTTCAGGAACTGGGACACAAAAGGTATAGAGAAAAAAGAACCTTGCAATGCTGCCCTCCTAAAAAGAGACAGTGCTGAAATCAGTCCTCCCTGGCGCACATGCGCACTGCAGGCACTCCCGGGCCAGCAGTGAAAGCCAATAAACTTGGCTGAAAAGGATGCCTGGAGGCTTTAGGAAAGCCCCCAAGGCATCCTTTTCTTAAACCAGCCTCCTGTCCTGTCCCTCAAACAGACCTGGGTGGGGTCAAACTTTGCAAACCCCACACCAGTCTGTGCAAGAAATAGGACAGGGGCGGAGTGCTGAGGAAGAGTCATAGTGATTTCACTGTGGAGACCCTCCGACATACAGGAACTGAAACAAAATCAAACAAACTCCATAGGCTATGTTTGGTTTCATAAATTCCTGCATGTGGGTCGGTCTCCGCAGTCCACACTAATGACCGGCGACGAGAGGCAGAGGAGCTGGCTGTACCAGACCCAGCAAGTTCATTATTTTTTCTTTTAAATCCCGAGTTCTGCAGTACACCCTTCTCCTGGACAGCAAACATCCTGCTGTGTGAGAGGGGTAGAGCCCCTTTTACAATGCCTGGAGCAAAAGCAGGACTTTTGCAGTCACAGAGGGGGTCTACCGGTGCGGGCGTCAGGACAGACAGCCAGTGGCCCATGGCTCACTCACTGTAAAGTTTAAAGTGCTGTGCCCAGGCCAGTGTTCAAACTTCACTGTGAGTGAGGAGCCCGTGTGCACTGCAGAGAACTGCTGAAGTGAGAGCTGAAAGCAGTCTGAGGCACTGGTGGTGGGCAGACAAATCATTAATGTCTGCCACCCCCACGGGTGCCTCAAACTGCTTTCCACTCTAAGTAAGCACAGTCTGTGCTAAGAACAGCCTGTGCACTTAAGTGCAGTACCCAGGCCAGTGTACATGTGTAGCCGTGCAAATATTAAGAAAATCACAGGGGCACAGGCACACTAGAGGGATAGGCTTGCTGCTTTGGTATGTGTTTAAACAGAGGCGCAACAAAACCTACATTTCGGGGGCGGGCCAACCTTTCAAATGTTGGGAGAGGCGATAACTTCACAGACGGTGGGGGAGTGGCAAACTTATCTGTGGGGGAGCATCTCACTTCTTTATGCATTCTGCTGAGACTATTCTAGTGCAGTTTCAATGTTACAAGTAGCTTACTCTCTCCATTAAGTCTGAAAGCACCCACTTAAGGACTGCAGTGAGTATGAGTAGTCTCCTGTCCCCTATCTACCCCTCTACTCAGTCCCCTGACATGAAAATACTAATCCAACTTCACGATTTCGATTGCCTAAAAATGTATGTGCTAACAATGAAATGCTTAAGTTAGTAATTGTCTGTGACGTTTATCATCTATGTCCTGTTTTGTCCGGTAAATGTGAACAAGGTGGAGACTAGAGACAATTAATGCTTAATATATTCTTTCCTTACAGAAAAAGAAATGTTCCCTTCACAATTGGTTGTGCCTCTTAAGGTGATGCTTGTGTGGAAGCACAAGGAAAAATTGATTCACCAAGTCAGATCGGTGCCCTTGTACATCTTAAAATGAAAGACTGCCAGTAGGTATCCGAAGTAAATTTGGTTCTATGTCCTTTCATCGTCAGGCATTTCAAAGCCTGCAGTTTAAACGTGTATGAAAGTTCATCTAATTTTAATTTTAATTTTGGGGGGGAGAGGAGGGGGTCTTCCCAAAACCCCTCCTCCTGCACCAATGGTAACTATACCCAACCCCCCCAACCACTTATCTGCCCCTGCCCACCCCCCTAAAAAAATTTGATGAACTTTTGTGCATGTTTAAATTGCAGACTTTCAAATGCCTGGCGATGAAAGGACGCCGTACCGTAAATGTATGTGCTACAGTTTGACTAAAATGTTGTCTATCGTTTTGATTGTGCATATTTTCTTAATGAAATATGCTATACTACATTGGAAGCATTCATTTTGCTTTGCAATATGGGTTTAATGTTAATTGGTTTCACAAACAAGATTGGGGAAACTCAGCAAGACTGGCATTTTGATGCAACCTGTTTGGATATACTTATGCACTGCAGCATGCATTTTGGTAAAGCCAACGGAAGTATGTTGTGAGGGTACTGGCATAAATTGGCAGAACCAGCGCGGACACATTGTTTTATAGTATCATTATTGGCATTATGCGCAAAGCAAACATAAGTATGTAAAGACAAAACTTCTCCCCTCAACACTGAGGGCTGGGGGACTGCTACTGTGATGCGCAACCACACAAAATATTGCTCAAATTTTCAACCCAAAAACATCATTGCTGCAGGGTTTTGCCAATGTAAATTCAGTCACTTATGAGCCGAACAAGTGGTATGACAACAGACAAGGTATTGGTTCAACGGTTACCAGACATTTGGTGGAAAAAAATTGGTCGACCAGACAAATGGTCGAACCAATTTGGTCAAAAACCAAATGTTCGAATTTTTTATTTTTTTTATTTTCACCCCTTTTTTTTTGGGAGGGTCCCCCCCCAACCCCCTTTTTTTTTCTAAAAACCAATTTTTGTAAAAAACGAAAACCCGAAAAATAAATATATAATTAAAAAAAAAATTCAACCATTTGGTTTTCGACCAAATTGCGTCGACCAAATGTCATTCGACCAGTTTTAGGTCGACCAAATGTCTGGACACCGGTTCAACCACTGCGCATAGACCATTGATCAATCCTCTCCATAATATACAGTTTTATCAATAGGTATCAGTATTCTTTCCAATTTTTTGCAAATGAGTTTAACAGATTTTTCACGTTCAAGTGTAATTTCAATTGGTGATTAATATGCTCCTGCCAACACATGTTTCGACCTTACAGAACACAGGTCTTCTTCAGGGCCAATGCATCCCCTTTTAACATTACAATGATTAATAATAGTCAACATAAAATACACAAAATACAAAATCAACATAATTCACCAAGAAAATTCCAAGTACAGGACACATGTAAACAACATTATTCAAAACGTGATCAGTGTTTGTTGTCAACAATATAAATACTGCATAACAAGCGAATCAGGAAACGTTTTGCATCCAGGGGATGAGGTGTCATTATCAACCGTTGATATAAAAAGAAAGAAAAACAACAATACTACTGTAGTATCTTTACATCAGCTAATGAAATACCTCGGAGTATTTACTACCCATTTCCCATTTTCTAATAAAAAACCTGTGAGTTCACTTTACATCACGATATCCAACGTGATTCATGTTATAACTGGGTATAACCTTGTTAATGTTATCCTTGGGCATTCCCCATGCCATTTTATTGAGACAGGCAAATTCTAGTGCAAAGCTATCCCACACCTCAATGGGCTCTACAAATGACCCCAAATGCCTCTTGCCTTGTTCTCACCTGTGAGCGCTAACAATTAATTGTGCACCAATGCCCTGATGTGTCTTTGATTCATCTCAAAGCGAGGTAATACTTTACCTTTCTTCTGTTTAAATATTCTTATTAAATAATTGAAAGATGTCCAGCAGCTTACCTATAATATAAAATGTTTAACATCAGTTACCACCCATCCATACTTTCAAATTAATAGAATGTCTGAATAAAGCATATCCTATCTAACTGGCTGGACTAAGAGATCTAATCCCCTTTTTTTTTATTCAGAAAACAATTTGTTCTCCTTGGATTGGAGTTGCGCTTCTAAACCTACAAATATTAGATATAGATGCCCATTAGTATGCTAGATATTACTTGAGATCATTTTAACTTGTTCTAAATAACATATTCATTGCCCTGTCCAAAGTAACTGTGTCATCCGTCCAAATGAACTATCTGACTCTACCTCTAAATCTAAATCTAACTAAATCAAATAGGCCAGGAGAGTGTCTTATGTTCGCCTGGTCTTCTCTTCAGATAGTCTCATTATTTACAACTTTTCTCCGTGGAACTATATAGGTGAACATTGGTGGTCATAATTTCGAAAAAAAAATGTCGACAGACAAAAATGTCGACAAAAAAATATCGTAAAAAAAAGGTCGAAAAAAAATGTCGACTTTCATTTTTTTTAATTATATATTTATTTTAGGGGTTCGGGAGTTAAAAAAAGGGAAAAATTTAAAAAAAAATTTAAAAAAGGGGGTTTGGGGGGGAACCCCCCCCATTTAAAAAAAAAAATGCATTGAAAAAAAAAGTCGACTTTTTTTTCTACATCTTTTTTTCGATATTTTGACTTTCGACATTTTTGTTGTCGAAATTATCACTGTAAACCGTGAACATTATCTCCTTGGATAGTCCCTGAGATCAATTCTTCAAAGGCACTCTTGGCTTTTGTGCTTTGTGGTCCTAAATTTAGAATGTTTTGTCTTGCAGTGGTTCCTCACCCGCTTGTCAACTCTTGTAGACTCTTTCCAGTCTTTAAACTCAGGTTTTCCGAAGTTGGGTTTATCTTGACCTTTTGAAACTTTTATTGTAATGAATTCCTGTATTTCCTGTCACTCATTATGCGGTTCTATGTCAGACTTTGTCCAGTCTTCCACTCTGAATATACAGAGTATCTTCCCTTCTGCCCAGGGGATTTGGTTCCAGTCTCTGCTTGTTCCCGACCTGGATTGGATTTTGTACATTCCTTTCACTTCTCTCCCTAACTGGTTTTTCTTTTAATATGTTGTCCCCAGGACTGGGCCGAGTTTCTCTCTTATAATATCTCTTTTCCCCAACCGGGTTATTTGTTACTTGTTTTCTCTGCTTTTTACAATTTCAAGTGGACAGTCTTCGCTTTACTTTCTCGTCCTTAGAACTCAGACAAATGGCTTCAGATCGGTAATGATGCACTAGCGGCCTCTTTCTCCAGTTTCCCCTGGTACCTCTCTTTATGCAGGCGAAAGAGACGGGGCTGGGTCTCGCTCGGCTAAGATTTCTCACTCTTCTCGGCCGTTGGCTTCTCGTTCTTCGTTCCTCGTTGGGTCCCTGCCGTACACTGGCATGACCAGAAGCTATCAACGCTATCAAAGCAGACGGCCATGAACGATAATTCTAGCCCTTCTGTCTCCCAACAATCTGCAAGCTCATCAGTACTAATAGATTTAGAACCCAACTCTCTGGTTATAGACAATAACAAATTGCATAATTTACTTTGCTCTGAACTGACTACACAGACCAAACATCTAGATATTAATAACTTTAACACACAAATTAGCATACTAAAGGGGGCCTCTCCTCACAAAGCATTGGGTTGCTGTAAGCGGGATCCAGCTTGCTCACACAATGAATGCATAGCTCCTGAGGCTGAGTATGAGGGTCGAGAAGACAATGGTTGATGTGGCTGGGGGTACCTCACTGACAAGTATGGGGGGATAAAAAGAATACAAGAATTTAAAAAAAGACAAGAACAAGGAAGATAAAACCCCTTCGTATACCAAAGCTGTGTACCAAAGCTCTAAATAAATCATCTAGAAAAACTCTGCGAAGACAAGGGTGGTCTGATTGCCGTGATTACGGTGAAGTGCATGGCACAAAGAGGCAGACCAGGATCTTATGGGGCAGTCAAACCCTAAGCTTAACTTGGAGTCGAGGGGGGATATATCCTCAGTGGGGAAGGCAGGGTCTTCAAAAAACAGAGATGAGGGGAACTATGCGATGGCTGAAGGGAAACTTGGTGATGCCTTGAAAAAAAAGATGCCGAAACCCTTTATGGCGAATGAGCAGGGGTCGGCTAAAGCTACTTTTAAGATTTTCAACCAAAATACTACTGGGGGTTTGGCAGGTATTGATTAGGCTAAGACCCCTGATAAACACCCAAGGGTGCGGAATATAAGTTCAGGTGATTGCCAAAACAGTGTTTCCATGGAGGTTACATCTACTACCAAAGCTGAAATCAAAACAAATATAATGGAATCCTGTAGAACTAATGATAAACCCTCTCTGATGATGCCCCCTGAGGATTTGGTCATGAGAGATCTAATTAAACATCTGTTTAGACAGGAATTGTCTATTGTGAGTGAACCTGAATGCAGAAAGAACCTGAGGCAGAAGATAATGTAACAAAAAATATTTCTCAACCCTCCTATCAGCCTGGCGGTTTGGGCATAATACAGGTGGGAGGCTCAGTAGAAGACCAGTGGTGGGGGGCCAGGGGGGTTTGGGACTAGCGAGAAAGGGGCCTGCAATCCTCCTGGCAGAAATTGGTTAAAAGATTTCAACAGGGACCTTGCTTCAAATCAGCACTTTGTTGAGAAGGACCGTCACTATGGCGGTGTACCACCTGTGATAGAACCAATGAGTAATCACATTAGAGAGTCCTATTTTAAAGACCCCGAGTATCCAGAATTTACAAGCCTTATACTGAACTACATGTTACAGGGGGCCCAACATTTCAAATAGAGGTACTATCCTCGATTTATTCAATGAAATCCCTTCCCGGAGGTTACTTACAACAAAAGATATCAAATTGGTAGACTTTGTACATATTGGAAAATGTGATTATGTAATACTGGCAATTCCATCTAGAAAGGTCTACGAGATCTTACTCAATGAAACAGGGAATGTTCAAAAATTGGGCTATGATTTGAGACCTTATTTTGCCAAAATTTAATGTAAGCAGCCCGGGAGGGGGCGGGGGGAGTCAGCCTGTTAATTAGGTGACATTGAATGAAGGGATGGTCTCGGCCAATGAGGATTATAACTCGGGATGGTCTCGGCCCATGGGGATTATAACCCGGGGAATGAGACAGAGCTGGAGGTGGTTTACCCTGTCCTTAGAATAATCTATAGCCCAATTAAAAGACTTAAGGTGAAACTTTAGCGAAAAAATTGACCTTTACAATACCATCTTGGAATGTTCAAGGTTTCTCTGTATTATGCACAAATATCTCTATGTGATCACCTTCGCTCATCATTCCATTTTTATTTGCAAGAAACCTGGATTACAGGTGTCCCCCTGTTTGAAGGTTATGAAATAGCCTGGGAACCGGAACAACAGGGTCCGAGGGGCTAGCCCTCAGGGGGTCTTTTGACCATGGCTAAACAGGCTAGGGGTCTTAGTGTAATAGATCAGTCAATATTATGTAAGGGCGTGCTTGTTGTCTCCATCAAAAGTGGAGGGTGTACACAACTTTAAGAACCTATTGCTGTTTGATATTTATTGGGATACCAATGGTAATTTGTCCGGAGACTTGCAGTTGATTAACTTAAAAATTGAAGAATGGTATCCGTTATGTCTGGGTGGCCAGGTGATGGTCCTTTGCGACTTTAACGCGGACTGTTTCTCTCCATCCGTATCTAATTGTGGTACAATTGCAACTGATATGCCGCTTCATCTTTCTATGCTGGGCGGAGATGAGGGATGTTTGGGTTACAATGCTGCTAGGCGTAAAACCAGTGAAGGACCAAAGTGGTACTGGAATTTCGAAGGATGGGATCTTTATTTGCTTCATCTGCACAAAAAGAGTAATATACGTAAACATGATGCATGGTTTGGAGCTTTGGCATCTTCCTGTATTGACTATATATTTGTCTCTGCAGCCCCGTATAACATGAAGAGCTCTTTTAATGTGGTCCGTAACGTTTTAGTGAGCATGCAATGCTGATGGTTGGTTTTAATTGCAAATACTCTAATGGTAAGAGATTATAATACAGTTCTGAGATTAATATAAATCCACAAGGGAAGCGTCTTAGATGGAATGATAAAAAGATCTCATCCTTCAATACATCTATCCTGAACGATTTTGAGGGTTCAACTCTAGATCTAAAGAGCCTCATTTACATCTCGTCCTCGTTTAACTCTTATATTGAGAGGATTATGTCTAACATGGGAAAAAGACTGACTTCAATCTATGAAAAGAAGTGCTAGAAAAGAGATTAGGCAATTAAAGCATTCTTGGCCGAGAGAGTCGGCCTCTTTAATGATCATGATAAATAAGATTAAGCAAATACTGAAGAACTGGTCCAAAACGTTTAGGACCAACTTGCTTCAAATTGACAGCGAGGCAATGTTGTTAATTTAAAGGATGTAAGCTCACGCACTTTTTGGGGACTGATTAATGATCTGCAAAGAACCCAAATTGTTATTCAAGCAAACCCAATTGGGGAAGAAATGTGGGACTAACCCTTCTGTACCTTTATAAAGAGGGATTTCATCCTTCAGGCCCTCCGCAGAAAGAGAAGGAACATACATGGAATCTCAAGTTTACCTTGGAAGATGTTGCCACAAAAATATCCTGTGCAAGCTGCTTGAGAGCGGGCGGACCCAACTTGCTTACCTACACTATATTCAAACAAAATGTCGAACTATGGTCAAGTATTCTTTTTATCCTATTCACTAATATTGTGGAAATCCAGAAGGTATCTTCTTTGAAAACTTATGTCTGCACTATATTTAAGGGGGGTGATCGGTTATCCCCCGACAACTACAGGCCCATTTCTATAATGGATGCGGATTCTAAAATCTTTGCTGTGATTGTGCTAGATCATATATAACTTGGTTTCCATAAAAGGATGGGAACCGATTGTGGAGGTCTAATTTAGACCAATCTCCAATATGCACCCAGGAAAGGTTTGAGAACTAATGGTTTCATCAAGAGCTGTGGTCTAAATGTTCATCTATTCTTGATAAAATTCGGTCTTCAAGTGGGGTTTTGTTAACAAATCCCAACTTTGTGAAAAGAAAAAACATATGTTTGATTGGTATAAAACCATAGACACGTTAAATCCAAACTGTATGGTCATATTGTCTCCTATAAAAAAAGAAGTTTGTACTCTAGAACAATATATAATTACATTTCCAGATAAAAGAGTTAGGAATAACTTCATGCGTTTTTGTTTAAATGTCTTATTAATGGATGAAATTCTAAGTATTAGAAATACTAATATCTGTGTGTCTTACTGTAGGTTTTGTAAAGACAGTTCAGTGCTGGACGTCTTGAGACATTTAATAATATACTGTCCAGCCTTGAGATCCGAAAGAATTTTCTATTTTAGCTAATATGTTTTAAACCGTCACTTTTTATCTCTGGACTGTATTCGGTTAAACATGTTGCATGGGAAAAATATTTCACTAAAAATTAGGTTAGTGAGATTCTTAAAGGATATTTGTAAGCTGCTCTGATTATTTGGTGTTTAATTCTATGTTATTCTCTGTAAAAATGTTACTGTTGTGTGTATAGATATATATATATATATATATATATGATTCTGTGAAATGTTATTTTTCAACCTTTTGAAAAGAAAAGTGGTTAGTTAATGAAGCATGTTTGTAAGATGTTTTGGTTTGCCTAATTTAGTGATTTTGGTATTTCACCATTCAAAGCCTCCTAACATTTTCTCGTCCTTGGCACCAGGGAGGTAATCCCAAGGACGAAATACCTTGTCCTTGGCACTTAAGGGGTTAAAGGTATTTTATGCTATATTATTTGTTAAACCTATGTTAAATCTTATATTATGAACGTTGTTCTAATTCATGAATTCATGGAAATGTTTACTTGTTTTAAAAATTAAATTTTAATGATTTGTAAAGGTTTTATTTAAAACCATACATAAATACAATAATTACAAAAAGAAATACAAGACTTGTCAGAGTTTATATCTAATTTATTTTCCAGAGCATGCTTCCTTACCAGATCTAAGCCTCTTTGGAGGCCAATGCGGGTAACTTCAAGCAAAATGAGGTCATCTGCGTAAGCCAACCATTCTACCTCTAATGAACCAAGCTTTAGCGTAAACAGAGAAGAATTCTGTAGAGTAGTCTGAAGGTCAGAGACATACACGTGAATTTTTAGGTTGTCATCCAAGTAGAAATATCAAAAGCATATTTAAAACACGTGGTGGAATGCTGCAAGTAGCTCATTTAGACCAGGTTAGCCCCCTGTGCACCCTATCAAATGTGGCAGATAAGTCTAGACTTCCTCAGTAAAGCAGCTGACCCCTAACCAGACAAGTCTTTGTTTGGCATAGTGTATAAACCAGTCCATTTAAAGTGGTCCCCATCCCCTTCATAAAACCAGTTTGGTAGATGCTCAATCTCAGTGTTTTCTAGCCACCTCTCTAAGTCTTTGAGCCGAAGCCCACTAGCAACTTGCTAGAGGTGTCTATCAGTTATATAAGCCTATAAGCACTATGGAGACATTCTGTCTCCTTTTGTAAAGATTGATACAATAAACACTGTGCCACGACTCTGGAATAGTCAGGTCACAAGACACCTGTCTAAAAAGGATTATTAAAATGTTTGCCCACATAATAGCATTTGCATTACTGCTCTGGAGTCAGTTAAGTTCACCTATTTCACTAACCTCATCTCCTCTGCAGGCTATCCATGACCTTAGATTCTAGGTCTCACTCCTTTAAATTAGCTTTTTCTCCACTTCATATCCAGATGCGGACTTTGCCAGCTACTTTTCCTCCAAAATCTTTAAGATGTGTAGCACCCTGTCTTGACTTCTTTTCTCCACCACCTTCATCAGAGCTCCCATCAACCACTTTGGCTGAGGGGGCCCCTCTCCTTTGGTCTCACAACATTCCTGATCCATTTTCCACAGCAGTCAATGAGCTAACACTCTACTTACTACTCTCTTAACCCTTTCACTTTACTTTGGTATCGTCCCATCCTGTTAAAGGTGGCCACTGTCAAACTCCTCTTGAAGAAACCCATTAATTACCCAAACATCACAGGCAACTATCAACCAATCTCCCTCCTTCCTCACTCTTCTCAAACATGTAGCCTTCAACTGAAACACTGCCTCCATGACGGATCACCCACATCTGCAACTCTTCCGCTGCAGCCCACCATTACCATCAATCAACTAGCCTTATTTTCCTAGACCAATTTGCAACATTCGACCATAGTAAATGTATTTCATTGGCGATTTATAGCACACATCATGCCAGGCTCCCCCCACCCAAGTGCTCAACCAGGGATCAAACCATGTTGTAAGTCGTCATCCTGTTTCAAAGCAGGGCACGTTGCCCTTGAGCTATCCTCCTTAAAAAACTCATATCTGATTTTCAGGCCATTGCCATTGTTTCAGTGGTCTACTATTAAACAAATCACTCCCCCGCCATCTCTCCAAATACTGCGACATCCAGGAACACATTCTGCAAAGACCTTTCATAGGTCACCTCCATGTCAAACTCTACATCTGCAAACTGATCTCCTTAGTCTTCTCATATCTATTTGCCAAAGATACTTAAATCTTCCCTTTCCCCAACGATCACCTCTAGATGTCCTCTTGCATCATTGAATGCATCTCTAAATGTCACTATATGTGTCAGGAGTAGGGTTGGCCTAAGGCCAGGTACTATTGGAGTTGTGGGGCCAAGGACCTTGAAGAAGCCCATTTCCAGAAGGGTACTGTACTTTAAAGGGCTGCTATGCCCTTTCTGCAGACAAAATGCGGCTGCAAACTACAAATCCCAGCGTTTAACTCGCCAGGACTACAATCCCCAGCATGCTTTGCAGGTTCGGGAGCCAATGGGAAGCTGCGCTGGGTGTGGCTCGCGAATGCCCATGCGCAAGCCCCGAGGCACGGGGCTTGTGCTCGAGACACCGAGGAGAGAGGACGTAAGCCCAGCAGCTCCCCGGAATCCATACGCGAGGGGCCTAGAGCCACAGGAACAACGATCCGGCCCCTCGCTGACACAAGATAAGTGCCGCTCAGCCCAGGCAGAGTCTGGGATCCTTGGGGAAGCGCAGGGGGCATAGCCCGACCCCTCCCAGAGCCCCTGCGCATCGCATAAAAGCTAAGTGGGCGGATTCACGGGAAAGTCATATTTGCTAAAGTGAAGGAAGGAAGTGTGCATGGTTTCACGTGCATTCGTCTCATGGGAAAACGCCGGAAGGGCGCGTGAGATGAAGGAGCACTAGTTTGGGGAACCCGGTCTGAGGAAAGGCCGCGTTTTGACACCCGGTCTGAGGGAAGACCGTGTTTAGGGGCAAATTGTAAACTTGGGGCTTGATAAGCCACGTGCGGCAGCGCACCCTAAGATTCGTGGAATATTTATATTAAAACGCTGAATGCGTGTTGAGAGAGTTTGTGAGAGAGTGTGAGACCAGCAGAACGTAAGACATACGCTAATGCTTGTCCTTTGTTTTCTTTTAGTTTGAACCTGATTCGAACCAGAATCTCGGACTGCAAGGACGTGGCACAGGACTTGACAGCCTTTGCAGGACAGGACTTCAAAGACTAAAGCAAAAGCTAAGTGTGCTAGTGCATGTGACTGTGTTCATGAAAATGTAAATGGGCTAATGTCAACAATTGTTTGTTGCTAATCCTGGTATGCTGCTGTAGTGCTCAAAGGAGCACCTTCATGTTTGTTCTAAGGGTAAGGTGAAGGTGACAACACCTTTACATGTAAAGGTGTTATGGCAGTTCCATCAGCCAGTTTGAGGAAAGTGTGCAGACATCGTTTACGTTAAAATCCCCAGTCCCATCCATAACCTCTTCCCAACCCTCAATCCGGTTATCCTAAAATCCCTCTACCTATCCACTCATCGAGATCCTAACCCTCCTTCCCCGCTCTGGTTAAAGAGGTCTGTGTAAGCTCTGTCTTGCAGGCACTAAAACCATTGAGGGGGTGGTTGGTACTGCGTCGCTCCTGCGCCTAGGACCTGAGCATCTCTGATAGAAGCACAAGCCCACGTAATATTCAGGCGCCTGAGTGGTGTAGCCAACTCCCATCACCATTATGGAAGAGATCGCCAAGGTCTTGCAGGACCTACAAAGCGAACTAGCGGCGTCCAGGCAGGACTATGCCACGCTGTCAGCGCAGGTACGTAGTTTGGCCGCACAAACAGCACCTTTGCCGGGTCACGCACCAGTACAGGTGCAAGTCACCCCAGAGCCCATGATTCCTCTGGCTCCACCTGAGCGGTATGCAGGAGACCCGCAGAAATTCTCTACCTTTATTACGCAATGCCGCCTCCATTTCCTTACGAAACCGGCAGCGTTCCAGTCCAATCAGTCTAGGACTGCATTCGTTATCTCCTATCTCACAGGAGATGCTGCAGCATGGGCAAACCCCCTAGTCCAAAAGGACAATACTATCCTATATGATTGGGACGAGTTTCTCAGTGAATTTGAGAAAATATTCAATCGCAGGGCTGCCAACCTGTGTAAGGATCGGGAATTGCTGACATTGAGGCAGGGAAATAAGGAACTAGTGACGTATGTCACTCAGTTCAACCGATTGGTAGCCGAAGCCGAATGGCCACGCGACAAATGCATGTCCCTTTTTTATCAGGGATTGAGGGATGATCTGAAAGATCTTATTGCCCAAGTTGACCCCCAACCCCGAGAATGCTCGGATATGATTGATCTGGCGATGCGGTTGGATCATCGTCAGGCGGAGCGACTGGGGGATAGGAAGAAAGGGGAGTCACGTCCAGCGGCAAGGTTTGACCAATTTAAAGGGACACGAGGGTCAATGGACAAGTCCGAAGGAGACGAGCCGATGCAAATTGGGTCGGTTCGAGGTCCCCTATCAAAGGAAGAAAAAGAACGAAGGAGAAAAGATGGTGTATGCATGTACTGTGGGAAGTCCGGACACTTTGTTCGTGAATGCCCCACAAAGCCCAAGACTCAGGGAAACGCCTCGGCTCGTCAGTAGTGGGGATCACCCGGTCGAGCCTGATCGATTGTAGGGCCCCAATAGAAGGTTGTCCCAATTTTGCCCCACACATTTCGGTAAGGGGGTGTCTTGGTTTTCAGGGTATATCAAAAGAGGTCACCATGTTGATTGACTCGGGGGCAACGGGTAACTTTATAGATATCCAGTTTGCGGCCAGGTTGGGTATCCCTATCCAGCAAAAGGCAAAACCTGAGCCCGTACGCGCGGTTGATGGTACACCTCTATGCTCGGGACCCATTACACATAACACTCATTTAGTGACCCTGAGTTGTGGTATTGGGCATTGGGAATACATTGCCTTTGACTTAATTGCTGCCCCGCAGTTCGGCCTTATCTTAGGGTTACCTTGGTTGAGAAAACATGATCCTCAGGTTTGTTGGACCTCCGGCTTGGTAAAATTTAGCTCTCCTTATTGTCGGGAACATTGTGAACAGCCGGTGGCCGCGGCCTTTCAAGTCGCAGGCATTACCGGTGTCCAACCCGAAGCGCGCATAGAAGAACTACCCACAGAGTACTCAGACTTTGTAGACGTCTTCAATAAGAAAGCCGCTAAAACTCTGCCCCCACATCGGCCATTCGATTGCCGGATCGATCTTGAGCCAGGGGCAACGTTACCATGCATTCGTATATACGCCTTGACCGAGGCTGAAAACAAACACCTTCGGGAGTATATAACAGCCAACTTACAAAATGGCTTTATTAGACACTCTAATTCGCCGGTATCTTCTCCCTTGTTCTTCGTACCGAAGAAGTCCGGGGAACTCAGGACTTGCATAGATTACCGCGGGGTGAATCGGATAACCATCAAAAACCGTTACCCACTTCCACTCATCCCCGTCCTTCTAGATCAGGTTAGGGACGTGGTCATCTATACTAAGCTGGATCTTCGTGGGGCTTACCATCTTGTGCGGGCGCGCGAAGGTGACGAGTGGAAAACCGCCTTCCGAACAAAATTCGGATTGTATGAATATCAGGTTATGCCATTTGGTCTCTAACGCACCTGCTGCCTTCCAGCATTTCTTAGATGAGGTTCTTCGGGAATATTTGGACGTATGTGCGGTCGTATACATCAATGACATCCTCATTTATTCCCATAACCTAGAAGATCACGTCCAGCATGTACGCGCTGTCTTACAAAAGTTAAGAGAGTACCATCTATATGCCAAACTAGAGAAATGTGAATTCCACCGTACTACCGTGGAATTCTTGGGGTACTACCTTACTCCGACAGGCGTACAAATGGATACAAAAAAGGTGAGGGCCATTCTTGATTGGCCCCCGCCAGCCAATGTCAAAGACGTACAATCCTTTCTGGGATTTGCAAATTTCTACAGACGGTTTGTCAAGAATTTCTCTGAGCTGGTTACTCCGATCACGAGACTTCTGCGCAAAGGCTGCCCGTTTATTTGGGACGCCTTGGCTGAGCAGGGATTTCAACGGCTCAAGAAGGCCTTTACCGATGCACCGGTATTGAAACATCCGGACTTGTCCCAACCATTTGTGGTGGAAACGGACGCTTTCAGCTATGCGCTGGGAGCCGTTCTGTCCCAACGCGATCCCCAGACGGGCCTCTTACACCCAGTAGCCTACTATTCGAGGAAACTGCTTCCAGCAGAAGTGAACTACATCATAGCAGACAGGGAAATATTGGCCATAAAGGCAGCCTTTGGCGAATGGCGGCACTACTTGATGGGGGCACGTCCCACAGTGACGGTTATTACCGACCATCGCAACCTTCAGTTTATTAGGACTGCCAAGACCTTGAGTCCGCGTCAACTGCGTTGGGCCCAATATTTCACAGAGTTTGATTTTATTATCACATACAGACCTGGAACGAACAATCGGAAAGCTGACATTTTGTCCCGCTATCCAGACAAGGTCTCTGAGGAAATAGAAACTGTATCTCGGCCAATAGTCTCTCCAGCACAAATAGTGGGTTTAACTGCCGACATTTTTGAGAGCATCCAAAAGGAGCTTTCCATTCATGACCTTCATCAATGGTGCAAACTGGATCCCAAGCACACCATTGAGGATGGGCTCCCGTATCATGGGCATTCTTTGTATTTGCCTACTATACCCCTACGGGAAAAAGCGATGTCGTGGTGCCATGATTCCTCCCTAGCGGGTCATCCCGGTAGGGCAAAGACTTTAGAATTGGTAGCAAGACATTTTTGGTGGCCAAGGTGGCGGCTTGATGTTCAGCAATATGTGCAACAGTGTGCAATTTGTGCCCGGAATAAAGCCGACCATCAGAAACCAGCGGGCCTCTTACGTCCCCTGCCAACACCTACTACACCATGGCATACAGTCACTATGGACCTCATAGTCGAGCTCCCACAAGTGCAAGGCTACACCTCCATACTGGTGGTGGTGGTAGACGCCTTTTCGAAAATGGCTCATTTCATCCCCTGTAAAGGGGTTCCAACAGCCCAGGAAATTGCAGATTTATTCTTGCAAAATGTGGTTCGCCTTCATGGCCTTCCATGCCGTATAATCACAGACAGGGGTCCGCAGTTCACTTCCAGGTTCTGGCGTGAGTTTTGCAACATCATTGGAATGGAAGTTCAATTATCCTCGGGTTATCACCCTGAGACGGACGGCCAAACCGAACGTGTGAACCAAGGACTAGAACAGTTCCTGCGTTGCTTGGCCGCAGGACGAGAGACGACTTGGGTTCAACACACTTGGCTAGCAGAATTGGCATACAACAATGCTGTTCACTCTTCCACGAAACGATCCCCGTTCTTCTGCTTGTATGGAAGACATCCACGGATTTTACCTTTATCCGTCGCAGCAGAAACGGAATTGCCTACATTGGCAGGACAACGGATCGGAATAGAGCAGGTTTGGAAGGAGGTGCAGGATAAACTCATAAAAGCCAAAAATACATACAAAAAGTATGCCGATAAACACTGACGTGCCAGCCCAGTGTATCATAAAAATGATCTGGTATGGTTGTCCACCCGAAACTTACGGTTAGAAGGGCCCAGAAAATTACAACCCCGCTATCTAGGCCCATTCAGTATAGAAAAAGTGATCAATCCAGTGGCGGTTCGGCTAGCCCTGCCACCCCAGATGAAAATTCACCCTACTTTCCACACGTCACTGTTGAAACCAGCCCCGCCTGGCGCGTGCATCCAAAAAACACCCCCAGTACTCATACAAGGGGAACCCGAGTATGAAGTTCGAGCTATTCTGAATTCAAAAAAATTAAGGGATGGCCAAGTCTATTATTTAATTGACTGGGTGGGGTACGGGCCCGAAGACCGTTCCTGGGAACCCTCACGCCATGTGCATGCCCCACGGTTGCTGCGCACTTTCCACAAAAACCACCCTGATAAACCAGGAGGACCTGCCTTCTGTGGGAGGGGGAGTGCTGTCAGGAGTAGGGTTGGCCTAAGGCCAGGTACTATTGGAGTTGTGGGGCCAAGGACCTTGAAGAAGCCCATTTCCAGAAGGGTACTGTACTTTAAAGGGCTGCTATGCCCTTTCTGCAGACAAAATGCGGCTGCAAACTACAAATCCCAGCGTTTGACTCGCCAGGACTACAATCCCCAGCATGCTTCGCGGGTTCAGGAGCCAATGGGAAGCCGCGCTGGGTGTGGCTCGCGAATGCCCATGCGCAAGCCCCGAGGCACGGGGCTTGTGCTCGAGACGCCGAGGAGAGAGGACGTAAGCCCAGCAGCTCCCCGGAATCCATACGCGAGGGGCCTAGAGCCACAGGAACAACGATCCGGCCCCTCGCTGACACAAGATAAGTGCCGCTCAGCCCAGGCAGAGTCTGGGATCCTTGGGGAAGCGCAGGGGGCATAGCCCGACCCCTGCCAGAGCCCCTGCGCATCGCGTAAAAGCTAAGTGGGCGGATTCACGGGAAAGTCATATTTGCTAAAGTGAAGGAAGGAAGTGTGCATGGTTTCACGTGCATTCGTCTCATGGGAAAACGCCGGAACGGCGCGTGAGATGAAGGAGCACTAGCTTGGGGAACCCGGTCTGAGGAAAGGCTGCGTTTTGACACCCGGTCTGAGGGAAAACCGTGTTTAGGGGCAAATTGTAAACTTGGGGCTTGATAAGCCACGTGCGGCAGCGCACCCTAAGATTCGTGGAATATTTATATTAAAACGCTGAATGCGTGTTGTGAGAGTTTGTGAGAGAGTGTGAGACCAGCAGAACCTAAGACATACGCTAATGCTTGTCCTTTGTTTTCTTTTAGTTTGAACCTGATTCGAACCAGAATCTCGGACTGCAAGGACGTGGCACAGGACTTGACAGCCTTTGCAGGACAGGACTCCAAAGACTAAAGCAAAAGCTAAGTGTGCTAGTGCATGTGATTGTGTTCATGAAAATGTAAATGGGCTAATGTCAACAATTGTTTGTTGCTAATCCTGGTATGCTGCTGTAGTGCTCAAAGGAGCACCTTCATGTTTGTTCTAAGGGTAAGGTGAAGGTGACAACACCTTTACATGTAAAGGTGTTACGGCAGTTCCATCAGCCAGTTTGAGGAAAGTGTGCAGACATGGTTTACCCTAAAATCCCCAGTCCCATCCATAACCTCTTCCCAACCCTCAATCCGGTTATCCTAAAATCCCTCTACCTATCCACTCATCGAGATCCTAACCCTCCTTCCCCGCTCTGGTTAAAGGGGTCTGTGTAAGCTCTGTCTTGCAGGCACTGAAACCATTGAGGGGGTGGTTGGTACTGCGTCGCTCCTGCGCCTAGGACCTGAGCATCTCTGATAATATGGCTCCACATTGCCAGATAGGAACTCCTCAAACTGAAAAGTCATCATTCTCTTGGCCTTGTATGATATGATATGAAATGGTATTTATAACGCGCCTATACACAGGTGTTTCGAGGCGCGACGAGGCAAGGGAGGGGGAACAGAGGAAAGACAATTAACGATCTTACAAGGCCAGGCGTCATTCAGATCGCGCAAGTGCATGGGAAGGGGGAAGGGGAAAGTGCGAGGGGGAAGGGAGAGGGGGTGCAGTACATGGGAAAGTGCAGTACATGGGATAGTGGAATATTAGGATAAATAACGACCGGATGGTGGCAAGTGCAAGGTAAGAACAGACATAAGTGCTGGTGAGGGAGTGTAGGGATACAGAATACAGTTCACAAGCGTGGGGGTTGCCATAGAGGCAGTGCAGGTGCGCAAATGGCGGGGCCTGCGCCCAAGGTCACAAAGGGTGGCAAGGTAGCCAGTGCAGTTTCAACCAGGAATTTAGCAGGGGAGAGGGGGAGAAAAAGCAGAAGCAAAGAGGAAGGTTTTGAGGTGCTTCCGGAACTGGAGATGGTTCTCCTCAAGTTTCAGGGAGGCAGGAAGGCTGTTCCAGAGGGAGGCCCCTGCAGAGGAGAGAGATCTACCACCAACTCATTGCTTGGAGAAGAAACATGACTTCTCCCGCCAACATCTGAGACGCCACTGCTGTAGTCTTTAGTATCCCCGTTGCGTATGAGAGAACTTATCTGGGCTCCCACTCACCTGATGCGTGATGCCCCCTTCATGGCCACCCTGGGACGAAACATTTGGCGTAGGACAGAAACCCTTATCTGTGCTAGGCGCCAGTACTCCCCAGACATTCCTCTGATCTCTGACCTATGCGGATCTGTGATCTGTAGGGGATTTACATCACCTCAGACACTGGGAAATGAAAGGGATATACTCATGGGGGGACCTGTATGTAGATGGGGCTTTTAAAGTTTTTGAAACACTTCAGGAAATGGATGGTGTCCACGTAGGCCAGATCCTGTGGTATCAAAGGATGAGAACCACAACACGAACCAAGTGGACGTCATGGCCGGAGGAGCCGGAATCAAACCCCCTGATTACATTATTGTATGCCCTAGGTGAAGGTTGGAAGCCGGTGTGTCAGATCTATGGCCACCTAAGCGACGTCCCGAACCCACGGAGTGCCGATTTGAAAAGCAAATGGGAAACGGACATGGGCCGAGAAATGACTGATGGAGAATGGGAGAGGGCTTTGACATTTCCCAAAACTGTCTTTAAAAACCATAGATTTTGTCAAATACAACTCAACCTGCTTCACCGAACGTACTTAACCCCATCCAGACTCGCAAAGTTCAATAAATTGCTGCACTCTAATTGTACATGGTGCGGAATGGACAATGCAGACTTAATCCATATGTTCTGGTCGTGCACTAAAACGCAGTCCCTGTGTACCGACATACAGCAGACAAGCGACAACCTTGGGGTGACCAGGTATAAATGGACCCCAAAGGAATGCCTACTGGGCACATACACTGGACCGGCCAAACTTAAGCACCTTGCCAGAATAATGGACATTATGTGTATACTCGCAAAGAGGACAATTGCAATGTCCTGGAAGAAAACAGCTGGGCCCCAACAAAAAATTTGGCACAAAGAACTGAAGCGATGGGTAAGAGCAGAAACAACGGCCTGGGAGGGCAGTGTAGCCAGATCTACAGATGACTCGAGCATGACCCTGGAAGCCTGGAAGGAACTCACAGGCTCCCTGTTTTACCCCTCAGATGACAAGCCCCCGTGAACTGGGACAAACCCACCCAAGGCGGAATTACGAACCGAATCAGCAGTCTAGCCGGCCGCTACCATACTGGGCCCTCACAGGCATAGCCCTCCCTTTCCCCCCTCCTCCAGACCAGCCGGGTCCCCCCCGGATCCACCAAATGTCAATTGCCCAACGGAAAGAACACTGGGAGATAGTTAATGTTGTAATGTTAACTGGTAATGTTTTATGATGAAACGCTCATTATCCTCTAATCACGGGCATGTATTGTCCTGTAACTGTATTAAATAACAAATGCCAATAAACACATTTGAAAATAAAATGACTTCTCCCGCCAATATATCAACTTCAGCTGCCAGTCATGACAGACAATAAAAATCAGTAAAATCCATCCACCGCTCACTTTTCACTACTCTGATATGCAGAATGATTGATTACTCCACCAGACTTCTCATTGGATTCCTCTTCACAAGATACTCATTTCTACACATTCTATAGCCTCCCATAATCCTTCACCAACATCTCGCGTTGCCTTCGGACAGATTGCTTATCCATTCAAAGTGTTTCATCTTATGATTAAATGAATCCATAGGCTACCCCCACCTAACAATCTACATCCTACTAGTCCCTCATACTTCATGCTCCTAAACTCTTCTCAGCCTAACTGTCCTGGTCATTCATGTACAGCTTCTCACTTGCTTCTTCACACTCTTGGCTCCCATCCCTTGATCTCACTAATTTCAGAGGTCGAGGAAATTCCACTTCCAACACTGAGGTGAACCCCCAGAGTATTTATATGCCATATCTCACTGCCCTCCACTCAAATGGATTTCTACCACCATCATCACTGGACTGCATATCTGTTTGTAATTGCTGAAGATGCATTTATTCTCTATTGTGCTATCCCTCATTGACTATTTTCGGTTACTTCCCCCACAACTATCTGGTTCAATGTATTAACTACATCAAGACTACGAGACTGACCCAACAATGGAACTGCTCTATCCTTTGATATGCCTTTCGTAGGGTGCTTCTTCGAGAAGTACTTTTAACTGCAATATGTAAATACAAAACAAAATAATCAATTCAGGGATTAAAAGACAAGTTAACACTTAACATCATACACTAAAATAGACCTGGTGATATATTTGTTTGCTCATTACCACTAGAAAGTTGGTAACTGAAACTTGACTGTCTTAAGTTTTGGGCTAGCATCTGGAATCCAGGGGTGCTGCTAAGTCTGGAAAAGATCTGGGGCTACACTAATGTCGGTACAGTCGGGACTTGGGTCTAGCTAGCCTTTTGGTTGTAGCCCCTGAGCTTCCATCTGGGGCTGCAATCAAAAGACACAGGGCATTAGCCCCTCTAGCCCCCCGCCCCAACCTCCCTCAGCAACGCCTCTGCTGGATTCCCAGACCAGAATCATTAGCCATATGTTAATTATGCAGAGGGCAAAATTGTATCCTCTGGTGATTTCAGATGTGTCATATGATGAAGTCACTGCTGTCAAACCAGCCAAGGGTGATTTTTGGGCTAGGGGAAACCCCAAGCTACACAAGACTGCTCACATACATTTTCAGATGCAGATCAAAACATGCAGTATCCATGACTTCAGTTTGGTCTTAACCTGGTGGGCAAGTCACCTAAAACAGAATACAACTTCCCTCAGCAGCAGTTAAGTAGGTCGGTTGCCACAATGGCCCAGAATCAAGGAGCCAGCCAGGTAATCAGAGCCCTTATAGCCCTAATTAAGTTTATCCAAAGTATAAACGCCAGCTATTTTCCACTTTTTGTGGGAAGTGGTGCAGGGAGGAGAAGAAGGAGAAAGAGAAGGAGGAGGAGAAGTAAAAGTAGGAGTAGAAGGCATTGAAAGAAGGTGAAAAGAGAAGGAATATAGATTAGGGACTGAGAAACAGGGAAAGAGGAATGATTGTAGCTGGATAAGGGAAAGAAAGATCTTGATAATGAGGTGAAAATGAGGAGGAGAGAGAGAAAAGCTGAGGTTGGAGGAAGGAAAGTAGCAGTAGGCAAGAGTCCGAAAGATGACAGAGATCCAAAGTAGAAAATCACCACTGGCCAAGCCAACAAGGGCAAAGTGCAATAGAAGGTGCCCAGGGGCAGGATAAAAGTCCGGGGAACTGGGCTAGAGAAGAGACCGGCCACAGGCATAGCAGGTGAGAAGCCCTGTGTGCCTCAGCCCTAAGTATTGGCAGTGCCCACAGTCCTAGAATCAACAGATATCACTGCAGGGTACTATAATGATGCAGTACCCAAGAAGATAATCCAGACTAAGGCAGAGGGTCTACCGATGACCTGGGACAGAAGCTGGCACCAGTCAGAGTACCAGTTAGTTTGCCAAGCTAGTCAGGGGCATTACATCCCCTTCATTAACAAACACCAGAAATGCGATGTGATGGTCACACTAGGGTGGGGAAAACAGGCCATCAACATTAATCTATGACCCTAGAGCTAGTAACCCAAGAAGTGAGAGAAAATCCTACCTTGAACAACCCAATATGGAGGGGTTGATATGTCAACCAGAGTTGTGCCAGCAGGGAGAGTTAATTCAGAGAGACCAGCAGGGTCAGAGTGAGAACTAGGCAATTTCCCATTCCTGCAGTTGTCAGACAAGGGACAGCCAAGCTCAAGAAACTGCTACAGAAGGAGGGGCGAATTGTGCACTTTCACATTCCAGACACCTAAGGACACGAAGGGCCCAACAACTACCTGAGGCCCTCAGCAATCACAGGTGGTGACACAGCAAGGCACAGAGATTGAACTGTGCCAAAGGTCAAGGGTGCCAGGCCTTATCACAAGGAACGAAGGGCACAGGCACACTACATCTCCAGAGGACTGTGACTGACATTGTTGGACTTTGGAAGCTAGCTTGCTGTATGACAGCCTGGACATTTGGACTCAGGACCAGTGGGGTGCTGCTAAAGGAATGCAATATGTTTTGAGCCATATTCTTACTTTGTTTGATTCTGGAAAAGTTCCTTTTTTGTTGGATAAAGTCCTAGGTCATCTAGACGTTCTAACAAACCCACGCTTTTGATCTATGGGTGCCCAGGACTTGATAGACAAACTAGGTAAGAAAGGTTGTGGAGGGAGACTTTTGTGCTACACTTTACTTTCCTGTTGCTCAGGGGGTTTTCTATTACCAGAGCTGTACAACATCCTTTGATCTGTAAATAAAACTGTGCTGAAAACTTATGCTTGCTTGGTTCCTCCTCCATTGGTACACTTCAAAGAGCAGAATACCAGCAGCTGGTGCATAAGGGACTAAGTAGAAGGGCTTTTTTTACTTGGTTAATTTCGCATGGTTTTGCATAGAATACGAAATGAGCCTACCAAAATTAACACCAAAGGATTGTGCAACTGTTGGAAGTGGCTGTGACGAGACACAGTGCGGCTTGACAGCAACTATGCTACAATGATACTCTGATACTCGGATATGCTTAAAGGTTCTTTCCTCTAAGTTGTGGCAAGGCCCACTGTGAGAGGCAGTGAGACCCGCAGCGGTGCAGCAGAGCTATGAGCCCCTTATCCGTGCATTAAAGTGGTGGCAAGGGGTATCCCTGAAAGTAGAGAACGTGTGCAGGGTGCACATGGGCAGTGGTCAGACGCCAGGGACAGTTTAGAGGTACAGCAGAGTCTACTGACCATTTGTTCTCCAGCTGGGTGAGTACTATAAACCCTTACCAGCTGACGCCCTGTTTCACTAAATTATATTCATAACTGTCAGGATTAGTCAGGCGAGTACAAAGGCAGCGAATATGGCAAGGGAAATGTGCACTAAATCACACAGTGAATAGCTTCGAATTAAACTACGTGCACACAGGAACAACGACTCATGTATGCTAGAACCCAGGAGTGCAAATAGAGTGTGACAACAAAACCAATATATGAAAAGGGATGTGGGGTAAGCACCTGACCGCGAGGAAAGTCGGCAAGCGCCTTACCCCCAATTGCTGTTACAGGTACTGACAGCGCTAAACCCACGTGGAGGGCAAGCAATGACAGGATCTGTGAACTAACACTCTTGATGGTATTAAATAAGGGAACTAAAGAACAGTACTCACGAGGACGAGATAAACCTCTTGAATGTCAGCTAGCCCACGAATCCTGTTGATGAAACTGGGACCCAGAAAGGCTATAACAGCAATGGGAGGAAAACTAAATATCTAAGTTGGAATAGTGATTACAAATTAGTGAGGAAAACATAAGCATTCACACAGGAGCTAGCTACAACCGCACACCACACCTAATAATCAAATGGGAAATAAATGCAGAAGTGCAATGGAAAACATGGAATGGATCCCAATAGAAAGTAAGGATCAGGAGCAGGGAAAAACGAAATAACCAATGCAAAACTTCTCCCTACCCCTCCAAGGAAAAGACAGGAAGCTAATCTAAGAGGAAGGCTAAGGCATACAGGTTTACAGCAGCAAAGGACAGAGTCAAAGAAATATAGAACACAGACAAACTGGGCTGCATCTAAAAGGGGAAAGCACTGAGAAATGCTGCCTGCAAACAGAGGAAGACAAAAAGGGAATCAAGGGAGCAGAAATCAATTAGCGCATGAATCCGAAATTCAGGGCGGAGAAACAAGAAAACAGGAACTAGGAACTAGGTACAAAAGCTAAGATCAAGGGAAAAAGGGACTAGTCACAACAGGAAACACTGCAACGATGACCAGCGCTGGACTGAAGTAAGACTGAGGCTTTTAAAGCTGCTTAACGAGCACACGCCTCAGGTGTGCTGACTGCTGCACCTGCAGCCACAGGTGTTGCCTATCCTCCACCCAAACTTGTCCTGCAAGGGTGGAGGTGAAGCAGTGGGCCAGGCATTCTGGGAAGCATAGTCATTTGGTTAAAGAAGCATGCTGGCTGCCAAAAACCTGGAATGGATCCGGAAGGGAAGTAGCTTGGAAAATAGGGATTTAGCGCTCCCAATTCATCATAGCACTGTAGCATAAGGTTCGGAGGAAAGGTCCAGTAGGGAATAAACCCCAAATCATGCCCCCAAGTGGTGGGAACGGGAGCGAAGGGAGCGAGTCGTGACAATAACAGGGTTCTATCTTCGGACCCGACATGCTTGTCTGGTTATCAAACAGACCGACTATTCCTTTACTTTGTGGGGTTTGTCTTGTGTGTGCCTAAGACTGCCCTAAATTACAACGGTTTGGAGGTTGGCCAAAGCGGAGGGCAAACTGCGGAGTATAGTTGTGGCAGTTGGGCAGAGGGAGAGTAATATACTCAATACAGCTGTTTAAAGCAGAAAACTGAGCATAAGGTGGTAAAAGTAAGAACTGACCATAGTTTCCAGACAGTGTCTCGCTACTTTCTGCTTAGCACTGATGCGAATATTCATGATATTGCTGATGTGGTCTCAGATGAGACCATTGGGAACTTCTCACGCTTGACTGACTCCATACAAATCCCCTCAAACGAGCAGCCTCCCGGGGCCAAACAGGGAGAGACCACTGAGGCCAAGGCGATGGGGAAAATGTCACCCCAGGAAGCTGTTATAAATGAAAACGCAGCATCCCCTATGAGAGTTGAAGGCCAATGCCCGAGTAGTGATCGTCTGTTACACTTCAGACTTCCCCGCGGGCATCCTTGCAGAATACAACTTCTTTACAGGCTCCTCTATGGTCCAGGTACAAGCTACCATGGCGTCTGTACAAACGTCGACGCACTCCAGGTCACCTGACACGTCTTGTATGTGGAAGACGTACAGCAAGCCACGCCCCTCTTACGACTATAAAACCACCGTCTTCCCAGGGGCTCGTTGCTGCTAATTAGCGTTACCAGCTACACGCGGTTTCATCTTCGTGTCTCCCTACACGAATCCTTATCTGAACTCCTGGTTTTGACCTTTTGACTGAATTTTGGATTGCTTCGTCTCCTCCCTTATTCTTGTCGTGATCGTCTGGTTGTTGGACTCGGAACGCTACTGGATACGGCTCTCTTCTGTGGCTTGCGGTTCTTCCCTGGTTGCCACTCTGCACATCAATTTGCTGTCTACATCTGGATCATCTCAACAACTACTCAACTATACTCATGTACTCAGGTACATATCTATTGTCTTCCATGGACATTGTCTTCTGTTGGATTCTGGGACATTGAGTGACTTTCCTGTGAGATTGTTCTTTAGTGCATAAGAACGCTTTCCTGAACTGCACCAACCCGGCACTAGTGCGTCCCACGTGCCGTTCAGGGTTACTTACCTATACTAACTTCCCTGTTTGTTATTTTCTCCTGTCGTTGTCTTCAGAATCCTGGACTCCTATTACTCCATTTATCTTTACTCAGGTCAGTTGTTATCAATTTTATAGCTAAAGTGGGAACCGATACTGATTTAGATCACTTCCACCCATTCGTGTTATTCTTTGTAGATTATCCCGGGAAACGCAACTCCACTCCAATATCCATATAGGTAGTTGTCCAATCATTTCAACTGTTCTAATCACTTGTTTAACATCAACACTGTCTAATATCTTGGTATTCTTTTTGCAGCATTGGTATTGGCAGTGTGTGTTCTCCCCGCTCTTTTACTCAATTGACACCTCTGTCTGTTCTAACTGAAACAGCAGAGAGGTACATTGTGGAAAAGAGCCCCTCTTTGAGGAAGCCCGAGTCTTGTACTCAGGGGAGCTGGGATGGAAGGCTGAATTTGGAATTCTATACTACCAACACCTCCAAGGTCGTGTTCTCCGCATCTTCGGCCTATTCGGAGTGGTGAGTAACATTGTCCCCTGAAAGAAGTGCATAACTAATTTTTGCTTCTGTGTCATAGCCTGGAGAAAGAAGGGGATATGGAACTGCATAGTCTAGATGGTGACATGCTCTCAGGGAACCCAGACCTCCTTTCCAGTTCACTTGAGCAGATTGCAGATACAACTATCAACACCATCAAGGATATTGGGTTTGGGGAAACAGGTGGAGGAGACAGACTTCTCCAAGCTTCCACACTTGATGGGTGCAATATGATGCTTAACAGCTTTTTAGTTGAGGCGCCCAGGTTTAGTACTTCTAACCTGGCTATACACACAACACTACAAACGCTGGTGAGGCTGTACAATGTTTTACATGGTGAAATAAAGACAATTCCACTCTACCTCACTGCAATTGGGAATATGTTGGTGTATTTAAATAATGGAAAATCACAGACAAAGGAGCCAAATGTCACCACTTGCCCGACAGCTAATGTCGAAGCCAGGTTACATGAAAGAGGAGATGAGGATCCACAGATATCAAAGAATGAAATACTTCACACCTGCTAGATCTGGCGTTCTGCTCTGTTCAAGAAAATTGATTTGTTTCCAATCCGTCTGAGGACGTGTCTGAAGTGACATGTGAGGCAAAGGCTCAGTTAAGGGGGAGGTCGGCTGAGCTACGTCCAAGAAGCAACCCAAAGAAATGCATGGGGAAAAAGAGAAAGGAGGCCTCTAGAGCAAATAAAATGAGCCCTTGTAGAAACTTTTTCAGAAAGCTGAATCCGGAGGACGCCAATAAAATGATACTTCCAGGGGGTGGGGTAGACTGGCCATCAGAATCTGTGGTAGTTATATATACCAGACAAGACCTGACTCGCAAACATTCCAATAAGGATTCGAGGTAGACCGCATTGGAGCATGATGCTTCAGTGGAACACGTGGAAGACCTACCTACCCCCAGAGACAAATGAAACAGATACATTGTAGGCAAATAAGAGGGGTAAAAAGAACACCGGGACTGTTAAATCATCAAAAACTACGCATGACAAGTTCAAGGAGACCAATTGATAATATGGAGGATGATTCTGTGGAGGTTGAAGGGGGATGGAAGAAGAAAGAATGTGTGCTGGATTTGTCTGATAGTCTGCATGTAAGAGTGTGTGTTAGGGGAGATCAAGAGGAAATTTGAGATGTCGCCAAAGAAAGGGGTCAATCCTCAGTTACATCTGGTGGGCCAAGCTTATGCAAGGCAGTCCAAGCGACCTCTGATGGAAATAAAGATGGGCATGCAGGTATAAATTGGCATCTAGATGCCATAAAGGGCCCAGAATATCCTAAGCCACTGTATTCAGATGTGTTGAGAGCATCAGGCTCTAATGCCTCTAATGGCCCTACCATGTTCGGTGGAAAGGCCGATATTAAGATCCGGCTGGGAGAAAGGGATGAGTGTACAGAAGTAAATAAGATCACTCATAACCCCAAGGATAGAGCAAAGTCCAAAGTTATTGGACTAAATTAAACGCTTACAAGAATTCACTCTGGGACTGGGTGCTTTATTTAAACCAAAACATTAAATTAGTATTCAACAGATTGCTTGTGTTGGAACTGTTTATGGACAGCCTTCCGCTATGGCTGATACGCTCAATAGATACTGACCAGGTGGAGTTTGTCCATGAGGAGCAGACCGATGTTGCATTATTACATATTCACCGAAAATCAATCTACGATTTGATACTAAGTGAAGAAAGTGCATTCTGGGTATGGGATATGACATCTTTCCCTTCAATGGATCATTGGAGCAAGTCTTCGAGTCACCTGGGGAATGCTCGGATCCGCTGGGTTTCGCTTAAACTAACTTGCCTATCAAAGGCACTGTAAGCAATTAAGGAGGTAGAATGGTGCAGTTGGGGTCAGGGCAGGTCAAGGATAGGAAAGATAATGATGACCGGTCAAGGTTGGCCTCAGCCCTGTTATTCCACAGGAGGAGTGCACAGCCGCACTTTATAAGCCGACCTGGTGACATATAAATTATAAGTTACTCACTGCAGTGACTAACGCACTCCTAGTCCATAGTCGCGTTTCCTCCATACTGTATGGGCGTCCCTCGCTAGGGACGGGAGACGGAACCTTTTTCACCAGAAAAAACATTCACTTCTTTAAATTTAGAGGCACAAGGGTGGCGCGGCCCTGGGAGCATGCGCTCCCGACTCCGCCCACCGGCGCCACTCCTCAGTCCCCATAGACAAGTCAACAATATTACCATTGCCTAATTACACCAGTTTTATTAGGGGGGTGGATGGTGGGACAGATGGAGGAAAGGGGACTATGGACTAGGAGTACATTAGTCACTACAGTGAGTAACTATTAATTACTCCTACGTCCCGTCCCCTTTCCTCCATACTGCATGGGCGATTACAACTGAATGTAGCCCCAGGGTGGAGAGGTGACCCTCCTTAAGAAAACAAGTTACTTAATACTGCCTGTCCGAAAGCCAGGTCTGATCTAGAGCCGGCATCCAGACACCAGTGTTTGCAGAAGGCTGAAGGAGTGGCCCACGTGGCTGCCCTGCTGATGACCTGCCACGGGACGTGCCTCTGAAATGCAAACACTATGGCCTTGGCTCTAACAGCGTGGGCATGCATGTTAGCTGGAAGCGATTTGTGCTGCCCCTCATAGGCATCCTTAATGGCCGAGACCATCCACCTTGCTACAGAGGCCTTGCAAGCCTGATAAGCCAGCCTTGGCCCCCGAAAATGAAAAAGGGAGCACCCGACTTGCAGACGCTCTTAGTCCTGTCTAGATACAATTTTAGAGTGTGCCTAACATCAGAACAGTGCCGGACACACTGAGCATCATCCTTAGGATCCGCAAAGAAAGTAGGTAAGACTATCTCCTCATTCAGATGGAAAGGAGAGACTACTTAAGGCAAGAACGCCGGGTGCGTTCTCAGGACCACCTTAGCTCTGTGAAAGGTAGCGTACGGTTCTGAAGCCACTAGTGCCTGGATTTTGCTAACTCTACGTGCGGACGTAAGACCCAACAAGAGAGTTGTTCTAGTGGTGAAAATATGTGAACTCTCAAAAGAGCAAGCGCCACGTTTGGTTTAGAAATCACTTTATTTTTTATTTTTTAATTAATTAGTTCTCACAAAGTTTCCTTCCACCCTTGTGGATCAGCCCTTTTATTTGATTACACGCGTTTCAGCAACTTGTGCATTTTTCAAATCTGGGCATTATTTGCTTTTTATCCAATTTATTTCCACATTTTATACATTAAATTCATGCAGAGACCAAGGAGTGGTGAAAGGGAGGACATTAAGGGTTTGATACAAGAAACAAAAAACACACCATATAAATTAAAAGTTCACAAATTATAGTATTATCATAACGGCTGACAGATCCATTAATATCTATTCCACAATTTATCATATAGTTAAAAAAGATATACCTATACTCAATTGTTGTCATGATTCCTGCCCCTCGTGTCCCCAGCCCTCCAAGATGTCAGGCTGGAGCCAGGCCACAATCACCTACATGGCCCTCAAGGGCCTCTCCATCCCTCCACCCACTTGGAGTCAGACTTGGCGCTTCTGGCACCAGACTCACTCACTCCCATAGGATAACATTGGGGATTGGACTTGTAGTGCATTGATGGGGACAAGATGGATGCCCCCACATATTTCGGTTCCCAGAACTGCATGTGCGGTCTAGTCTTTTTGGGTGTGGTTCAGCCCAGAGGCACCTGGAATACCCAGAGACTATTTAAGCCACACCCAGGCTGAGAAACATGCTTGGCGTTTTCTCAACTGCAGCGTGACACTCACCGTGTTCGGATCGGTCTCCAGTAGGCCTGCATCTTTCTTCTGCACTCAGCTCCTGCATGAACAAGAACACAGTTAGGAACAGCCTTACCTTGCGGCACTTCTGCCCATCAGTCATCGCTCCTTCTGTTCTGCAGGCATCTTCAGCGGTGTCATTCCCTTCCCGGCACGCCGCTTCCGAAGGAAAAGGGAAAGGAACAGAAAAAAGGCATTAGTAAGCATTCTGCAAATCTTCGCTTATTTTTAAATACTGTACGAGCTTCAAACGCTTACCTGAATCCCGGCCGCTCTGGGGGAACTCTGTCTCCGGAACTTCTCATCCATCTGCAAGAGGGAAAAGACACTCCAGGTTAACGTGGAAACATCTAGAGGCGCTGCATACCGCGCTTACCCACCGCATTTGTTCTTCATAACCGGCATTCACGCTAAAAACATTGCGGCACCTAAAAGACACAGAAAAAGAACTCCGTTCAATGTAAATACGAAAGGGGTGCATCGCGCCTCGCGCTCTCACTCACCTTCAGCGCTACTCATCTCAGCAGCATGCCGCCATCCCCGGACGCCAGCCATCATCTAATGGAAGGAAAGGAACGAAGTTAGAGAACTGTTCAAAAGACTCATTATACTTATCTGTCGGACTCTTGCCAGTGAAGTAACCAGGGCAATGAGCCCGCATCAATCAACACGCCCCTGCGCTGAAGGCAGGACGGAGAGTACACTATCCAAGAAAACAAGGTGAGCTGTGGATCAAAGGGAAGGGTTGGACCCCGGGGAAGAAGGGGTTCAAGCACACAGAGATAATAGGGAGTTAAACTCTACCAATCCTGTGTTTCAGGCCAGTCTCCAGTCGAATAGCCTCCAGGGAAGGATTCAAGGTCGTAAGAGGTCAGAACAGGCTGAGTGACGTCCCCGTGGATACCAGGTGAGCGTTACAATTGTAGAGCAAGAAAGTTCAACCATTTTATATATACTTTGAGATATTCCATTCAACGCTTAAATCAATCATTACCTTCAAATCAGCATCTGTTAGTTCAATGTCAAATCATAGCATTAACTCATTTTTATGTTCATATTTTTCATGTGCAAATCGACAACACACCAGTGCCTTACCATAATGTGGGTGTCCTCTTGTTCAATTCGATGTAACTTTTATTCAAAGGGATAATCCCATCTGCAATGTGATAAATTATCTCATTCATATTCGCTATATGATTACATTCATGTTGTATACTTTTCTCTCTTCTATCTATTAATCCGATTAGCCATTTCCATATTTTAGATTTATTTCCTTTTAATTCATAAAATGAAATCATTATTTAGAGCTTCATATCCAGTGCGTGTTCTCGATCGTGCTTATACAGATGTTTTTTCAATTATCCCTCTTTCGTTATAAAGTCAATAGCGTTTCTTATTACAGTGAGGGCGCACATCCTTCATATTGGTTTTGTGCCTGGATCCCTCTCGTTCTATACAGATGACACTTTTACAGCATGAATCAAATAAATAGACTAATACAAACATTGCTGAGCGGCTTAATGATTACTTAATCTCTCTCCAAGCTGCCGCATTTACGTGCCGAGCAGAATGATTTATATGCACATAATTGTCGTGTTAGCCGACTAGCTTGTATTGTACTGACAGAGTTTCTCATCTAATGTATAATGCAGTAAAGCTTACCTGCTCTTTAGGCAGTAGTGAAGATACTGTCGTCCCTGCGCATCAGCTCTCGTGTCAGATTCGGGCAGCCGACGCCAACACACTATTGTTGTCTACCGTTTCCAAGGTTACCCCAGAGGCCCGTCTTCGCTTTCCCGGCAATGTTCGTATTAGTCCATTTATTTCATTCATGCTGTAAAAGTGTCATCTGTATAGAACGGGGGGGATCAGGGACAAAACCGATATGAAGGGTGTGCACCCTCACTGTAATAAGAAACGCTATTGACTTTATAATGAGAGAGGGTTACTAGAACAAACATTATAGAAACACGTGCGAGAACACACGCTGGATATGAAGCTCTGAATAATATGAGATAATTTGTAAGAATTAAAAAGGAAATACATCTAAAATATGGGAATGGCTAATCAGTTTAATAGAATAGAGAAAAGTATACAATATGAACGTAATTATATAGCGAATATGAATGAGATCATGTATCACATTGCAGGTGGGATTATCCTGTTGACTATAAGTTGCATCGAATTGAACAAGAGGACACCCACATAATGGTAATGCACGAGTGTGTTGTCCATTTGCATATGCAAAATATGAACATAAAAACAAGTTAATGCTATGATTTACATCGAACTAACAGATGCTGATTTGAAGTAATGACAAATTTAAGAGTTGAATGGAATATCTCAGAAGGTATATGTAAAATGGTTGAACTTTCTTGCTCTACAGTTAATTGATTATAGGTATATCTTTTATAACTATATGATAAATTGTGGAATAGATATTATAGGATCCATCAGCCATTCTGATAATACTATCATTTATGAACTTTTAATTTATATGGTGTGTTTTTTGTTTCTTGTATCAAACCCTTAATTTCCTCCCTTTCACCACTCCTTGTTCTCTGTCATGTATTTAATGTACAAAGATGTGGAAGTAAATTGGATAAAAAGCAAATATTGCCCAGATTTGAAAAAGACACAAGATGCCGAAACACGTGTAATCAAATAAAAGGGCTGATCCACAAGGGTGGAAGGGAACTTTGTGATAACTAATTAATTAAAAAATATAACTAAACCAAACATGTTGCTTGCTCTTTTGAGAGTTCACATTTTCATTTAGCAGAGGTGTTTTTTTTTCCCCTCGGTTACTCTCAAAAACGCGACACAGAAGGACGATATATTGAGAACTGGGCGTAAGAAGTTGATATACAAAAAAGAAAAACCCTGTACCCGAGTACTCTTTTAATGGTGACTAGCCTGATGTCCGCGGACGCCTGGCCGCCCAACACTACATTGAGGTCCCACACAGGGTGTGGTTTCTTGATGGGCGGGTAGAGCCTGGTGAGGCCCGCCAGATGTCGCTTAACCACCGGGTTGGAAGACGATAAGACCTCCTCCTGCGAGTTCCTGTAGACTCCTATGGCTGCCAGGTAGGTGCGGCATGTGTCTATTTGCACCCCAGAGTGTGCAAGGTGTGCCGAGAAGGATAGCACGTCGTCCAACATGCAAGTAAGCGGGTCAAGCTCCTTAGAGTCTGCCCAGTGACAGAACCTAGTCAATTCACTTTTCTACTGGCTCCTAGTAGCATCGCTCCTAGCGCCCTGAATGATGTCTAGGTTAGCCTGTGAAAGACTCAGATGCTTTAGTTTGACCTGTTCAGGAACCACACTGTGAGGGCTAACCTCTGCGGGGCGGGGTGGATGACCCTGCCCCCCTGCTGCGAGAGAAGGTGAGCCGGCCCCAATGGCAGGTGAATGGGAGGCATGTCCAAGAGGCTGAGCAGCTCCGAGAACCATGGTCTCGCCGGCCACCACAGAGCTATCAGAATGATGCTGAGGTGACGCGATTCTCTTATCTTGCAGATCACCCTGTGGACCAGGGGAGTGGGAGGAAATGCATATGCTGTCATGCTGTTCCAATGTGTTTGAAACGCGTCCCAGAGGAAGCCGGGGCCCTGCCAAGACGTGAACTGCAGGCACTTCCTGTTGAACCAGGTGGCAAAGAGATCCATAAGAGGATGCCACCATCTACTGAAGATCCCCAGCAGGACCTGATCGTTCAATTGCCTTTCGTAATTGTCCGCTCCCAGTCTGCTGAGCCTGTCCGCCTCCAGGTTTGACTCCCCCGAGAGGGGGATTGCACTCAAGAAGATGTCCCACTCTCACATTCTGACCGCTAGACTGCACAGCAGGGGGGGGGGTGCCACCCTGCTTGTTGATGCAATACATGCTGGTGGACTTGTCCGTTTGAATGAGGACCACCTTGCCACTGATAAGCGGCAGGAAAGCCTTGAGAGCAAGCCAGAAAGCTTTCAGCTGCAGCCAGTTGATATGGGCCACCTGCTCCTGGAGGGACCAGACTCCATTGACGCTGTGGTTGTCCAGGGTAGCGCACCAGCCTTCCAGGGAGCAATCCGTGGTGATGGTGACTTGCGGTGCTGCTTGCTGGAAGGGCTTGCCCGTCCACAGGTTGCAGTCCGTGGACCACCAGACAAGGTCCTGGTGGAGACAGTGAGGAATGCTGACAAGCTCCGTTTGGGAGCCCCGCTCCTGATTCCATGAGGTTGCGAAGTGCAGCTGCAAACTCCTCATCTTGAGTCTCGTGTGGGGTACAGCCAGTAGGAATGCTGCCATGATACCCAATAGATGCTGGTACAACCGGGCTCAGGTCACCTCTCTGCTGAAAAAATTACCTGTGGCCCTCTTGATGCCTGTGATCTTGTCCTCCGAGGGGAAAACTCAAGAGCTTGTGTCCCAGATGATGCCAAGAAAGGTCAGGCTCTGTGTAGTCTGCAGCTGAGACTTCTTGAGGTTGATAGAAAATCCCAGTTTGTGGAGTGTGATCATAAGGGTAGAGGAAGTGTGTTGAGCCGCCTCCGGGGATCTCGCCCTGACGAGCCAGTCGTCCAGGTATGGGTAGACATGGTGGCCTTGGGCCCTGAGAAGGGCTGTCACTACATTCATAAGTCTGGTAAATACCCTGGGGACTGAGTTGAGGCCGAAGGGTAGAACCTTGTATTGGGAATGGAAGCCCATGATCCTGAACTGTAGAAAGGACCGATTAGGCTGCTAAATTGGGACGTGTAGATACGCGTCCTTCAGATCTAGGGAGCACATGCAGTCTCCCCTGCACAGTGTCTCCGCAATGAGTGCTGGCTTAACCATCTTGAATTTTGGAAGAGGGAGAGGTTCAGGGTGGAAAGGACCAACACAACTCTCAGGTCAGCCTGGTTCTTCTTTTGTATGGTGAAAATCCTGGAGTAGAAGCCTGGGCCTCGCTGTGATGCTGGGACTGTTCCACTGCCTGGCTCTCTAAGAGCAGACGAATTTCCGCCAACAGAGTTGTCATCCCAACTTGTGGGAATGGATGGGTGGGGAGGAGAGAGAGGAATCAGTAGAGCCCGTGGACACTACGGATAGGATCCAGGGGCCCGCGAACCTCTGACGCCAAGACTGTGCGTGAAGGGCAAGCCTGCCCCCCACCGGAGACACGTGGATGCAAAGGGGCGTGTCATGCCTTCTTTCCCTCTGAGGCAGGGGTGGAGAAGGGGGACTGAAAGAAGCTCCCCCCCATTCTGCTGTTTGCGCCGGTGCTGACTCGGAGAACGGTCAGGCCATCTCGACCTCCGTTCTTGGAAGCCATGGAACCCGCCGAAGGCCCGACCCTTGTTGGAGCGTTGATGCGACTGGGTTTATGCCTTGGCAGTGGCCTTAGTGAGGATAAAGACTTCGCAGTTTGGGAACTGTTTCTTTTCATCTAGCTCCTCGTCCGTTGTGGAATTGAAGATGCCGCCACCCTCGAATGGAAGGTCCAATATGTGTTCATGGACGTCCGGGTTGAACTTGGTAGCCATAGCCAGGCAGACCTTCTCATGTCCATGGCAATGCAGATGGCACAGCCTGAGGTGTCAATATGCGCCACAGTGGACTCCATGTTGTCCTCCGCCACCAATTTAGCTTCATCCAGTCCCGCCTTGAAACGAGCCTGGCTCTGCACCGGAGGTTCTGGAAGGAAGTCAGCTATTTCCCGCCAAAGCCTCCGATTAACGGCTGGCAGCATGGCGTCTGCTTTGGATTGACGAAGGTGCAGTGAGGCGTTGGAAAAAACCTTTTTCCATAAGCCACCAAGATCATCTCCTCCTTGCTTAGAAGCGCAGAGGAGGACGAGGAGGCTGAGGACGACTGAGTCTTGGAGTAGAGTGATGCTGCAGCTATCACCGAACAGTGCAGGTAAGGGTGTGCCGACAGGAAGAGTGGTTCCCCCTCCAATTGCCTATACTTGGCCGATTGACAGGCTGGGCCGAAAGGGATTTAAGACATCCCTTTTTGGCCAAGGCGACAACATCCTTCTGCATCGGGATCCCTGTTCTAGCCGCGGGGGAGTAGAGTGAGAACCTCGGCAGGACCCCCACCTCCGGTTGTTCGACCTCAGGTTGAGGAAGCACCAAGTATTTCGCCAAACCTGAGAGCCGTTCATGAAAGGCCTTGGCTGAGGATGGCATGTCGGTGTCCTCCTACTCGTCAGTGTCCACCAGGGTGTCCTGATGGTCCGGTGCGGGTGGAGGAGTGCTGTGCGCTGAGGGCTGCAGTGAAGGAACCGGTGCAGGTGGCTGCTGTGGAGGCTGGTGTGGAATCGCCTGAACTGTGGGATGCAGAGAAGCCGGAATCGAAGGACCCGGCGTGGGCAGCAGGGGATCCGGGGGTTCACCTGAGGCGCTGGAGCCATGAGAGGAATGACTATGGGCGCCAGAGGTGGGACTGGCGGGAGCATGTCCCTGATCACATCCCGAAGGAAGGATCCCATCTGAGGAGACCTCATGAGCATGAGGTACTTTTCAAAAAACCTCTTCTCACAGGCTGGTGGGGTTGTAGGTGGTATTGATGGAGTAGTGGGTGGCTGGTGGGGCCTGTGCATACTCTGCTTTGCTGGTTGCGGGGTAAATCTGCCCTGCAACGCTGTGGATAAGCTGTAGGTCACGTACCTGGTTGAGACCAGTCCCCCCTTGAAACTTGTTCTCACACCTGCTCCGCACCAGGGGGCGGTATCGCAGGAGCAGCCGTTTTGTCCGGCTTCATGCCACGTGCCAAAGTCGTGGTGCTGGCCTCGCTGCGCCCGGCCTCCTCCAGGACTCTTGGTGGTGGAGCATTAGACCTACCCTGCATCTCAGGATGGGGCCTGGTAGGCGTGGTGCCCTCGGCTGAATCGCCAGTAGTGCTGCGTACAGTCGCCCTCTCAGACATCTGTCCGGTACTAGGGCGTGGCCCCTCGAGTGGACACCCGGTAAAAGAACCTTGCAGTCCCTCAGCACTGTCCCTGGAAGGATCTAATGACCCCTCGGCCTGACGGCTGGAAGTTGATAGCTGAAGTAGACTCGGTACCTGTGCTGGGGCGAGAACCTGACGGGTTACTCCCGCTCAGGCGTTTCCTTGGGAAGGAGTCACCATTGCGGGGTGCGAAGGAAAAAAAAGCGGCCCTACCTTCGGCCTTGACTTGTGTCTGACGAAGTCTTCAAGTTCTCTGGAGGTGACTTCTCGAAGAGCTCCCTCCACACAGCTAACCTGTTCTTCATAGCTCACTGTGTAAGCGTGTCACACGCGGTACAACCCTCCCAGGCATGATCGGGCAAAGGCAGTGGAGGCAAAGAGCGTGGGGCTCAGACGTAGGGAAGAGCCCTTCGCAGGACACCTGCTGAAGCCAGCTGACGTCGACATGCGCCGGGGAGGAGCGTGGCACCAGAGGACCGAGTACCTGATTAAGACCAAAAGAGAGAAGACAAAAGAAAGTATCTGGGGAAGTGCGCGTGGTATTACAAGGCCGCATCCAAACCCAGGAGCGCTGGTGAAAGCGGCCCATTCCAGTCAACGCAGAAAAGGGGACTGGGGAGTGGCACCGGTGGGCGGAGTCAGTGCGCCTCTAAATGTAAAGGGGAAGAAGGTTTTTTCTGGTGAAAAAGGTTCGGTCTCCCGTCCCTACCGAGGGACGCCCATGCAGTATGGAGGAAAGGGGATGGGACACAGGAGTATGCCCCGGAATACCATGGGGCACAATAGTTTCATCAATCCTATCAGAAATGCCCCTTGCTTGTTTGCCATTATTAATTTCTGATAATAATAACAATATTCAAACAGAGCAATGCCCCTTGTATAACAGAATTTGATTTAACAGCCTTGCAGGTTTGGTTAACGGAGACACCTAAATTGGAGGGATATCGCTTATTTTTGAATGAGGCTGTCGGGAGACTGTTGGGTCCTATGAGTTTGGGCTTGATGTTTGGGATTCATAACTCCTTCTGTCCCCAAATAGAGAGGATAAAGGCTGACTCCAAAGATATAACGGCAGGTTGTCTTGGCTAGGAAGAAAAGGTGAGGGCGGCTGTTAATGCAAATTAATGTCTATTGGAGCCCAAAAAAGATTAAAGAGAATGTACTTTTTGTTTGGGTGAATTATAGAAGAACAAATGAAGGTGGTCTTCATGAGGGAAGGGCGTCTTCATGAGGGAAGTGGTTATTCAGAGAATGAGGGTGCAGACAGTACTGTAAAGAAAACATCTGTTGCTGCAAGTGCTTGTGGTAGACGATGGGCTGAAGTAATGTCAAGCTGGGGTCTCCACAAATTGAATGGGAAAACCCCAGGTGATTATGATGGAAAACACACTTGGAGTAGAGGGTAAATCAAATACACAATAGATTATATAAGTTTTGGAAAATCTATTGAAGGGAGTGGGATGCTTGAACATTTCGCAGTGTTCTACAAGTGACCATGTAAACTCAAACAAAAACAGACTAAACTGCATATGGAATATGATAACTGAGTTAAATTACCAAATTAGTGATCTGTGGGGAAGCATTGGAAATGCATGTGAGGGACCCAACTAGTTACAATTGTTTAAGGAATTTCAAAATGTTATGACAAATGTAGCAGACAAAATTTTTCAAAGGATTCTCCAGCAGGAGGGGTTTTGATCAGACGGTACAAATTAGAAAATGCAAACTAAGGAGAGAAATGCGAGAGCTCAGTAAGCAGACTGTATGCAAAGCAGACGGGGAGGTGAGAGTCAAAAAACTGAAACATCAATATAGAAAAAGGTTAAATTATGCCACACAAGAAATGCTGGCATACCCCATTAAATTAAACTCTTCTAGGTTTTAGAAAGTTATCAACAAGGGGGTCGGTTCCACCAAGGTGGCGGAAGAGGCCACTGGAAACGTTATCTCAGAGGGAGTGTGGAATGATTTCATGAGAGGGAAATTCCACATGAAGCAGACAACGTGTAGTAATTTTGAGAAGGAGAGGTTAACAAGGTGGGATAATACTTGGAGCTCATCCGACCTTGAATTGCTGATCAGCAAATCCAAAGGGTCAAGGGCATCTAGCCCAGGTGGAATCCACAATTTGGTGTATAAATCAGATAGCAATTTATGGGCTGAGATCCTATTTCAGGTGTTCTCATCTGTAATCTCAAGAGGGATAATTCCAGACTCTTGGCGGAGAGCCTATGTGGTACCAATATTTTCAAAAGGAGATGTCAGGGGGATTATAGATATATAATCCTATTAGACTCCTTCTCAAAATTATTTGCTGACTTGTTATTAGAAGATCTTACAACCTAGCTGAAAGAACTGCTGCACCACTTTAAATGGGCTTCTTCGACAACTGTTAAAGAGTAGAGCCCTCAGCAAGTACATGCTCCCTTTGCATATAGCCAGTATAGATATTGTCAGTGTCTTAGATACCGTAGATTGGAACAAACTTTGGAATAAGCTCCACGAGTGGAGCATTCCGGGGGGTCTGCTGCAATGTTTGGTAGAACAGCATACTAATACAGGTATTCAGATATGGCTGGATAGCTATGGCAAAGTGGGTTTCCCGGTAATGACGCATATGGGTCTCAGACTGGGTTGTGTTCTTGAACCCTGTCAGTTGAACTTATAACGGTCAGATATTGTTGACTGAAAGAATGCCACAATTTTCCGCCAAAACGGAGTAATTTGAAAATACCAGTTCTTCTCTTTGCCAGTGATAATTCTCCTCTTTGAAAATACAGCAATATGATTACAGTGCTCTGTAAATTGTCTAGCACAGTACTTGGAGTAAAAACATTTGTTCATCAACATTAGGAAAACTGCCATAACATCAGTCTCGGACAGAAAATCTAGATAAGCTGGAGCCTGGTTTTTGAAGAACCAAAAATTAGAAACTGTAGAAGAAATTAAATATTTGGGTTTTATCATTTTGAATAGGGCAACAAACAGCTCGCTAATAGATATATTAAAGCAGAATTTAGCTCAGCTGTTAGCCCAATGTAAATAAAATCCTATGGAAGTATTGTACATTTACATTGAAACCACCAATTGCTTATTATAATGGAAAGGTGCTTACCACCCTATTGTATGGCTTACCAATATAGATCAGAAAAAAGCTGGAACAGATGGAAAGCACCTTTTGGAATAAATTGTTGCGCCTACCTATGGCCACCCCATATGTTCTGATCCGCCATGAGCTGGGACTTGTTTCATGGTGCCGCTTAGTGCAAATTGCAAGGTTGAGGAGCTCTGGGAAAATACTTGCACCTCCAAGAAGTTCTCTGTTTGAAGGTCTTAAGATAACATTAGATCTAGACTCCTATGGCCCTCTTCAAGATTTTAGCGAGGAGTGTGATTATCTTGGTAATGCTTCATTAAATAGGAACTCTCTAGTTGGAAGTAAGAAAAAGTGTTCCAGAAACTGAAGCTGGATCAATGGAGCAGTGAGCAAGATATTATAAGTTACTCACTGTAGTGACTGACGTACTCTTAGTCCTAAGTCCCCTTTCCTCCATACTGCATGGGAGTCCCTTCTAAGGGACGCGAGACAGAACCTTTTTCACCAGAAAAAACCTTCTTCCCCTTTAAATTTAGAGGCGCGTGGGGGGTGCGGCCCAGGGAGCATGCGCTGCCCCAACTCCGCCCTCCTGCGCCACACCTCAGTCCCCACTGACGCGTCAACAATAGATTTAACATTGCCTAATGACACCAGTATTATTAGGGGGGAGGTTGGTGGGACGTATGGCGGAAAGGGGACCAAGGACTAAGAGTACGTTACTTAGTCACTACGGTGAGTAACTTATAATTATTCTTGCGTCCCTTCCCCCTTCTTCCATACTGCATGGGCGATTACAACTGAATGTAGCCCCAGGGTGGAGAGGAGAGGGTGGAGAGGAGACCCTCCTTAAGCAAACAGGTTACTGAGAACCACCTGTCCGAACGCTGCATCAGCTCTAGAGTCAGCATTTAAACAGTAATGCTTGCAGAAAGCCGCTGGAGTGGCCCAACTGGCCGCCCTGCTTATGACCTGCCATGGGACATGGCGCTGGAATGCGATGGTCGTTGCCTTGGGCCTGACTGCGTGGGCATGCATGTTGGCCGGAAGAGGCTTGTGCTGACCCTCGTATGCTTCCTTGATGGCGGAGACCATCCAGCGGGATATGGAAGCCTTGGAGGCCTGATAGCCTGGTCACGAGCCTCCAAAAGTGACTAACATGGCATCCGATTTGTGGAAGCCCTTGGTCCTGTCCAAGTAAAATTTCGGGGCATGCCTGACATCCAGGCAGTGCAGCACTCTCTTTGCTTTGTCCTTGGGTTCGGCAAAAAACGTAGCAAGGACAATTTCCTTGTTCAAGTGGAAAACCGACGGCACCTTGGGCAGAAATGCTGGGTGTGTCCGCAGGACTACTTTGTCCCTGTGAAAGGTAGTATATGGTTCCGAGGCGACCAGCACATGGATTTCACCGATTCTACAAGCCGAGGTGATGCCGACTAGTAAGGCCGCCTTGATGGTGGCCAGCCTGATGTCCGTGGATGCCATTCGCTCGAACAGTTTGTGCGCTAGGGCGCCCAAGACTATGTTAAGGTCCCGCACAGGGTACTGTCTCTTGACAGGTGGGTAGAGCATTGCAAGCCCCGCCAAATGTTTGACGATAGGGTTCGGCCGAGTTCCTGTACGCCCCGATGGCTGTGAGGTATGTACGGCAAGTGTCGACCTGCACTCCATTGTGGGAGAGGTGCGCCGAGAAGGAGAGCACGTTGTCCAAAGTAATTGCCAGGGGGTTGATTTCTTTGGAGTCCGCCTAGTGGCAGAATCTGGTCCATTTGCTTTTAACTGGGCCCTGGTAGCGTTGCTTCTTGTGCCCTGTATGATTTCCAGATTAGCCTGTGAGAGGCTGAGGTGCCGCAGCGTTACCTGGTCAGGTACCATGCTGTGAGGGCTAGTTTCTGTGGCGCGGGGTGGATGACTCTGCCCCCCTGTTGTGCCAGAAGATGTGCTGGGCCGGTCGGGAGGAGAATCGGAGGCATCTCCGAGAGGCTGAGCAGCTCCGAAAACCATGGCCTGGCCGGCAACCATGGAGCTATTAGAATGATGTTGAGGTGGCGAGAATCCTTGATCTTGCAAATTACTCTGTGAATCAGCAGAGTGGGCGGGAAGGCGTAAGCCTTCATACCGTTGCACTGAAGCCGAAATGCGTCGCCCAGGGAGCCGGGGCCCTGTCCCTGCCAGGAGGCGAACTGAGGGCACTTCCTGTTGTGACAAGTGGCAAAGAGATCTACCTGGGGATGACACCACCTGTTGAATATCTCCCGAATAACGAGGTCGTTTAGCTGCCACTCATAATTGTCCGCTCCCAATCTGCTTTGTCTGTCCGCTTCCAGGTTGGATTCCCCCGGGAAGTGGACTGCTGTGAGGTAGATGTCGTTTTCCAGGGCCCACTTTATATGCTGATAGCCAGTCTGCACAGCGGAGGGGATATGGTGCCTCCCTGCTTGTTGACGTAATACATGCTGGTCGAGTTGTCTGTCTGGATGAGGACAACCTTGCCTCTGAGAAGTGGTAGGAATGCTCTGAGCGCTAGCCAGATGGTGTTCAGCTCTAGCCAACTGATGTGGTATTCCTGCTCCTGTAGAGTCCAGGTGCCGTGGACCGAGAGATCGTCCAGGGTGGCTCCTGAACCCTCAAGCAAGGTATCTGTGGTGATGGTGGCCTGCGGGGAGGGCGGTCAAAAGGGCGTGCCCGTCCGCAGATTGCAGTCCCTGGACCACCATGTTAGGTCCGGGTGGAGAGATGGAGGAACATTGATCCTCTCGGATTGAGAGCCCTGCTCTTGGTTCCATGAGGCCACAAAGTGCAGCTAAATCCTCCTCATCCTCAATCTAGTGTGTGGGATGGCTAATAGGACCGCCGCCAAGAGACCCAGGAGATGCTGGTACCACCATGCTGAGGTCACCTGTCGGCTCAGGAAGTGGGTGGTGGCCCTCTTGATGGCCGAGATCTTGTCCTCTGACGGAAATACCTTCTCGGAGCACGTGTCCCAGATGAGGCCCAAGAATGCCAGAGTCTCCGTAGGCTGCAGCTGCGACTTCTTGAGATTGAGCGAGAAGCCGAGATCGTGCAGCGTGTTCATAAGGGTATGGGAAGAGTGGAGAACCACTTCCGGAGATGTAGCCCTGACAAGCCAGTCGTCGAGGTATGGGTAGATGTGGAGACCCTGCGCTCTGAGGTGGACCACCACTGTATTCATGAGCCTGGTAAAGAGCCTGGGGGTCAAGTTGAGGCAAAAGGAAGGACCTTGTATTGAAAATGGTAGCCCATGATCCTGAACCGTAGGAAATAAAGATGGGGCTGCCAGATCGGGACGTCTAGGTACGCGTCCTTCAGTTCCAGGGAGCACATCCAGTCTCCCTTGCACAATGTCTCTGCTATAAAAGCTGGTGGAACCAGTTTGAATTTTTGCAGGGGTGAGGATAGGTTGAGGGTGGAAAGGTCCAGCACAACTCTCAGGCCTGCCTGTTTCTTCTTCTGAATGGCAAAAATCCTGGAGTAAAAGCCCAAGCCTCGCTGGGAGGCTGGGACTGCCTAGCTCTCTACGAGCGACCGGATCTCCGCCAAAAGAATTGCTGTCCCAAACTGTGGGAGTGGAGGCGGGAGGAGAGGCTGGGATAGGGAGGCGGTACCCCGTGGATACTACGGAGAGGATCAAGGGGTACGTGAAATTCGGGCACCAGAAATTTGCATGGAGAGCAAGCCTGCCCCCCACCGGAGACACGTGGACCCGAAGGGGCGTGTCATGCCCTCTTTCCCTCGGAGGCGGTCACGGAGGAGGGGGACTGGAAAAAGCCCTTACTCCCCCCCCCCCTTTTGTTGATTTCCCCTGTTCTGAGACAGCAAGCAGACCGGCTGCCTTGATCTCTGTTCCTGGAAGCCATAGAACACTCCGTACGTACGACCCCTGTCGGAGCATTGCTGAGATTGGGTGTACGATTTGGGCATGGTCTTTGTCAGGATGGATAAAGACGTTTGTGAGCTGTTTTTCTTCTTGTCCAGCTCTTTGTTCGTGGAGGAGTGGAAGAGGTCCACACCCCCCCCGCCTCCCCTCGAACGGTAGATCTAATATGCGTTCCTGGATGTCCGGGTTGAAATTCGTTGCCCGGAGCCAGGCTGTCCTTCTCATGTCCGTGGCGATACAGATGGCACGGCCAGAGGTGTCAATATGGGCCACGGTGGATTCCATGTGGTCATGCTCCACCAGCTTGGCCTCGGCTAGCCCCGCCTTAAAGCACGATTGGCTCTGGGTAGGGAGTTCCGGGAGGAAGTCTGCAATTTCCCGCCATTATCTTTGTTTGGCGGCAGCCAGCATGGCATCGACGTTGGCCTGATGAAGATGCAAGGACGCGTTGAAATAGAGCATCTTCTCCCCGTACGCCTTCAAGGTCTTCTCCTCCTTGCCTAGCAGCGCCGCAGAGGAGGAGGAGGCTGATGTTACGCTCACCTGGCTCCCACAGAGGCGTCGGTCTGAACTGGACAGCTGCGGTCTCCACCAACGTGACGCATAGGACCGAGATGACGGACTGGACTGTCCCACCTAGCTTCGTTTGCTTGGCCCGTAGGAATATTCTTCTGCAAATGGAGAAAGGGGATTAACCACCTGTGGAGTTGAGCGTAAATCCCCCCACCCCCGCTGTTCTCCCCACAGATCACCTTTGATGTCCCCTCTTATAGTCTCACCTGATGGTTTGAAAAGATGAGCTCTCCATCCTGCATTGAGCGCAGGGGCGCGTTGATAACCAGTTGCTTCACTGGCTCGAAGAAATTGGTAAGTTCCAGAACAATACTGACTCCGAAAAGTATGTAGTTCGTAAGAGTTCACATGTCCGACTTTCACTCTTGCCCGATTCCTTGCAGTTTGCAGCTTGACGCCAGCGAAGAGTTCCTTGTGGTAGCTGACGAAGTTCAGGTAAGGATTTGGCTTATCCTACACAGTTCAATAAAATAAGGCCAGAACGTAACCTGTTGCTTGCTCCCTTATTCAGGTGTGGAGAGAAAATATGAAGTTAGGGGAATAATGCCTCCGGCGGTAAAATTAGGTAAGTCTATTGTGGTGAGAAGAGTTCCCCTTGTTTGTCCCTTTGTCTCACCTTGTTGTCCTTTTGTTCCCCTTAGGGGTCGGGGTACGGCGAGGATGCAATGGAGACTGCGCCGACCCGTGAAGAGGAATAGTACCCCCGGCGGTAATCAGGTAAGTCTATGGGGGTAGTTACTATTGCCTCTGTTTATTCCCTTGGCTCACCTTTGCTGTTCTTGTGTTCCCCTTAGGTGCCAGAGTGCGGCGGGAACGTGCAGAAGGATGCGGTGGATCGTGAGGATGTTGCGAAGGCCGGTGAGTTCAGCGCGGCGCTGCACCAGGCGAAGCGGCACGCGTAAAATGCTTCTTTCTTCCAGCTCGAAGGCGTGGTGGATCTGGAATTCAGGTAAGGATCGAAGGTTTTGCTCTTATTCTAACCTCTTCTCCTTCTGTTCCTCCCTTTTTCTAGGAGTTGCAGACTCGAGGCGGGCGTCGCAGAAGACTGGATGCAGGCTTGCAGACACGGTGAGCGTTAGGCTGCTGGATGAAGAATAACGCAAAGCGTGTGCTGCTCTTCGGGCGTGGTTTAAATAGCCTCCAAAGTAGTCCCAGGTAAGTATTCCTCCCCAGCCCCACCCGAGTAAAAAATAGTCCCTAGGTAAAATAGTCCCTTCCAAGCCTCATTTGGCTTGGAGCTCTGCAGCATGGTCTGCATCAGGTAAGCTTGCAGCATGGTCTGCATCAGGTAAGTTCTACTCTATGAGCCTGGCGCGACTGACTCTCCATATGAGCCTGGCGCCAGGACCGCACCCAAACAGCCCCTAGCAGGGGTTTTTGGGCTTGCTCAAAATAACTTGATGCCTGCTTCCGGGGTTGCTGGACCTTGTCTGGTTCCCCGGGGGTAGGCATCATGACAGCTGAGGACGACTGAGGCTTGGAGTATAGTGATGCCGAAGCGATCACTGATTAGTGTGGCTAAGGATGGGCCAAGAGCAAGAGTGTATCCCGTGTGCAGGCGTCGATTGACCGGCTTGGCCGAGAGGGGTTTGAGCCAGCCCTTCTTGGCCAGGAAGACATCGGTTTGCAGTGGAATCCCCATTTTGGCAGAGAGGCATCGCGTGAGGACTTCCGCCAGAACCCCCTCTGCCGGCTGCTCGGGCTGGGGTAGGCCCAGATACTGCGCCAGCCCAGCAAGACGATCATGGAAGGCCCTGGCTGAGGATGGCGTGTCAGGATCATCCTCCTCATCTGTATCCTGAGGATCATGATGATCCTGTGGAGGAGTAGTTGGTGCCGGAGGCTGGGGTACAGCGGCCGGAGTCTGAGGAGGCAGCATAGGCTGGTACGGAGCTGCCTGAGGAGTTGGCTGGGAAGCCGCAGGCAGTGGCTGCGCCGGGTTCTGGGGCACCGGCTGAGGCGCTTGTGGTGCTGCTAGCATTGCGGGAAGGACTTCCCTGATGGCGTTGTTGAGGTAACCCCCATCTGAGGTGACTTCATGAGGCAGAGGAAGCTCTCGAAGAACCCCTCGTCACTGGCCGAGGAGGTGGCAGGGGGTGCTGACGGGGTAGCTGGGAGCTACCCTGTATGGACGCAGTGGGAAGCTGCCCTGTGCAAAAGAGGGATAAGCTGTAGGCCACGTACCTGGTTGAGGCCAGTCCCACCTTGACACTCGTTCTTCGACGAATTCCTGGAATGGTGTCGGACAGGTGCTTCTGTCTAGCGCGGCGGTCATCTTGTCGAGCTGTCTGCCATGTGCCAGCGACGTGTTGCACGGCCTGCTGGGCCCAGCCTCCTCCAAGACTCTTGCGTGTGGATCACGAGGCCTCCCCTTCTCCTCAGGCCTAGGCTGGTAGGTGGGACACCCTCGACCCAAGGGTCGGTAGAGCTGCTAGGTGCCCCCTCAGACGTATTGCCGGTACTAGGGCATAGCCCCTCGGCCATGGTGCCGGTACAAGAGCGGAGCCCCTAGGGTGAAGAGCTGGTAAAAGAACCTTCCGGTCCCTCAACACTGTTACCGGGGAGGATCCGAGGCCAGTAGCTGCAGCAGCTTCGGAGTACGTGCTGGTAGAAGGACCTGTCCCGACCCTCCCACCCGGGAGAGTCCCTGGGAAGGAGTTTCCTTTGCAGGGTGCAATGGAAAATATCTGCCCTACCTTGGGCTTGGTTCGATGTTTCACGAAGTTTTTGAGGTCCTCTGGAAGCGACTTCTTGAAGAGCTCCCTCCACCTGGCTAGTCTGTTCTTCAGCGCTTTCGAGGACAGCGAGCCACATGCTGCACAAGCTTGCCAACCGTGGTCTGGACCAAGGCAACATAGGCAGAGGGCATGGGGGTCTGAAGTTGGGAAGAGCCTGTTGCAGGATGGACACCTGCTGAACCCTGTGGAAGGCGACATGCACCGAGGAGAGGCGTGACGCTGGAGGACTGAGTACCTGAATGATAAAAAAGAGAAGAAGTATCCGCGCATGGAATTACATGGCCGAAGCCAAACCCAGGAGCTCTGGTGAATTCGGCCCGTTCCCGTCAACACAGAAAAGGGGACTGAGGTGTGGCGTTGGAGGGAAGTGTCGGGGCAGCGCATATCTTCCTGGGCCGCACACCTCTAAATTTAAAGGGGAAGAAGGATTTTTCTGGTGAAAAAGGTTCCGTCTCCCGTCCCTTGGAAGGGACACCCATGCAGTATGGATGAAAGGGGACGGGACGCAAGAGTACTACTTTATAATTATAAAATGCAATGTGAGCTGGCTAACCAGCATAGATCGTACATATTTCTAACTGAATATATTGTGAAATTTCCACATTTTAAATATTGTGCAATACACATATGAGATTCCGGTTCAATTTGTTGGAAACATTAGGTAAATGGAAACCGAGAGGTTTACCGGACATGGAATGTACTTGTAGATTGTGTGGCAAAGAGCCAGTGGAGACACTCAAACATTGGAAATCTTGATGTCCAGCCATCAGATTCCTGAGGGTGTCGTATTTTGGAAGATTTGTGGTACAAGAAGCAAGTTTTGACAGTGATTGGTTTTGGGACAAGTTGATGGGAGGGCGGGATACCTTCATAATAATTTCCCTATTAAGCCTTTTAAATTCCATTCATGCTTTAATGCTTTAGTGTGCAAAACTGTATATATGTAATTGTGGTTATTAAGGATGTTGTACGTTTTAACTTGGGAGATTTTTATATAGCGGATCGGAAAAGTTGGGTACATGTTTGATTACTGTGAATGATGGTGTTAATTGTGTTTTTATGTATAGAATACATTTTGTTATAAAATGTTTCAAAGTTTTTTTATAAACTAATGACAATTCATCTTTTTAAATGTATCAATGTCAGAGCTTTTCATTTGCTCAAGTAATTTTATTAATGTCAACAGCCCGGTTTTAAGATTTGAGACCTTTTCTATTATCTTTATAAAAATGTATGCATTTTCATCAGGCGTGAGCAGACCCATAACACAATTCGGCCTATAATGACACAGTTCACTGTGTAGTTAGTAGTTTGAAACAATATTACCAGATCAATGTGCTGAAAAATGCACCATTTCACATACACTTTTTTTGTGATTCATGGGTGTGGGCCTCTTTTTTTGGTGATGAAGACTATTTGACCCAGCCCAAATTTGTCTTTCAGAATTCACATATAATCCCGTGGACTGTGGCCTAAACTACCTCTCCCTACATGGGCATCTAATCATGTGCATTGACACTTTCAAATGAATCTTAATTATTTACAGTGACTAAAGATACAAATACTCAACTGCTGACCGAGGATCAGTCATGCATACATGCTTCTAGTTCATTTTGCAGGGTCTCTTGTACCAGATGCTTTAAACTAAAATAGCCTATATTGTATCTGCTCATATTTATTGCACTTCACTGTTACATATCAAACTTAAGTCTAATGGACATGTTTTTTCCTCAGTGTACCATATTTTAGTGGCACTCAGTATTTAACACATACATTGAAACATACACATGTAATGGAATTTCACTGCTGGTTTAGGAGCCTGTGATACTCTTAAACGCTCAACTGCCAGGAACCATTACTGATTGTAAACAATTCAAATGACTGAAGAAACAAAGTGTAAGCATTCTCTCTTGTCCACATTCGTTGACAAGCTGCTTTTATTGGCCAATCTAGTGGAAGAGACAATGGACGAAGGCACAATATCAGTGTGCAATATAGTTTACTGTTACATACATATTCTGACCACATAAAACATCCCTATTAATTTATTTCAAAAAGAGACTGCATGTCTTTCCATTGAGATGGCAATCAATCTATTACAGTAATTATCGATAACCAGTTGTCAGAGTCCAAACATAGGTTAATTGTTCAACACAAAGCATTCCAAGGGTGGTAATTACCAGTGCCTGAGATGGCTCCAAATAGCTCTTTATGAAGACTGCTATCCAGCGTATTGCTGCATTTCTGAGGAGTTCCTAGGTTTCCAGGCGGTAAACTGTGAAGTGGCTCATCTTTTGCACACTAAGGAAAACAAAAACAAAACATCTTGAATTATCAAATGCAAATGTTTCTGTGTAATTATATCAAGGTTGGTACACGTGTTGATACTACCTCAGCAAGCTCTCCCAAACCCAACCCACATCTTTTCCTTGCAATGGGGTGAGATGTGACGTGTTAGGGCCTTGTTTGTACTGCATAGTTGGCCAACCCCCAATAGCTGGTGGATCCTCAGATAACAGCTCTTAATGGGTTCTCTGTAGCATTGGCCTAGATCTATATTTATGTCGGATCGATCTTCCCACAGCCATATGGAGACAAGTGGAGGGCTGCAATGCTAACAAGGATTCAGTATACACGAAAAAAAGAAAAACGGGTTGCGAAATGACTAGATCTGAAACACCGAACTTGGGATTACTGCTGCTTTGCACACATTTAAAAAGGAAGTAGTCGAAAGCCCCACCCGAAATGTCTCAGCTTCCAGCAACTTGTAACACAGTGGACAGTTGGAATGCTGCAAACAGAAAGTGGGAATCAAAACCTCACTGGGCCCACTGACCCCTATCTGGAGTAACCCGGGCTTCTCCCCTGGCCTTTGCATCCGTAGCTTTGCCAGGTGGCCGGAGGGTGGCCTCCACAAAATCTCAGACTTTTTAAAGGAAGGCCAGCCGCTTACCTTTGAGGACTGCAAGGCAAGTTCAATATCACTGAGGAGGAACGATTCCGGTATACTCAGATCCGGCACTGGATCTCACAACGCTCCATCAGAGAACGTGGCTCCAGGGACCCAACTCCCCTCGAACTATCACTGACAGCATCCCCTCCAATAGGTAAGATCTCCACCCTCTACAAACTCCTAGAAAAAGCTAACCCTGAAGCGAAGGAAAGGTACATGCTGAACTGGGAGAGGGACTTGGGTCGCTCATTGGAGCCTGATGCTTGGGACAAAATTTGGTCAAGACTCCACAAGAGTACACAATATGTTACCAATAGGGAAGGGGGATATAAAGTATGCTTCAGGTACTATATTACACCAACCCAGCTGCATAAAGCGGGCGTGAGGCCCTCACTGAACTGTTGGAGGGGGTGCACGCAAGAGGGCTCGCTTTTCCACCTCCTATGGGACTGCCCTAAGGCGGCGCACTATTGGAAGGGGGTGCCGACGCATGTCCAAGCAATAACATCCTGTGGGACCCTGGAATAATTTTGCTGGGTGACCCAGGGGAGGCGGATGTGCCGATGTCAGGAAACGCTGCTTGCCTTTGCACTCAACTATTATTGGCGGCAAAAATTGCCCTCACTCCTCTCTGGAAGCACCACGAGGGCCCCTCTATCCCGCTATGGTGGGCCAAGTGTTGGGACATTGTTACTGCGGAAAAAATCACTGCAATTCGCCTGGGCAACCTCAATCCCTTCCAGAACACCTGGGCCCCATTCATGGGCTATGCAGACCGTTACCCGGCCCTCACACTAAAGCCGCCTAGCGTCCGCTGGCTGAACTGAACTTCGCATGGACGCGGGTTGGTCCAGTATAGAGATACCCCCCCCCCCCCCCCCTGGCCATTTTCCTGCCCAAACATTGCTATGAATGAGTTGCATACTAAATTCCCTCTCCCATTATCTACTCCTTCCACTGTAATGAACTATTCCACCACAATCATGCGCTAACTCCGATGTCTACGGTTTAATTTGTTTCTTTCTTGTTATTACTGATTAATACCTGAATAAAATGTATATTTTGAATTAAAAAAAAGGAAGTAGTCAATGTATTTTGGATGAAGCTTTTAGTTTGATTACAGACCAAATTTCTCAGTAGATTTGCCTGGTTTATGCATTACCAAGCGCCCAATCATTACAGGCAGCAGCAATCTGCCTTTATTCTGCAGATGGATACATGAGGCTGACGTCGACTCGGCAAAAGCGTCTGAAGAACTCATCAGTGTATAAATCATAACTTGTATTTTCTATTTGTGCATTTAAATCTCAAGCCGAGTCACTTTTAGAGACTCATCATTCTCCAGACACCAAACTCACATTTGCATTGTTTCCTTGTACAGAGGCAACAACGCCACACCACCTCGCTTGTCGAGGTAGTGCATGGTTACAGTGTTGTAAGTCAGGACCAAAACACACTTGCCTCACACAGAGGAAAGGAAGGCATTCAGGACCAGACTTATCGATCACAGGTCAAGTGAAGTGATACATTTTAGAGCTTCTTCCAGGAACCAGAGGCCTCTCATTGTAAGGTCCAACATGTGAGCAGCCCAGGACTTCAAGGAAGTGTCCTTGACCACCGTCATTTGTGGCCAGGGTTGCCAAAGTAATGCACCTCTCAAGTTGTCTTGCAGGGCCCACCACAGGAGACAAAGAATCCGAGACCTGCAACAGGTTTGATAGATCGCCCAGGAACTATGGCCACCGACTTGAAGTCGCCACTAACGCAATCTCATGCACAGCTGGGCCTCTACCCTCTAAGGGATAAACGATGACTTGAGGCCCAGAAGGCAGTGAAAGGCAAACTTTGGAACCAGACTCTGGCTCTGGAATTGAAAGACCTTGATCACCTGAAAGACATTTGCTACCTGATCTTCAGGAAGGAAAGCCCTCCCCAGAGAGGTTTTCAAGACCGCTCTGATGAGCTGGAGGGACTAGGACAGCGAAACGTGTGGCTTAAACTTCAGGGAAAAGCCCCAACTGTGCAAAAGGCAGCAGATGTGGTACAAATGCACTGACATCAGGTCTGGGGTGTGGGCTCAAATGAGCCTATCGTCCATGTAGAGAAAGATGTGTATGGGGTTGCTGTGGGTACTCTTGTTCAGAGAGGAATTGCCATAACATTTCGATGCTAGACTGCCCATGTGGGCGGGACAAAGACTGATATTCAAATGGATATTTCCCATCTGTGAAAGGTACAGTGAGCAAAAAGCGTGTGCTGCAAACTCATCTCAGAACAGGTTATCATGCCATGTTCTTTCTGGCAGAACCTTCCCCGAAGACCACATCAGGGCAAAGCTGAGAAGCATACTAGCGAGTAACCCGGCTGGGTGGCGTCCCTGTGAATACCAGGTGAGCGTAACAATCTCTCCCTCACTCTGAACAGGTTAGCAACTCTATGGCCGTCTTTTGAAGAAGCTGAAAGACCGACTCGAATTTGGCGAAGAGAAGGGTGGTCAGGTTGGGGTTAAAGAAAAGGGAGGCAGTAACCCTGAAACACAAAGCTGTAAAGCCCAAACTTCAGTAGTGGTGTGATGCCATGATTCAATTAAGATGGACAGCCTGCCTCCCACCGACAAAGTCCAATTCACAGTGGCTATGTACATGGGGATGCTGTGGGGACAGTAGAAGTGCCAGAGCCTTCTCTCTTGGCAAGTATGATGATGCTATGGCTGCTTGCCGGAGGGTGGTTGGCCCGTGCAAAGGTGGGGTGAGGTGAAGGGCCACAAAGAAGAATGCCTGCGAGTGGAGGCAAGCGGATGATATACATCGAGGACGAAGGACTAGGCCGTGATTTTGTAGGCTTGAAATTTTTGTAGGCATTCAACAACCTTAGCCCTAAACAGTTGTTGAAGGGCATATGTAAAAAGCTTCGAGTGAACATGTAAAACCCAAGGTCCTCATCCACAAGTCTCCTCAGGACCAATCCTGTGCCCATAGAATGTGCCATACAATCAGCTGTGTCCAGACCAGATTGTAAAAACAGGGTTGAACCATTAATCTAGGAGCAGAGTGCTTGGCGGTATCCCTGGAATGACTGCCCTTTGTTGGAGGAAGGAGAAATATGTCTAGGGGTCAGGACCTCTTCCTATTTTTTTCTTCTTCTTGCCCTTCTGGACAGGAGAACGTTCTTCAACAGACTCGACATTACAGAATTTATTGAAGCCGCACCCGAGGACTTGGAAGGCATCCTTTTACCACCCTTGGAGTAGTAGGTGTAGAGCTTTGCAGGATTCTCCCTGAGGGCCTTAGAATGCAATGGCTGGCAGGAGCCATGATTCCCCCATGTTGTGGTCCTCCCCGAGGCAGAGGAGTAATACCCTGTGGGGGTCTCACAAGGACAGTCTCCCACAGCCTGAGCAGGGTTTGAAACCCAAGGCCTTCAGAGGTTTGGGTGTGATGCAGGTAGAGTAGCTAAGGTAAGCAACTTTCCCAAAGCATATGGAGAGCAGGGAACAAAGGAGCATAGGTTATAGGGTGCAGCAACTTCATATATCCTAGCCCAAACATCACATTTGGCTTCTGGGCACTCACTGGTGCTGGGCAGTTGAGATGCAGAGCAGCAATGAGCCCACGGGCTGTTGAAAGGTTCCTTAAGTCAGCTGGCACTAGAGAGAATATCTAAGATGAAGAATAGGTGGGTGGGAAAAAACCTATTGAAATCCCCAAGGCCCAAAAAACCATGTCCTGTAAAATAATGTTCAGGGTAGGTCGTCCACAATGTAGCTGCTAAATTCATCAACTGCTTCAATAGCTTGTACCACCTCCTTGCACCTGACATTAAGGAGGTGCTACTATATGGTTTACTGAGGAATGCTTCCAGTTTTTTTTGCGCAATTGACAATCCAAGTTTAAACTGCAGTGTTCCTCATCTGACTTAAAACCAGTCACGACAGTGCCCAAGCTGCTGTCTCTACAATAGTTTCCTGTTTGGTAGGTAGCAGGTGTGACATTGATACAACATGTTACGTGATTGATGGTTCCTGACACGAATTGCTTATCCAATAAGTTTGAATTGTTATATTGTTGTCACATTTTGTTTGTATTGCTTTTGTATGCATATGTGCTCTGACCTATTGGGGTTATAATAAAATAAAAATGTTAAAATATGAGAGTGCCCAAGTGTTCATGTCTGTCTGCTGTGTTTTTTGCCAATTATATTTAGGCATTAAAGAGTCGTGCCAAAATAGTGGCAACTTCCAGTCTCCATTCAATTTGGTGACTACTTCAGACAAAATAAATACATTTATTATATGGTTTAAGTTACTTATCTGTAACTATTGTTCTCCAGCATGGGTCTGGCATGGATTTGCATGCTTATGAATATTCCCTGTCAGGCTGGGAATCCTCTGTAAAAGAAAAAACAGTTTCACTTTCACTTTAAAACTGTTTTGTCCTCTAAACCAATCACTGTCGTCTGGGTCATACTGCCGCCCATCCAATGACAGTACTCTCCCTAAGCTCCACCCCTGGTGGCCATCCTCAGATTTGGTAAGCACGTAAAGTGCCAGTATGAACCAAGAAGAGACACAGAGGGGACAGAAGGCGGGTTGGCATGTGAATCCATGTCAGACCCATGCCAGAGAACAATAGTTACAGGTAAGTAACTTAAACATTCTCCAGTATGGGGTCTGGCATGGATTCACATGCTCATGAATAACGATTACACAGCACAACCACGGGAGGTGGCAAATCTCAACCGAAGCAATAAACACTCACCTCTGGAGTATACTTACCTCAAACAAACAGGTTGGTAGCACAGCTTGGCCGACTCGGGACTCCTCCCTATAATCCCTGTTGACCCAGTAGAACCTCGTGAAGGTGTGCGTCGACCTCCACATAGCAGCCCTGCAGATGTTGAGCAGGGGCGCACACTAGAGAGAAATGCTGTTGTTGCTGCGATGGCTCTGGTGGAGTGGCGTTTCAGCCGGCATGGCAGCAGCCTGCTAGCCAGTCAAAGGTACATGATGCGGCCGGTGAGCCACCTGGAGATGGAAGTTATTCGGATAATGCTTTTCCATGATTTAGAGGTCCAAATTTGATGAACAACTGAGAAGTCTTCCAAAAATTCTTCATATGTGCCACGTAGAACTTCAAGGCACGAGCAACGTCCAGCGAATGCAAGCCCCTCTTTGCTTGTGACGACTGATTCGGGAAGAAGACTGGTAATACCAAAGGTTTGTTGAGGTGAAATTCTGACTGTAACATCGGAATAAAGGTGGGGTGTGTATGCAGTACCACACTTGAAGCGTGGAAAGACAACTAAGGCTGCTTGCAAGACAGGGCTTGGTTCTCCCCAACACGCCTAGCTGAGGCGATAGCCACGAAGAAGGCTGTCTTCCACAGAGAAACTTGAGCGGTGCTTGATGCATAGGCTCAAAGGGAGCTCCCATGAGCTTAGCTAGGACTACGTTGATCTCTCAAGCCGGGGCAGGAGCCTTCACCGGCGGGAGAGCCCTGAAGAGCCCCTTGAGGATCTGCTTGACAAGTCTGTGCGATCACAGAGAAAGTCTACCTGGAGACCTGGTGTAATGAGACATGGTGGCGAGATGCACCTTGATAGAGGCGTGAGCAAATCCGGTCTTGGCCAAGTAAAGCAAGCATGGTAGAAGTTGTGGGGTCGTGATACACAGAGGGGTAATCTTCTGATCCCAGCACCACACAGAGAAGATCTTCCATTTATGGCCGTAGCACTTCAACGTTGTCGGGGCACTGGCCCTGGCCAGGATGTCTTTACATTCTTCAGGTAAAGCATAACCTCCAAACTCTAGAGCTGCAGGAGCCGTGCCATCAGGTTCAGCGGCTCTGGGTTGTGGTGCAGAATCGCCCCGTCCCCTCTGTTGAGAAGGTGCAGGAGCAGTGGCAGCCTGATGAATGGAGCCACTGAAACACGCAGCAGGTCCGGGTACCAGATTTGTCGCAGCGACAAGTATTATCCTGCAGTGGCACTGTGAGTGTGTTGATTACACGTAGCAGGAGCGGAAATTGAGGAAAAGCATACAGGAACAGTCCCTCCCACAGGAATGAGAACGTGACCCCCATACTTCTTGGCAGAGGGAACCTGCTGACGAACCTCTGGCACTTGGAGTTCACCGCCGTTGTGAAGAGATCGATCTGGGGTTGGCCCCATTTGTTTAACAGAAGGTCCACCATGTCCTGGCGAAGCTCCCACTCGTGGCAAGATTGCAGCTTCCTGCTGAGTGAGTCTGCAGTGTTCTTGGCACCTGCCAGGTGGAAAGGGCCGGGGAACATGTCCTGACAAATGGCCCAGCCCCACAAGTCCTGGGCCTCCTTGGAGAGCACCTGCGATCGGGTCCCACCTTGTTTCCAGATGTAGAACATGGTGATGGTGTTCTCTGTGAAGATCATTACCACCTAGCCCCTCAACAATAGCAGAAAAGACTTGAGGGCCCAGAATATGGCCCGAAGTTCCAGGACGTTTATGTGGAGGCACTTTACTTCCAATTGCCAGAGGCCTATGGCGTGCAACTGTCTGGTGTGTGCGCCCCAGCCTTCTAGAGAGACGTCCATGGTGACTATTCTCCTGGTACAATGGAACTTGAAAGTGAGTCCCCAGGGCGAGATGTAGCCATACGCCCTACCACTTTATCGCCTGACGGAATTCCTCTTTGAGGGAGATCTTGTCCGCAAAGGTCCCCGATACTTGCATCCACCTCGCACCCAGGAAATCCTGGAGAGGCCTCATCTGAAGTCTGCAGAGGCGAACGAGGCTGATGCAGGAGCAGATCATACGCAGCAGCGACTTGATGGCTCATACTATTGCTGTCTGTGCCGATGACAAGTGTTGTATTTTCCCTTGTATGGCCACCACCCTCTCCTCCAAGGGGGACGCAAAAACACATTACTGTGTTGAGTCGGGCACCCAGAAACAGCACGTTCTAAGATGGCATCAAGCAGGACTTTAGATAGTTTATGGAGAATCCCAACTCTGACAGCACACCTACGATCCTTGATATGTGCTTGCTCGCCAGATCGTGTGGGCGGGATCGTACGAGACAATCGTCCAGGTAAGGGTATATGTGGAGGCCCTGTAGACGAAGATGCGTTGCCACCGGAGCCAAGCACTTTGTAAAGACCCTCTGAGCCAATTTTGGACCAAAGGGCAGAGCCTTGAACTTGTAGTGCTGACCCTGAATCATGAATCATAGGAACTTGCAGTGTTTCTTGTGGAAGTAGGCGTTGTCCAGATCCAACGAAAAATCCCCTTCCTCCAACTGGCTAAGCACGTGTTGTAACGTGACCATCCAGAACTTTTGGGACTAAGTACTTGTTGAGATGACGTAGATCCAGGATTGGCCTCCAACCAGCTTTTTTCTTTCGAACCAGAATGTAACATGGCAGGCACCTCTCGCAGAAGCTGTGGCCAGTTTTGTTCCTGCTGAGGCACCGGTGGGATACGAGGACACCTACTTGTGAACTCCAACGTGTGCTACTGTTCCAGCGCATCCAGCACCCATTTGTCGGTGGTGATCTTTCATACGCTGACAAACTTCGACAGTCGGCCCCCTACTGGGGTGCATAAGTGGGGGCCTGAGACAACAGCTCTGTTCAGGCCTGCGTGGGGGTCTGGGCCCTACACTGCAGGCGGCACAGACACTGTCCTCCGCCACCGTAAGCTTGACAGCGACACCTGTATTCCTCTTGAGGGGAAGAGAGTGAAGGCTGTCAGTACAGGGCAGTATATCCTTTGGAAGATCTGCCAGGCTTTCCTCGGGACGAACAAAAGGACAGCCGACGACGTTGCAGGGTTCCCAAGCAGCAATCCATCTCAGTGTCGATCTTTATGGCTTCTAAAGACTCGTCGACAGCCTTCCTGAAAAGAGGTTTTCAACGTCAAACATCATATTTTAGCCTGAACATCCTGGTGGAAGTTCAACCATTCTTGTCAACGAAGAGACATGCCGTTGCCCACCTGACAGAATCCAGTGTCCGCGATGTCCACCGCCACTGTAATGGTGTGGTGTGAGGCACAGCTCTAGTGCTTCGACCTTCTTGTCCTCGGGCAGGAAGTCTAGAATAGGTCCCAGCTTATACCATAGTTACCGGTCATATCGGGACAAAGTAGCCAGGGCATTAGCCACCATGATGGTAGAGGCTGCAGTACAGATTATTCTCTTGCCCATTGCGTCCAGCTTCTTCCCCCTCCTGGTCCGGAGGTACCATGGCTGCAGACGATGGGTTCGCCGAGCGCTTCCTGGCTGTGGCCGAGACCACTGAGTCAGGTGAAGGCTGAGATCTTAAGCGCCTGGGAGCTGAAACTGGTACTCTCTACTTCTTCTCCAGTCTGTCACGCTTGGTTTCTTCATCAGCGCCAGGCCCTCCTCCCAGATATCCAGGAAAGGAACAAACATTACGGTCTCTCTTCTGGACATGCTCCGCTAGTTTGCTCAGGTACTAACTCGAACAGTTCAGAGGCCCTGGACATCCCCGGTGGGGAGGCCCTATGGGGTCGTCAGCATGTGGTGTTTCCCCGTCGGCTGGCACAAAGTTGTCTTCCTTGTCGGTGCCTGTAGCCGTGTCCGTGCCTGTGTCCGTGTGCAGAGTCGGAGCTCCAGGTGGAATCAGGTCGCGATGTGGCGGAGGGGTCGGGTAACTTTGAGGACCAGCACCCCCCTTAGACCTTCTGTTCTGACGAGGAGGGCTAACTTCGAAGGCTCCTGAGGGTACTGTGGTGGCGTAGGCCCCGGTGCAAGGGGCATCCTCTGCTGGATCTCCGTGACCAGTGTGTGTGTGTGTATAGAGTCATCAAAATATCCAGCGACACGTCCTTCAGTTGAGGGGTGAAAGGAGCCAGTGGTGTAGGGTCTGGACTGATGAGCCTCATTTTGCGTGCAGGGGCCCTAGGCTCACCGCCCTCAGATTATCCTCCTCCGTGGTCTGTATAGTATTCATCAGGCAAATCATCGTTGCCAGCGTTGGAGCTTGAATAAATCTGCTCTGGTTTTCCTGGAGCAGCATATAGGTCCAAATCCCATGGAGATTCCATCAGGGTTGTCTTGTCCTCCTCTCTTTCCTACTCCAGAGGTTTCTGGGCCGATACGATTGCAGGGCCTTTCCCCATCCATGTGGTGCCTGCTGCCTTTATTGCTGCTTCCACAGTTGTATCACATCTCGGGGGTAAAAGACACACGTGGGGTGGCCATCGTAGGTACCACTTTCACAGACACGCTCTCCTTTAATGCTGTCGTGATCGACGTCGGTGACGATGTGCTCGTTGGAGCTGTCATCGAATCGGTTGATTTGGAAGGATGAGAGGCCTTAGTTTTGGCAGGTCCTCCCTAGACTTCTCCCTCATCAGTTTGCTGATAAATAGAGTTTGGATGAGGTTAGGGACTTTCTCTTGGAAGAGGCGCCTTTCGTCGGCAGGCTCAACGTGGAGACTGATGGGGATAGCAGTTTGCCCGATTTGGAACCTGCATCTGCGGCAAACCCAGTGGAGCCAGCATTGCTGAGCTTTGCCTTCTCTTGGACCCCGTGGGCAGGGCGTCATCAAAGGATCTCTACCTCTTCCAGCAGGGAGATCGCTCCTCGGACTGGCCGGTTCTGGGAGAGGTATGGCCGTGCTTGGAGGCTGAGTCAGGGGCCTTGTTTGATTTAAGCCACGCTGCCAGCCTGCAGTAGCAAAACTTTCTTTGTTTTCTTTGAGAAGCCACGGCACATCTTGCATCCCTCCTCATCGTGGTCCAGATGCAGGCAATATAAGAATGTGTGATGTCGATCTTCTACAAATACGTTCCTTAATCGTGCAGAATTTGAAGATACACCTGCCTTCCTTCTTCTCAGACATGGTTGAAAAGGCGCGAAGTAGGCCCAAGGCCGGGCCTTCTTGAAACTTTGATGGACGTTCCGACGGTGGATGAAGATTTTCGCCAGCAGTGGATCCCCGCTGTCGGTAGATGTCCTTTGATCGAAACCGAGGAGTAAAAAAAAATCAGTCAAAATGAGTACACCATCTATGGAAAAACTCGAAAATGTAAAAAAATAGCTAAGAGAGCAAAATGAGGACTCTCACCACTAAAGCGTGCAGTAAAACTCTGAAAAAGCCCAACATGGGTGGAGCTTAGGGAGAGGGCTGTCATTGAATGGGGGCAGTATGGCCCAGAGGACAGTGATTGGTTTAGAGGAGAAATACAGTTTTAAAGTGAAACAGTTTTTTCTTTTACAGAGGATTCCCAGCCTGACGACGAAGCATATTCATGAGCATGTGAATCCCTGCACAACGCATGAAGGTTACCAAGGAAAGCACATCCTCTAATCATTACATTACAAATGTATGGTATTCAGTCAGAGAACACAAACCCATTATATCATAAAAGATTAGTGGCTCAAATTCGATTTGTGCAATTCCCTGGAGAAAAAAAACAGACCACACAAACAAAACATGTATGCTCCAAGTCGTTCAGACCATGGCAGTAAGAACAGTTACCAGCACCCCTCATTTTGTCATGCTAGAGTCATATATTAGTTTAACACTGTGCGGTTGCGTACGTCACTATCCGCAGGACTTCCTATTTAGGCATGTGACATACGTGCAGCATCTGCTTCACGTGGTTATTTGTCAATGCCATATTATCAAAATTGACACTTTTTGTAAACATGTCATTCCTTACATTTATGGATAGTCCCTATCAACAAAGAAAAAGTAGCTCAGGAAATACCAGTGGAAAAAAAACGTATTTGACTTACATTATTGGAATGATTGGCTGGAAAGGGGGACACTTCCTTGACGTTGATTCGTTGCACATTCTCTACTAGCAGCCCAAACAATGGTAGGTACAACGTGGCAATTCGTGCTTGCTGGCTCTAAAATATGAAGATAAGCCAATCAATGAGGTTCGCAGAATACGTGGAGAGCACTTTCGATTTTCGCATAACCACAAACAAATATATGATATGATATATATTTTATTTGTATCCGCTCGTACACAAGTGTTTCATATGAACACAAACACATTTTATGTGAGAGAGAGCGGGAGGTAGGAAAAAATTGCACTTAAGAGTGTGTTAGTAATAGGGAAATTAAATACCAATCGACAATGTTGCTAATTTTGGGGGCATGTTACACAGGCATGGAAACCCGACATTCAGAGCAAAATGTACACGATTGAGGACACGATCCTTTCACGACTCAATAGTGTCAGTGCAGTAAACATTCTGGCAATATTCTGGCAAAGACAAAGGGCAGGTGGAAACCACAAGAAATACTGCTTTAGTGATAGAATTACAGAGCTCTCCTGGATAATGATGGCATCCGTATCCCTAATTAGGGTAATTTCCCAAGTGTGTGCAGTAACTTCCACGAGAGAATCGTCATTCACGTGTTCTCACTGCACAGGCCTAGAATATGTGTGCTTCAGTGCGCTGCTGGAAACAGCCATAACTATTCAGGCACTTTCTTCACGCGAGCAGGCGGTAGGCGAATAGCAGAAGTGTAAAAGCATCTCCCTGTTTTTCTATGCAACCATTTTGCTCATTGAAAAGGTACTTATTTTTTAAAAGCGTTCAGCTCACCACACCGATTAATTGGCATTTTGGAACAAGAGAAAACGGCAAATTAACGAACACAGTGAGAAACAAAAAGATCCGTAGAAACAGCAAATGCGCAAAAACTACAACATTATGCACTAAGGGCAAGCACACACACAAAAGAACAATTTCCGCACCGGCTGCCCTAACTTTACCTAAGCCACCCCCCTTCTCGCTGGCTAAAGTGAAATCATCTGTACCCTAGTAGCAGGCATCAATGCCAGGCAGGTATTGAACAGTGTCCCTCTACAGACCATGCCCTCTACTGCATCAGGCTTTGACATCATTGAGCTGTGTCACGTTGCAGATGACACCACTGTAGAGGGAAGCAGGTGGTGAAAATGTGTGGATGACTGGCCAGAGGCGTTAAAGAGGCATCACCTAGAAGCTTCAATTACTGTTCATTCAGAAGAATCAGAAAAAGTGTGCCCTTCTGCGAGGCAAGTAGGTCAACCTGGGGAAGGGACTAGATGAAGACTAGTCACTGGGTAACAATGAAGTTGGTATGCACTATTACATAGCTTGCTCTATCTGCCGATCTACATATCCCTGAATCTGCCAAGGTGGATCATGACAAGAGAAATGCATTTTCCAAAAGCAAACGGCCAAAGCCAGCAGATATATAGTAATAGCCCGATTTCACTTCAGGATATCAGGTCAGTCAGTAAGCCCATGTAAACCAAGGCCATCTTCTGGAGCATTCCAAAAGGACATTAGATGCATGCAAATTGCTTAATTCTTGAGAATGTAGATAGCAAACTTCATGTCCTTGTCTCAAAAGTCTCTTAAAATTCCAAACAGTTTATGGTGATGGCTGACTTTCCAAGCGAGGGTGTGCGAGGGCTGTGAAACGGATATTATTATAGAACATCAATATCCAGACACTACCTAGAGATGGATGCTAATATTTCACCTATGAACATTAAGGTAGCATTTCCATAGAGATCTGCAGTTCGATCCCCCTAAAGACGAAAACTCCCGCAGTGTGCTATGAGGAACACCCACAAGAAAACCACCTTGGCCAATCTGAGACCCATGTGCATGTCTGGCTTCTCAATGGAAAGTGTAATCTACATGTTTAATGGTGATAACTCGGGGGTGGGGGGTTGGGGAGGGTACATGGACAGCACTTGATTGCTGTAGTAGTGAGCACTGTGAGGATTCATGTTAGCCTAGGTAAAGAAACTGTTGATCCCTAAGTGAAGCTTGACTGCATCTGACCTGTTCTTGGAGCTAGGCCAACTACTCATGTACATGTATAAAATATTTGGAAATCAGGGTTTAGTAAAAATAAAAAATGAAATAAAAAATGCATGAACATTTTTTATACAGACCAGGAACCGTACCACTATAGAGAGGTGGTGCAGCAAGTTAATAATTTTGTTCTGATGACCATGTACAACCGGCAGATAACGATTCAAATACCGGCAAAGCAAATTCAGCTAGATATCCTTCTCAGGTCAGTACATTAAGTACAATTAAACGTGTAACACCACCACATATTACAGTGCTTGGGGGGTATCCAGTGATTACAATATTCGTTGTGCCCCAGCCGAGGAGAAAGATCTGCCCCGAACTCTCGGCTTGGAGAAGCGTCTGACCCTCAGAGAGTTGGAGGTGGATGAGCGGAGAGCTCGAGAATGAAGATGCTTTGGAAGAGAAAGTTGGAGATAGAGCGGTCCCAGGCCCAAGAAAGCCTTGTGGGTAATGCAGAGGGTCTTGAAGTTGATCCTTGCAGGCAGCCAGTGAAGAGATTTCAGAGCTGGAGAAATACGATCCCTGGGCTTGAGGCCAAGGACAAGTCTTGCAGTCCTGTTCTGGATAAGGCGTAAAGGTTGAAGAGTAGAGGCAGGAAGATTTAGAAAGAGGCTGCTGCAACAGTCCAGCCGAGAGAGGACCAGAGCTCTGGAGACAGTGAGCTTCTGGGGGAAAGTGAGAAAAGGAAGAATACCTCAGAAGAGGTGCAGCTGATAGTTTGACTTCTTGGAAACGTCAGAGATGTGAGGAGAGAAGGAGAGGGTGGAGTCGAAGATGACACCAAGGTTTGAATGAGCAGAAAGAGGACAGAGTGGGCAGCCAGTGAGAAAGAGGAAAGGAGGGAGCGGGTGTCCCCATGAGGAGGATCCCAGTCTTACTGGCATTAAGGCAGAGATCATTGGCGGCACACTATTCCAGAATTGCGGCCAGACCGTATGGCATGAGAGAAGACGCAAAGGTGGCTGAGGGGAGCCTGAAAGAGAGCGGAGTGTCAACCGCATAACATTGAAAATTGGAGGAGAAAGTAGCGATGCGGTGGGCAAGAGGTGCCAGGTAGTCGTTGAAGAACCAGGGAGAGAGTTTAGACCCCTGGGGAACACCACAAGTAGAGAGAGAGGTAGAAGAGAGGAAAGACCCCAGTTGAGTCTGAGAGAGTCGGTCAGTAAGAAAGGAGGTCAACCACGCCAGGGCCCGATCAGTAATACCAAGGTTGTCGTGGAAACGATAGAGCAGGATGGCATTGTTGACCATGTCAAAAGCAGAGGACATATTGAGGAGAAGGAGGACAGAAGGGAGAGGATAGTCAAGTTTGTAGAGCATGTCTTCACGAGTGTTCAGGAGAGCAGTTTCCATGCTTCTAGCAGCTCTGAAGCCAGACTGGTGGTCATGGAGGCAACCAACAGATTCAGTATGTAGATTAAGATGGGAGATGACCATCTTTTCCAAAAGAGTTTGCCCAAGAAAGGAGTGATGGAGATTGGGAGTTAGTTAACCAGAGAGGAAGGATCGGACGAGGGCTTCTTTAAAAGGGGGCGCACAAGAATGCTTACGGGGCAGGGGGAAGTTCCACTGGCAAAAGAGTGATTGCAGAAATCGGCCAAGGCTGGAGCAAGGGAGTTGATGTGGTCCTTGATTGTTCTGGATGAGCAGGGGACAACCTGCTTTGATGAGACTTTTATAGATCGGGCTTGTCTAGAAACATCGTCGGGGGTGAACAGGGTAAAGGAGGAGACAGGGCAAGTGTAGGGAGGGGCAAGTGACTGGCCATGGGCACTAGGGAAAGGCCCCAGACAAAATATAGGAAGCGAAGTGGAGATAAGTGGAGTTAGCAGGAGGAAAAGCTGTATGTTGCCTCTCCATGTGGATTTTGCTGCTGTCGGAGTGCCGTGACTGAAAACGCTGCTGGTGCTTTAAGAAACTGGTGAACTTTGGCCGCCGCACCCCCACCTACCAAGAAGTAATACTCCTACTTAATCTCCCTTCCTCCGCAAAGGAGAGGAGAAGAGTGGTGGGGTCGGAGCCTGTTACAGATGACTGTGTGTTTCCGCAAAGGAAGGGTTTAATCAACACAATGATTAATGGATTGTTGCCCCTGATGAAACCTGCTAGGAGGGATCTATTAATGCCCAGGAAAGATGGGGTGGGTGCCCACCCTGGGCTCTTGGTGTTGGGGGCAGAGTATCAGGCCGTTGTGCCAAACTCTCATGCTGCCTTAAACTCCAGTGCCTTGGAAGCTCCAGCACCCCCCCTGGAAGATAATGATGGGGAGAAGAGGATGGGAAGCCTGGGTGGTGGGGCGCCCTTGGAGCAGGATGCTCTTTCTCCCAGTATAAACTCCTGCTTGCAATTGGCGGTCCTGAGTGTCAACCCTTCAGGCGCTAGAGGAACAAACGAGGAGCTGGCGAGTAAACTGGCCAATGATCTCTCGGACCTCACTGTCAAAATTGCCAAACAAAAAAGACTAGGTTTGTCCAGGATGAATGAATGCCTTAGACTCTTGGACTAATCCCTCCTGGAAGCAGAGGATTTGGTGGACAGAGCGGCCGATGCTCCATTGGAGCCGAATGAGGCTGGGGAAGGGGATTTAAGGGATTGTATCGATTCCCCAAAGAATGGGGACTGTGCTGCACTGTCAGAGGGGGACGAGCCAATGGAAGCTCCCCTAGTGGGAGTGGTTGGCCCTCTTACTAACAGTCCTAATTTACCCCCGGTGGTAAATAGCACCCCAGTTGGGAGAGATTTACAGCGGTCTTCTTCAGGAAGCGAGGTGCCATCAGAGTCGTCCTCATCCGGGAGTTTGTCTCCAGACTATTCCCCCCAGGATTTACGAACAGCGAGGAACAAAGAGAAGAGCTGTGGATGGTGGACAAGGGGTGAACCTAATGCAATTGCAGCACCTTGTCATGGCTCCCCCGTCTATATCCTTAGGGCCCGTCACGAAAGTATATGAGAATCTGCATGAGTCTATCCAAACCCAATCAGCCTTGATTGGTGGCCTTTAAGAAAAAATGCAAAACATGGAAGCTCTGGCAACAAGTGTTGACAAGAGACTCGATAGGGAAGTCAAAACCTCGCTGATGGGGCAAAATAGACTATGCGACTTGGCTTGTCGTGAATCAGTGGACAAGTCCCTCATGATGGAAGCCCTCTTACAAGATTTTAAGTGGATGAGGACTCAGATGAAAGGTTTGACGAGATTTCCGTACCCCGTGAAAGAAAATGTGGCTGAATCATTTAGGGTTTTGCCATCCGGACCGGACGGGCCTGAGCCTGCAAGTGACCTGACGGGGGATAAGGCCCCCTCTGCAGCGAAGAACGTCTTTTCAGTCTTCAATACAACAAAGGACCCTAAACCTGTGGGTGGAACGGAGGAAAGTCCTCTAAAGGATGGTTTGGACAGTGCTGTGGGTATGCCACTGGCAAAGCAAAAATCAAAATCGGCAACAAAATATGCCATCGAATGCAAGAAGGAAGGCAAAGGGCTCGTGGGCCTTCCTCAGGAATATTAGATCACCACCCATGCTGCTTAGTCCCCCGGCTTCGAAGAAACCTAGGAGAGATCTGCCCCCCCCTTACCGGACATCCGTACAGGGGAGCTGAGCCTGTTAGTGGAAGAACTGGAGAGAGCTGATGAAGATGCCGAATGGAAAGACATTAGTAACTCGGAACCAAGGGTACCAGGGTTGCATCCGGTAGATCAAGTGTCAAAGGAAAAGTTCTTACCGGCTGAGGTCCCTGCAAAAACTCTGCCGCTGGGCCATAAGATAGAACAAAAATTGATGCCTGGTGAAGCCTCTGCTCTCTTCAAAAAGGGTGTGAATAAGTTGGAAAAGGACCTGTGATTCTTCAAAACACTTGAACAAAGAAGGATGGCCTTGCTTATTGTCCCCTCTAAAACTAAGGAGAGTTTGGTCTATCCCAGCCAAAGACCTATTGATGAAAAGGATCTCGGTTTGAGGTTCCTGCGGGAAATGAGAAGAGGTGGTTTGGGGGCCACAAAAAGGAATAAGACAGTAAAGCTCGGTAATACAACGGCACAGAAAGGGACTGAGATGGGAGGTCGTCAGAGGGGGGGGGGGGTAGATGGAAAATCTCAAGCCGCCGCAAAAAATGGAAGAATTGAGTCTGAAGGTTTGTTTGGAAAGGACGAAGAGTGATTCAAAGATGTTCTTGTTGAACAGAGGAAATGTTGTGCGGTTGGTTAATACCATAGCTCCGAACCTCAAATTTGCGACGGAGGATATTCAGATTGTGGAGTTTGTTGAAGAAAAAAAGACAGACTGGATTATACTGCATCCCTCTTCCCAAGGCAAAAAGGACTCCTTGCTGGAACTCAGAGAAAAATTCTTACCCCTCGGATTTGATCTAACAGACTTTCATGCTCAATTGAAAATGAACTGGAAATTGGCGACCTCTACAAGGGCCCCGAATTTTGGAAACCCAACTCGGGGCGCAGAACAGAAGAAAGAAAGTGGTAACGAAGGATCCAGAAGACAATCTAAAGAGGTGGATCATGCGATTAACAAGAAAGATGTACATTTTCACAAATGTATAGTCGCGAATCATGGAAAGTTGAAGGCCTTAACTTCTCCCTCTGCTACTACACCATCCTGGTCATGGTTATCAGGGGCATTGATCCGTACGGATGATGTTAGGCTGTGGGGGAAAATAAGTCAAAGCTATTGAGGATTGACTGTTGGAACACTAGAGGGTTCCGAAGCTTGTTTGGGGGTGGGATGCTGGCTTTGGTTGATCTTGATATCCTCGTGTTCTAAGAAACTTGGTTAAGGGAGCCTCCTCAATGCGATGGGTATGTGGTGTCTTTAAATCCGGCACCAAAAGGGCTGTTGGCCCGCCCATTTTTTGGATTATTGATGATGATGAAGAACGATTTGGGTTGGTCAGTGACAGCAACCAAATGCCCCGATCCTTATGTCCAAGCATCTACTTAAAGAATGAACAGGATGGTGTGGCATTTTCTTGGGTTTTGACTAACGTTTATTGGCAAGTCAATATGGGGAAGGAATTGCATTTTATGAAGGCGGCAACTAACCTGATTGATGATGAAGCAGTTTGTTAGGTGGAAGGAGTTAAGATAGTGCTGTGTGGTGACCTTAATATCAAACTGTTGGACAAGACAGGGAAAGTGTGTGATAAGAAGGAATGAAATGAAAGAGAAGAATTGGGTGAGGAGTATGAAGTCGAGAGAAATGCACTTGGTAAATGGTCAAATAGAGGGAGATATCCCTGGCCGCCCGATATGGAGGAATGGATCATTGACATCTTGCATTGACTATTGTTTTCTCTCTAATAATCTTAAGGAGAGTATTGAGACCTTTGTGGTTAGTCCCCAGTCCATCAGTGATCACGATTTACTGACCATAAGTTTTTGGGGTGGGGGAGTCAGGGATCGGAAGGACGTAATGGAAGAGGTTGAATTAAGGAGTTGTGGGATTCGCTTAGATTGAAAGAGTATGAGGTCAGGAGGATTGATAGAGATTATAATAGTCAATTGTTGATTGACCCTGGGAATATTGACTATAGGGGGCTCCTAAAAGTTTTCTAAGCCAGGAGTACTGAAAGGAGATTTGCCATGGTCCAAGAAACATGTCTATGACTGTGATTTAGTTACAAAAAGAAAATGTATGCATAGAGCATTGAAACAGCTAAGGGGAGACTCCGGTTCTGGGAAAAAAGAAATGATAAGAAAAGTCTGTCAGACCTATAAAAACTGGTGTAGAAGCACTCAGCATTTGCGTCTCCAGCATGATGCCGAGTGCATGCTACAAGCGGTCTGTAAGAAGGAATCTAGATCTACATGGGAGCTAATCAACAATGGTGGGGTGTTCCGCCATGAGAAGTCTTTGGTGATGGTGGCAGAGAGAGATTGGATTAACCACTACCAGTCCTTGTTCTCTGACCCGGGTGAGGGTCTGGCTATTGCTAAAGTCAGGGATAGGGGGGGGGGGTGGAATTTTGCCCTGGATGACCACGATGTAAGCCTTATGATTGGAAAGTTCAGTGCCTCCCGTGCAGCTGGTCCCGATGGGATCTCAAACTACGAATTAAAAAAGAACAAAGACCACTGGGCAAGTGTTGTCCTAACAATGTTTAGACAAATCATGACTAACAGAGCGATCCCAGAGTCTTGGAAGGAGGCCTTAATCGTGCCCATTTTTAAAAAGGGCGATAGTTTTTAGGATCAGTCCTATCGTCCTTTTGGATGCTTTGGGAAAGCTTTTTGCAACCCTTCTCCTGCGTGATCTGAAAAAATGGGCAGATAGGAGTGGCATTTTAGACCCTAGGCAAACTGGTTTTGTGAGGGGAGTGGGCAACTCCTTAAAACGCTTCCTATTGAACTTACTTAAGGAAAAGAGCTTGGAAAAGGGACCGACACTGTTCTTGGCCTTAATGGACCTTGAACAGGCGTTCCATAGTGTTCTCAGGAGCCATCTGTGGGCAAAATTGCATTTGTGGGGTTGCCTGGGGGATCTCGTAGAAGCAACTGAAGCACTGTATACTGACACTTTGGTGCGAATTAGGCTCTGTGCAAGGGGAACGCTATCCAGTAAAATCTCTACCTATCAGGGACTGAAACGGGTGTGCCCTTGCCTCGCTACTGTTTGCCTATATATATCTGACTTGGGATTGTCCCAGGAAAATGTTCATGCCTTTCCGCCAACAGTAAATGGAGCCCAAGTACCGTGGATTCTCTTTGCGGATGACCTGGTCGTCCTCGATTGTACTCCCATAGGCCTTCAGCGTTGTCTCTGAGCGTTTGAATTATGTCTTAAGAGCAATGGTATGAAAATCAATGCAAGAAAATCTAAGGTTCTCCTGATGAAGAATGCAAGAAGGGTAAAGAAAGAGAACTTTACCTGGAGCGTGGGAGGAAATCCTTTAGAGACGGTGGACTCAATAGTCTACTTGGGGGTCACAGTCAATAGAAATGCTGATGAGGCTGCTCACTATGCATATCTATGGCAGATAATGATTCCTCTGGTGAACCAGGGTAGGGTGCTCCACCGGAAGTTTGGTAAATTCACATTAATTCCTATCATTACCTTCAACAAACAAAAGGTGGCACAGATCCTAATTTATGGAGCTGAGGCGGTTCTCTGCCTCTCATGTGACTGTTGGGAGAAATTGGAGGGTCATTTTTGGCGTAAGATATTATGCCTGCCAAATGATCTCCCAATGTGTAGAATTAGTTTTGAACTGAGGCTCCAGTCTTTGGAGTCAGTGGTAGTTTGGAAGACACTATCACTGCAATAGGAAATGTGCCTTAGAGAATGTTGAGAAATCGTTTAAGATCTTGGCCTTGGAGAATAGGGTGGTAAATAGACCATTTGAAGAATGGAGAAATAAGGTGGAAGCCCTTATGTGGGACAAGGATGTGTCTGTAAATTTGTTACTGTGTAATCCAATGAGTGTGAGACAGAAGCTGTTGCTCCGAGATTGGATTACCACTATGGATCAGTGCAGTGGTCTAAAGTCCAAAGAACTACTGTCCGTTGAGTGGGGGAGAGTTAATGCACTACCGAAATGTATGGTACATTTCCCGCCCCAAAATATCTGGACCTTCCTCTTAGGTGTCGTTTAAATATCTTACACACAAGAGAGATTTTGTTTAAGAGAAAAATGGCGGGGATCGGTATTGTAAGAGTACCTGCCATGTGGAAACCCCCGAGCATCTAGTAATGAACTGTGAAGCTGTGATTGAGATTCGAGTGCTATATCTAGAGGAGACCTTATGGATGGAATCAACTCTTTCAAGAGGGGAATGGTGGAAGTGGATGTTAATTGGTGATCAGCCCAGGTTGGTTATAGCTGTGATGAAAATGCTTGAGGTTGTGCTAATCAATCAGGGGGAAAAAGGGTGGAACGGTAGGGCTTAAGGGATTTTTGGTTGGCTGATGCTGATTCTAACTGTCCAATTGTCGTTTTTGATATGGTATTATTTTGTGAATTAGTGGATGGGATTTTGCTGTAGTTGTGGATGGTATCTAGAACGGAAATGTAAAAAGTTTTATTTATAGTGGAATGGTTTTTTGCTGTAATTTGTGGATTTTATTTTGGAACTAAAATGTTAAAGCTTTATTTTAAGTTAATGATTCTTTTATACATGTTTGACTTTTAACCAATAAAACATGGAAAAATAAATAAATTAATAAAGTAAAGGAAGCCTGCCAATCTCTGCTTGTAGTAGGTGCCATTGGTGCAATCCAGGGTGCTAATGGTTAGAATAATGTCCCTGATAAAAATACTTTTCCAACCCTCAACTCAGCGGGTAATGAGGTAAAATCTAAGACGGATACAGAAAAAATCATACGTGTAGCGAGCACTTACTGCTCTGTTCCCCCTCCACCACTGATGTATTCCAGGGGTGCAGGGATTCAAGGGGCAACCACGACAACTAGCAAGGCTACAACCAGGTTGGGCTGGGCCTCCCATATGTCATTAGTTAAAAGCAGAAGGCACATGGGTTTAATGGCAGGAGGGTCACTTTACCTTCATAAAGTCCCCAAACTGCTCCCAAACCAGCGCGAGTCCAGCGAAGCGCTCTTAAACAAATGTACCCAGTGGATACGAGCAGTGAGAGTCTGTACATTTATTTCAAGGGAGCAAATTGTACGATGCACCAGGCTCTATGGCCAAGGAAATGTTAATGACTATCAGAAGTATTAGAAGAGACCATGGTTTGGCAGAGAGTCTACTGAACTTCAATAAGAGTTATGCACCTCTTCAACAGAACCAAGTCTGCTGGCCTGTGAAAATATGCTACAATGGACCGCGCTCTCGAGAGCAAAAGTTGCCCCACTTGGGATCAGGCTCTTGGGTGAGGCCTCCAGGCCCAGAACTGCAAGATGTACTGTCCACTAAAGCCACCTAGCCCTCATTGCATTATATTGATAATATTTACACTGCAATTTTTTCCAAGATGTGTTTGAACTTGAGTAAGTATCGGGAACTTCATTTGGGGTACTAGTGTTTTCCATTTGATTTTGTGTCTAACTTCTATGGCTTCATGCCAAAATAAAGTTTAAGAAAAGAAAACATATTGCATGTTTGGGTGGATAAAAAAAAAAAAAAAAAAAAAAAAGAAGAGGAAAGACAGGTATAAGTGGACCCGGGGTTTGGGAGGTGCTCCCCACCCCCCTGTAAAAGGTATTAGCAAGGCAAAAATAGGTAGTAAGTAATATGGTAAAAGTGAAACGGCATTTAAAAGGAACAAAACCAGGACTGTAATTCTTAAAAGGTCCACAAGATGGCATTCACAGACTATAGCAACAGTAGATATATGCATCTTCATGTAGATAATATGGGCGTTGCAACAGATGTTTTTTTTTTGTTGAAGTTATTAATGTGTCTTTAGTGTATTTAGAGGTTTTGTCAGCAATACAATCACATATAACCACTTAGAGTTGCAGGAAAACATTAAAATGTAATCTTGGCATCAAAGGACACACCATCAAAGATTCCTTCAGTTTGAAAGGGAGAATAGAGTGTTTTCCGAGTGCTTCTCAGACAATCCACCTTGAGCCAAAACTATCAATCGAAGCAATGTAGCATTGGCATTTTAAGTAGGCATCTATAAATTCCACCAAACAAAAACAATTCCTGGGTTGAACCACTGGCAGCCTTTGAACAAAGGTTTTAACCCTGGATCTGTCCAGTTAGGAATTAGATCACAGTGTTCCTGTGTGGGTCTGAACTCTATCTTTTCCTCTATGGAGAAATAGTAAGTAGAGTAAAAATCCTGGAAGAGTAGAACATTTGGCGCGGTTCATGTGGAACCTATCCTCAAGCTTCTGTACAGACTGCAATTCTGGGCCAAAGCTTTGAAATCCAGATAGCCCAAGAAGACATGACGGCAGATGGCAGAAGCTTATGAAATGCATAATCGGCTGTATTATCATTGAAAGAGGTCAACAATATTAGAAAGAAGATGGCTCCACCTTCAAGAGTAAAATGCTTCTTGGTTTATATTATGGATCGAGCCACTTCTTTAAACTCATGGCCTGAGGGAGGAATAGGCATGTGTTTGGACTGGCATCTCGTTATTCAACTCAGGTCATGAGTTGACATGTGCAATGCTTTGCAAGCCTTAAATGCTAGATCTAAAAGAAATCCACAAATGTCTGACTTATTCTAATTTGCACAGCAGTAGTATCAGAACTTATTTTGCATGGCAATTTACAGATTGGCTGTCCAGTTCAACCCCCATATGCAAATTCCATTCTACAAAGACAAAAGGTCTTGGATATAGAACTAGGCCTCCAATCTGCTGTTTTGTGCCTTATGCATCACCAGGCATCTCAAGATTTCCGCTGCCTATCCATTGAAGTGAAGGACCAGTGAGAAAAGCCTGCAACAGTAGAGATAGATGGTTACAAAAAGCAATCTAATTTTGGATCTCGTTTTAAATAGATGGTTGTTTGTAAATCATTTGTTAATTGTTTGGCTTTTTCCACTGTGAGGTAGCCTTCACTAGAATAAGCACCCCTAGTCTCAGAGCAATGCAGAGATGAAAAATCAACACTATCCTGTCGGGAATGCATTCTATTTCAATAGTCTTTTGAGGTTAGTGGCCTTTGCAGGAAAAATGGCAAATCTATCTATGAATAAATGGCTTTTTCTTCAGTCTCTCAATCTGAGCAGCCAACAATTTGCTGACAATGTAGGTTCCTAGGCAGTGAAGGAACTCTATTTTAAGTTTGTCTTGGAAGGTTTCAGCTTTTATTTAAATTTCTCCAGAATTATGTTTTTATGTCTGGGAGTAAGAATTAGAAATGATGCGTTTTAACTGATCAGCAAGGAACACGTTACTTACCTGTAACTCCTGTTCTCCAGCATGGGTCTGGCATGGATTCACATGCTCATGAATATGATTACATAGCAGTACATATACACAATCATGGGAGGTGGTAAAGTTCAACAGAAGCAATACACTTACATCTGGAACAAACTCACCTCAAACAGGTTGCATAGCACTGCTTGGCTGACCCGGGACTCCTCCCTGGAAACCCTGCCAATGAAGTAGAATCTCGTGAAGGTTCATGAAGGTGTGGGTCTACCTCGAAGTAGAAGACCTGCAGATGTCGAGCAGGGGAACACCAGAGAGAAACGCTGTCATTGCTGAGATGGCCCTGGTGGAATTAGATCTCGGCCTGCCTGGAAGAGGTCTGTTAGCCAGACGATGACAGTGCACGATGCAGCCAGAGAGCCACCTGGATATGGAAGCCTTAGAAAGCACCTTCCCATGATTCACAGGTCCAATATATACAAAAAGTTGGGAAGTCTTCTGAAAGTCCTTTGTGTGTGTCACATAAAACTTCAAGGCACAAGCAACGTCCAGCGAATGCAACATGCTTTCCGCGGATGTAGAAGGATTCAGGAAGAAGACTGGTAAAACCAAAGGCTTGTTGAGATGGAATTCTGAAGGAACCTTCGGCATGAAGGTGGGGTGGGTCCGCAGCACCACCCTTGTAGCGTGGAAAGACAAGTATGGCTGCTTGTAAAAGAGAGCCTGGATCTCCCGGACCTGCCTGGCCGAGGTGATGGCCACCAAAAAAGCAGTCTTCCATGAGAAATACTACAAAGGGGCTTGCTGCATTGGTTCAAACAGGGCCCCCATGAGCTTAGTCAAAACGACATTGAGCTCCCATTCCGGAGCAGGGGCCTTCAATGGTGGAAAAGTCATGAAGAGGCCTTTGAGGAACTCCTTGACGAGCCTGTGCGACCACAGGGATGACTTACCAGGCATCCTGGTGTAACAGGATATGGCAGCCAGATGTACCCTGATCAAGGCGTGAGCCAGGTCAGCCTTGGCCAGGGAAAGCAGATATGGAAGGAGCTGCAGAGCTGTGACTCGCAGTGTCGTAACCTTCCTGAACCACACTGTGAAATGTGAAATGCTCCCACTTGAGACCGTAACACGACAACGTAGAGGACGCCCGGGCCTTGGCCAGAATCTTCGGTATCAGGTAATAATATCCCTATATATATGGTCGCAGTATATAATGTAGCCAGGAAAAGGTTGTGGAAACATTATATAGGTGACCATATATATGGACAGGGGCAGTGGGGGTGTCCCCCGCTCCCCATGAAAACTAAAAAAGGGTTTGGGGGTTGTGGGGGGTACCCCCCGCATGTTCCATGTAATAATGTCCCCACAAAAAACAGCAATTTTTCGGCAATTCTTTTGCATAGCGATATTTTTGAGGGGACATTATTATATGGAAGCAAATCTTCTAGCATTCCAGAGGGAGAGCGTAATGTCCAAACTCTAGGGTGGCAAGAGACAGGGTGCGAGGCTCACCGACGCTGGGTAATGGCTCAGAATTGTTCCGATCTCTCTGGGGAGAAGGTCGGGAAGTGGAGGTAGCCGGACAGACAAGGCTACCGACAGACAAAGCCGGTCCAGGTATATCCTCTGCTGGGGCCACGCCAGTGCGATGAGCATCATCCTGCAATGACACTGTCAGAGTGTGTTGATCACAAGTAGCAAGAGCGGAATTGGAGGGAAGGCGTACAGGGAGAGCCCCTCCCATGTGAACGAGAAGGCATTCCCTAGGCTCCCTGGCTGCGGGAAGCTGCTGGGGAACTTCTGGCACTTGAGTTGGTCGCTGTCGCAAAGAGGTCGATTTGGGGCAGGCCCCACTTGCTGAAGAGACGAGATGCTTGCACTTGCTGAAGCTCCCATTCGTGACAGGTTCACATCTCCCTGCTGAGCGAGTCTGTGATGGTGTTCCTGATGCCTGCCAAGTGAAAGTGTACGAGGAACATGCCCTAAAGAATGGGCCAGCGCCATAGACCCATAGAAAAGCATGGCAGAATGCGTCCGGCCTTGCTTTCGGATGTAGAACATGGTTGTGGTGGTGTTTTCTGTGAAGATGCACATCACCTTCCCATTCAGCTGTGGTATGAATGACTTGAGGGCGCGAAAGACTGCCCAGAGATCCAGGATGATGATGTGCAGGTCCTTTTTTTCCAGGAGCCAGAGGACTGTCTAGTGTGGGCCCTCACCCTTTGGGGAGGCATCCGTGAAATTGTGGTCTCGAATGGAGGAATCTGGAAAAGAGCCCCTTTTCGAGAGATGTGCACGTGCCCCCCACCTACTGAAGAGCTTGACGGAACTCCTGGTGGAGGATGACCTTGTCCGTCCAACTGCCTGTGATCTGCAGCCACAGTGCATCAAGAAACTCCTGAAGAGGTCTCACCTGAAGTCTGCATAGTGGGACGAGGTGAATGCAGGAGGACATCATCCCCAGCAATGACTTGATGGCTTGCACTGTTTCATTCTGCACCAACGACAGGTGCCGCACTTTCCTCAGAATGGCCGCCACCCAATCCTCTAAGGGGGTTGCTAAGCATGCAACGTGTTGAGGGGGGCGCCCAAGAACAGAATGTTCTGCAATGGCTTCACGCATGACTTCAGATAGTTGATGGAGAATCTGAGAAGTTGATGGAGAATCTGAGAACTGTAAGAAGGCAACTGGTCTCTGCAGTGTGCTGGAATTCCAGCGTGCGGGAGCAGATCAGCCAGTTGTCTAGATAAAGGTAGACGTGGATCCCCTTGAGGAGCAGATGCGCTGCCACTGGAGCAAAATATTTTCTAAACACTCTTGGCGCTTACTTTGGGCCAAAGGGCCATGCCTTGAACTGATAGTGTTATCCCTGGAACACAAACAGCAGGATCATCTGATGTTTTGCGTGAATGGGGACATGAAAGTAAGCGTCCTCAAGGTCCAAGGTTGCCAGGAAAGCCCCCTCTTCCAGCTGGCCGAGCATGTGCTGCAACGTCACCATCCTGAACCTCTGGGATTTCAGGTACTTATTGAGGCGCCTTAAGTCTAGGATCTGCAGCCACTCTCCTGACTTCTTCCATACCAGAAAGTATCTGGAGTACACTCCAGAGCCCCAGAGGCACTGGGGGACAGGCTTTATCGCCCCGTTTCTTAACATGGCCTGAACCTCCTGCAGCAGCTGGGCCATGTGAAGTTCTTGACACGCTACATGAGGAATGCGTGGACACCTGTGTTGGAATTCTAAGGTGTGCCCATGATGAAGAAGGTTCAACACCCATTTGTCCAAAGTTTGCTAGCCGGCCACCCACTGGGGTGTGAAAGTTGGGGCCCGGATCCAAGGCCGGTTCAGGCTTGCTTCAGGGTCTGTGTCCTGGAGACGATGACGACAATGCCCCCTGCTGCCGAAAGCTTGTGAGTGCCCCCTGAGTGGTAGAGCTGACTGGCGATAGGCTGCAGAGTATCCTTTGGAGGATCTGCCCGATTTTCTGGACGATGATCTTCTCTGCCTCAGCGTCCCCAGGGACCGTGCAGTCTCTATGTCGGTCTTAATCGACTGCAGTGTCTTGTCCACTGCCTTTCCAAACAAATTGTTCCTGTTGAAAGGCATGTCCACCATCTTGGACTGCACGCCCGCTCTGTAGCCTTCAGCCAACCTTGGTGTCGAAAGGATGCGCAATTACCCATCTGGCGGAAGCCATAGTCTGCAACATCTAGAGTCACCGTGATGGCATGGTCCGGGGCCACCTCGCCCTCTTGGAATAGGGCCGGGGCATCAGACTTCTTGTCCTCTGGCAGAAGTCCAGGATCGGCCCGAGCTTGTACCAGAGTTCCTGATCATACCGGGATAGGATGACCAGGGCGTTGGCGGCCTTGATGTGGAAGCCACGGTGTAAATGACGTGCTTCCCCGTCGCACCCAGCATCTTCCCTTACTGGTCCGGAGGCACCATGGATGAGGATGATGGATTTGCCAAGTGTTGCCTGGTGCTGGCAGACACCACAGGGTCTGTAGAAGGCTGACATCCCAGTCCGGTACCCTATATTTCTTCTCCAGTCCCTCTTTTGGGAGGGGTGGTATTCAGCATCTTCAACAGATCCAGCCCTTCCTCCCAAACATAGTCCAACAGCAGAATTGACATATCTGCCTTCCGTGAAAACTACCTGCGTTGAAAAAGGAAGTCCTCCTTTTTGTCTGGGACCAAATTGAACAGGGCGGAGGCGCTGGAAAGCATGATATGAAAGGAGCCCACCTCCTCAGGGGGCAAAGCCCTGGCGGGCTCATCCGTGTCCAGAGGCTCACAATTGCATAGTCGTCATACTCATCAGTACCTCCCTTACCGGGATCAACGGACTCCAGGGCGATGCTGGAGTCAGTGTCGCCGGCCGGCGCTTTGGCTCTGCAGGGCAAGGTTGCCACCTTAGCTTGGCAGGGCTTGACGACCGCCTCGACCTTGTTGCACCCTTCCTATGGGGACTCCTCATTGGAGGTCTCAGAGGACTACTAACCGGCCCAGGAACCGGAGCTGCAGGTAGCCTCTGCTGCATCTCCGACACCAAGGTGTGGAGGGTCGTCAAAATGTCCAAAGTCATGTCCCTCAGAGCTGGCTTTAGGTGTGAACGGGATTGCAGGTGCCAGCTCAGTGCTGAAACGTGGCCCAATAGGCAGCTCTGGGTCCAAGCCTTGTTATAACGCTCCCAAGGAGAGCAAGAAAACTGTGGGAACATAAGATGGTGCCAAAGGCTACTTAACAAAAATAATGTCATGGGTATGTAAGTGAACTGACAAGAGATAACTGTCTATATAGTGGGCTAGGCATTGCCCGAAAGCATTTGTTTTGTGTAGGAGATTTCGGTCTCTTGCTAGTTGCCATGATGAAAGGGTGTCCCTGTAAAAGTTATGTGCAAATACACATGCATGGCGAAGAACAATTTTCAATAAAGTAAAAAAACGTTTAGACTGTGAACATTCCAAAGGCCCTTTTCATCACAGTATATGCAAGTGCAAAAGGTATAGATGCAGTCCTTTTTCAGGATGAGGGCAGCAAAGAGATCACCATTATTTATTTATTGTGTGATATAATACATTAATGTGACTTTCCACAAAGTTAACACATTTAAAAAACGTTTGAACACCATTTTGACAATTCTGTCTTAAAACCACAATTTCCATTGATAAAATTTTACAAAGTACAAGGTGCAAATTACAAATACTAAAAACAGTGTGAAACCTAAACATTTATTTGTGCCATTAAGAATTTAAAACGTACTCCATAAATTCCAAAAATCTTAACGATAAAGAAATGTCATGTCATTGGTATTTAAAATTCTGATTCATAGCTCCCCCTCTGGTATGTGGACAAATAATTTAGTTTTCTCCCTCCACATGGGCCATAAAAGAGGACTATTAATGCAAAGGGGCTTGAGGATCTCATCCTCTTTTCCACAATAATGACAGTCTCATTCCCCTAGGCACCTTTCTCCTTGCCCCCAACATCTCCATAGTTGGGAACAGATTGAGCTTAATTCGCAACATTTTAAACCTGAAGCTATCACCATTGCTTCTGCTTCATGTTCCCTCAATGAGGCAGAGAGGAATTACTCTGTAATTCAGGAAGAATTTGTATGGGGTGCAGGGCATTTTCAACAATTCTTGTGGGGTGACTTATTCACAGTCGGAACTAATAATGCTAAGTCACCAGCAATGTTCCCTCTAAGCTGTGCGCTTGCCCAGCTTCCTTCTGGGTGCCGCTCAGAAGATTTTTAGCAGCGCACACAGACAATTCTCACCTATTCAAAAAGTTATAAATAGGCAGAAACCACAGCAATTACCTGAAATGTTCTCCCTCTTAAAATAAGCAACTAGTCTTGATTTTCTGCTAATTTTCATTACACTACTATGCACCTGAACTCCTTAACAGCAAAATACAAAACAAGAGCTTAAAAACTAATTTGAAAAACTGGCTCCATGAACATAAGAATCTAGCCAAGATATGCATGCACACATTAACCAACAATTTTCCCTCCCCACCCATGACTCACTCCTAAACCTGACCTGACTCTACCAGACCTTTACAGTATGACTCAAACCTCTGCCCCAGAGTACATTACGATACTACCGAACAACCTCGACTCTTCCTCTCTTGTCTCTCCGAAAGGTTAGCAGACGTGTACCTACATCCACTTGTTTCATGTTTGTTGTAACATGAATAACATTCATGCGCCAGAATTACTGTTACTCATTGTGCCTTACCAAAAGCGTCACCCACACTATATAATCTAACTACCAGCTCATATATCGGATACTGACTGTAAGCAGGCTACTTGGATGTGTAACCAAATCCCATACTTCCTCTTCTTTGTACATATGTCACGCAAGTGCTTTAACTCGGCCCCTTTGTAAGTTAACGCATTTTAAAACTCAAATATTAATTTGCCCTCTAAAGATTTTGAAAAGACAAATGTGATGCTCAGCGTCTCCTACTTTAGCATTACTAACATTACCCTAAAAGTACAGAGCAACATTGTAATATAATTTACTTAGCCCACAAGGGATAATGGGTATGGACTATGCCTGGGATTACTCGTCCATAGTATCAAGCACCGCATATTCAGACAGGAGAATGCTTTTCACACAATCTGCATTGTTTCCAAGTGTTCAGAGTTCCTTTGGGCATAGACCTTCACAAATTATATGGTAACTCGCTTCTATACAAAAACAGTTTCTCTGAGCACTTGTGTAGGGTGTGGTATGTTGCAAACAATCTTGTATGCACTGCAAAATAATTGTGTACATGCATAGTCATGACATTTTTAAAATGCACATCATATGTTGAGTCATTTAAATATGCCTTGCTTTCAAAGTATTGTGGGTCTGCAAATATACCAGTGAGTGTTTACTGCTCCAATCCCTCACTTTTTACAGTGCTCTATCGACTAGTATTGGAGGCAAGCACAGGGGCTGGGGAAGGGTATGGGTCGAAGCATCACTCTTTGCGGGTGATGAACAGAGCAGCACATTTCAAAGACCAAGTCTGACGTTTCGGCAGTACACTGAAGGAAATGTGCTGCATGTTTGCTAAAGGATAGGAAATTGTAGTACCCATTTAGGGAACAACACCTTCTTTGTCTTCCTATGCTCAACTGCTGAGGACTTTTCATTATAACCATGTGTTCTGTGTGTGCAGTCTCTAGCCTCTCCCTGCATCTATTTAACAGATCACAAATAATTAAAGAAAAGGGATCCATAGTTACAGAAGAAGGCACTCAATCAGTTGTATCTCTGATGAATTGATGTAATCAACTTAACAGGCTTATATGTGCGATTTTCTTCAACAGGGCTCTAATGTATAATAGGCTGTGGTGCAGAAGGGTGGGCAAAACTATACACTTTATTATGTGCCATGTCATTTCACTCCCTATGTCAGGCGTACAATCAGGGCTCCAATCAGATTTTGCTCCCTACTTTGAAGTCCAATGATTTTTCAGTTAGTAAAAAAGTAATTAGCTTTGCCAACAGGGATACTTTCTGCTTATTAAAAGATGTTCTTTCCCCATAAAATTCCTTTTGAGATCCGGCATTAATATTATTAGAGTTCCTTCCTACGCCTCTGCTCTACTGGTCACTAATTTGAAAACATATCAGTGGCGCTTGGTGGGTTGAAGCAATGATATGTTCATTGTTTCTCGTTTTTGTTAGGCCCATTTTTCTTTTTAGGGAGGAAAAATGCATGGTGCATATGTCTCTTAGCTCTAAGGCTGGTGTTATCGCTACCCACAGGAGAACGTAATGTGGATAGTAAGCAGAGGCACAGGAATTTTGAATCATCATATTCTAAGTTGCACTTATTCTGATGAAATTATCATCCTTACACAAATGAATGGAAGCATGTTCTGCGGGCCCTTGAACTACTTCATTAAAGTGGCACTAGAACTCTTTGCAGCATGTTTTTGACACATTGCTTTTAATTGCCATTAATCCATCGGCAAATGTATTCTGTCTGAGTTTCTTGACAGCCACATCAGTTATGACAAGAGATATTTGTGTTTTGTAATACAAATGAGTGATTTTCCAGTGGCATAAAACATAAAGGGCCTCATTACGATTTGGGGTGGTATCCCAGCATAAATCTGCCAGAATACCGCCCAAACTAATGACTGCTACCGCCACTTGGTCCAGAGGAATTTCCGCTGGATTACAACTGTTGGTGGCGGTGTAATTCCTCATTCATATTGAGTCCATAATGAGTTTATTGGACTCAGTGGCTTTTGTGGCGAAATTACAGCAGCGGAAATTCCGACGATTTTGGCGTTGAGTTGGAGGATTTACATCCAGGATTTTCCTGGAGGCAAATCCTCCACTCCAGGCCCATAATCGTAATTTGGCATAGTGGTAAAGTTGACATTAATGGTGTTACCGCCAACTTTATCACTTACTACCAAACTCGTAATGACATTTTTCTCTGCGCAGAAGTACGTTTGCGAGGTAAAGTGGCAGATATTGTAGTCTTCGACTGGTTGATGGGTTTTCTGTATAATCACATGAGACATATTTTATTTTAACCTATGTGTTTCGAAAAAGTGTTGTAAGATTTTTAAAGAATTGCAGTGGCTGGGAAAAGGAAATTATTTTCCAAACTCTCCTCTGCAACGGTAGCTCATAAAGGGGCGTAGCTCATTAGTCAGTTGCGCACATGGAAAATAATCTGCGCACAACAGCCAACCGGTTCCGCACATAGAGAAAAATAATTAGAGGGAACATTGGTCACCAGTGCATAAACATTTTTAACTTAAAAAACATACTATAGCCCAGCTCAAATTTGTAATCCATTACATTTGTAAGACCATTACTAAACCACCACTATGGGGCAATTTAACAGATCTCATCACACGTAGAGAAATGTTTCGGATCCACAAACTTGACTGTCTAGAACCTCGGAGAATGAATGAGGAATTTTCCCTTACACCTTTTTATGAATGACCATTTACCTTTTATGAATGACAACCAGCTTGATGAATGACAACTTGCATTTAGATCTATTGTTACATTTTAAAATTGTTGAGTATAAAGATGTATGCAAACAAAATTGGGATCTGTTACATTAGTACAATGATGTATATTTGACACTATTCAAAATTGTCAACATGAACATAAGCATGGTATTTCTATTTATCTGTATTCTGGTATATTGATGTTAAATGTACACCCCCTAAATATGAATTTATGTGTCTATCAATGCCGTATTTATGACATCTGTAACTTACCGTTAGCAAGATGTGAAATGTGTCAATTTCCTTCATTCTTTAGCAAAACATTGGATGTATTGGCTGACAAGTTATTAATGTGACTTACATACAATGATTCCCTTACACCATATACCATTATGTGCTGAACCTAACTACCATTTAACGAGATATTTCACGCTGTAGTCATCTCCAATTGCTGAGTAGACTTCTAAACTGGTCCACGTGATCATTATTATTGCATATTTTATGATTGTGACCCCTATTGTGAATCATTCCATACTGAGACTAAATACTATCAAACAATTCCCCCAACTCATGTTGAGGCTGATTAACGTATAACTGCATTTTATAACTGAATTGTCCTCTTTAACTGAATTGCCCTGTATAACTGGATTACACTAGGCAACTTCTTGTTAATCCAAGTTAGTAAGGTATACATCTTTGCTAGGCGTAAATACCTTTAGTTGCACATTTTTTACAATAACATACAGGCGAGATTTCGAGAAACTACATATCTCATCACACTAGGACGTAACCGTCATTGCGTACATCAGGATGCACAACACTGCCTAGCAATAGCTTCACCACTATATCCTCAGATCCACTGCCAATTTAAAAAAAACTCAGCCCCAACTACTCAGCATTTAACATTGATGGCAATGTAATTACAGTCTCCGAAACAGTAAAAACACTAGGCTTTCACCTCGACTCAGCCCTAACACTAAAGAAACAAGTTAACTCCCTTGCACCCTCTATAGCCTACACGTGCAAGCTTATTAGGGAAAGCAGAGCTTTCCTCACCCAAGCAGGTGTATCGTAATTGCCAATGCCCTAATACTCTCCAAACTCGACTATTGCAATGCTCTGCATTTGGGAGCTAACAAATAAATCATTGACAAAATACAAACATTGCAAAACAACGCCCTTAGAACTGCCCTCAACTTACCCTCTTCTAAAGAACACATTTTTAACACCAAAAGAAAATACAAATGGCTCAAAACCTGCGACAGAATCTCACTTAAGACAGCATCACTCACCTTCAAATGTCTTAATAATGCAGCCCCCCCCTACCTGACAGCAAGGATTGTGAGGGAAAAGTTCCACTCGTCCCACCAGAACTGCCAACTTCTACTGCCTTCAGATACCCAAATTTAGACTAAAAAAAACAGGCAGCAACAGCTTCCAAGTTAAGGCAGCCCAATACTGGAATGCTCTCCCACTTGACATCAGAACAGACCAGTCCTACTATAGCTTTAGACGGAATATTCTCGCATGGCTACACTCCAATGACCCCCAAGATTAACCACGCACTAATCCATACCTATTAACCCGACTATACATATGTATATTCTTTAACTGATTTATTGTGTGATGTAATGTTTATGTTTATATTGTGCCTGTAACTAAGTTTTTAAGCAATCTTGTTTTCCTGTTCTCTGTAGCGCCCTATTACCTTTGGGTTTGGCGCGCCATACAAAATCAATAAACAAACAATCCGAGCAACGGGTGACGCTCGCGCTTGAATGCTGGTTACTGTCAGAGCCGTCCCAGAGACCGCTGAATGCAATAATCACACATTGTATGTCTTGATAGCTGTTTTACTCCTTCTGTAACCCGAGAAATCGTTAGATATATTCTTAATGATCCCATCATCCCTAATAGTAATGTAAACAGCGCCATGACACGGGCCAAGTCACAGCCATGTTCAGCCTGAAACTCAACATACAACTAATGCCTTGATGCCACGCAAATCTGTAAGTACAGCAAATGCTACTTTTCAGATATTTTAACATTAAAACTTACTCGTGCACTGAACAAGCCCCATCTTTTACTTAGGTTGACGCATAAATAGGTTCTACCTCCCCAGGATATCATAAAATGAATATACCTAGCACCACAACGCCGACATCAGCTACTCTCAACTCGAGAAATACTCACAGGTAAATCATTAGATTTTTACAGATATGGCAGATCAGAAGGTCACCTACAGTACACCCACTGCAATACTATACCGCGGCTGCACAGATAGTTTTGCACAGCTAGAACCACAGTTTCTCAACATTATTAGGTGAAGTATCAAAACACCCATGACAATGGAGATATCTATAATTCACACCATTATAAGACTGAGGTTTCTGCCATTTTCCTTGGATATTTTCTTTCTAATTCTGATTTATAGAAAACCGCGGTAGAAATCTGAAGACTCGACTCCTAGCTCCTGAAGAAGAAATTATTATCTCGAAATGCGTAAAGCTCATTTTTTATTTTTTATGATTGCTAATTCTGAAATGTATTTTGATCACAATGATGTTTCATGCTAAACTTGTATGCACTAATATATGTACCGATTTATGTAAAACTTGGACTGTTTTATTAGCAGTATTAGTAAATTAAACGTTGAATTCTCTTATAAAGCTTTCTTTAAACTACAATCTATGAATGCTATTAAAATTTTGACACAAGCTTTTGCAGTTTAACAGGTGGGCATGGGACGGGAGTGTTCATCAGTTTTGGACACATATACTATTTGATATATTAGCTGCTACCAAAGGTCTTATATCTGCCCCCTCACCCCTGATCCCATTCCCTTAGGTGTCCTTGAGGATTTTTTGCTGGATGTTGCCATTTGGGTGGCTCAGGCAGTGAATTCTTCATGTTAGTCTGGCTCTATCCCTGCAGAGTTGAAGCAAGCTCTTGTTATTCCCCTCCTGAAAAAACCCTCTTTTGACCCTGCTATCCCGGCTAATTTCTGTCCAATCTCGCTCCTTCCTTTTCTTATGAAGCTTTTAGAATCTTTGATTTCTCCACTTCTTAGCTCCTTCTTGGAAACCACTAACTTTTTTTTAACCCTTTCATTCGGGATTTCGCCACGGCCGGGGCACAGAGAGCGTCCTGGTTTTGGTTATGGATGATCTTACCTGGTTGATTGACCAGGAGGAGTGGGACCACCGACTTTATTAGAGCTCTCTGCTGCTTTAGACACAGTCAACCACTACCTCTCGATGGATCGCCTGGCTTCGGCGGGACTCTCTGGACCGGTGCTGTGTTGGTTTGCCCCTGTCCTGACTGATAAGGGCCGATCTCTTTCTCCTCCTCCTTTTCGTTCTCGCTATAGCTCTCTTTCTTTCTTGTGGGGTCCCCCAGGGCTCCGCCATTTCGCCTATTCTATTTAACATCTACATTCAGCCTCTTGTTCGACTCATCCACTCCCACAGACCCCACGGTTATTCCTATGCTGAATGCTGATGACACACAGATTATTGTACAGTTCAATCTCACCCATCCTGATACGTCATCTCAGTTTAGGGCGTGTCTAGAGGCTGTGGGATGTTGGATGAGCAACAATTGGCTTAAGATGAACAGAGACAAGAGGGAGGTACTGGTAGTGGGTCCCCCTTCCTCCTCCTCTTTGTGGACTCCTCATTTTTGGCCTTCTGTTCTGGGTCCCATTCCTACATCAGTATCTGTTAAAGATTTGGACTTTAAGATTTTTGCCTCTCTTTCTACAGAGCCCAAGGTCAGCACTATTTGTCAGGTTGGCCATTTCCATTTAAAGGTCCTCTGTAAGGTTTACCCTTTCTTCCTTCACATCTTCTTGCTCTTGTCGTTGCCTCCCTTATCTAATAGCATCGACTATTGCAATTCTCCTTTCCTGGTTTAACCTCATTCACCACCTGCAGATTCTTCAAATTCTGGCTGCTTCTGTTGCAACTAGCACCCCTTACCGTCCTCACATTTCTCCGGTGCTTTTCCTTGGCTTCCTGTCGCAAAACGGATCGAATTTAAGGCTTTATGCATAGTTCTACTCTGATAAACTGGAGCCTGTGTGAGACTTCTGAAGATTCAGGGAGAAGCCCAGCTTGTGCAGTAGCGAGCAAGTGTCCTCGAGATGTGACAACACTTGCATCAGTCGTCCAAATATGGAAACACATGAACGCTGGATCTCCTCAGCGAGTTCAACCCAAAGGGAGCACCTTAAACTGGTAGTGAATGTCCCCCATGAAAAATCTCGAACTCCTGTGCTGGGTGTGAATATGCACATAGAACTATGCATCCTGAAGATCCAACACCACCAAGCAATCCTGAGACTGAAGAGCCAGAAGAATCTCTCTGAGTATCACATCTTGAACTTGTCCTTCCTCAGGTACTTGTTCTAGGCCCTGACATCCAAAATGGGACACAGTCGTCCACCCTTCTTGGGTGCCAGGAAATACCGGGAATACCAGCCCGATCCAGTCTGCTCTAGAGCTACCTCTTCCATGGCACCCTTCAATAATGGAGCCCTCAGTTCTTCCTGGTGTACCTGTTAGGGTTACTAAGGGGCAGGGGGTGGTCGGTCTGGTAGCCTCCACAAGAAAGGCAGACAGTAACCCCAAATGGATGAGCTGCAGTGCCCAGGCATCTGATATCTCTCGCCACTGTGTCACGTGCCCTCCAATCTGCCCACCAACCGGGGAAACGTGGTGGAGAACTCCAAATGGCCCCTAACAGGCTTCCCTGCCTCTACCGGAGCGCAGGAAACACCTCTGCCCTTGTTAGGTTGCGTGGGCTAATTCTTCCTTCCGAACAAGGCAAATCGCTGGTAGCCTCTACCCCAGGAGGCAAAGCTGAAGGAAGGTTTTTCTGGTTGCTGAACAGCCAGGCCCAGGGACTTCACAGCCAGCTTGGACTGTTTAAATCTTTCCAAGGATTCATCGTCCTTGGGACTGACGAGATGTTTGCCATCAAAGGCAATTGTCCAAAAGCTTGTTCTGTACATTAGGGGCAAAACCTGAGCTGTGCAAGTAGGCTTGCCTACGTATCGCTGTTGCCGACTCCATCGCCCTACCAACACAATTTTCTATATTCATACCAGATTGCAGAGCCTGGCGGGATACCTCTTCGCCATCATCCACCAAGTAGAGAAACCACTCTCCTGCATTTCCCCCTGTAGGATGTGCTCTGCCGCTTCTTGAATCGCCCCGCAGAGGGCATCTGTGTTTTAGGCGAATGCATAGGAAGCGTGGTTGCCTTGAGAGCCATACTGCAAGCTGAGAAAACTTTCTTAGCTAAGCTGTCATTTTATTTTACTCTCTGTCATTAATGCACGACGGACAAAGGCATGCCTTTCTTTACCCATCCTAACAAGGATGTCTCTACCTAGCAAACTAAAACTAAAGAAAGATGATCTAGTGTCCAAGAAGTATCTGACCCTATGCGGATTACAGGTTTCCCCAAGGTGACATTTCATGAATGGAGAATTGGGTCCTTTTTGCTTCTTATATTTTGCCAATAAAGGGGTTTAATTAGGCATTCATTTAACGCTCTTTGCCTCCCCTATGATGCTGGAAATGCAACGGAGGGACAGGGCCTCAGTATCCTTATCCTTTACTGCTTTTTATCGTGTGTTCTGTCATGTTTTCCACACAGAAGTTCATGTGGGACTCCTGGCAGTGCAACTCTCTTTTGGTTTGGTGAACAGACCCGTGGGATACCGTTATGGAACCCATGGGTAGGGGTACAAACCTGTGCCCCTAGTGTATGTTTCTGGGCACCTGTGTGTGACCCACAGAGCAGGGTACGGGCTGGTGGCAGCTCCGGGCCGAAATGACTGGTGCCCTGAGCGGCCTCCATTTTGGGATGCCCAGACCCTGTCATTGGAATCGGTAGATTCCGGATGGAGACAAAATGGCCCCCATGGCCTCTTGCCTTCCATCACCTGTTACCTTCATCTTCCCGAAGTCCCGGGAAGCCCTGCCTCTGTCCCTTCCCCCTGACTGGCTGTTGGGTGGAAGTTCCTTATATGGTAGTGTGGGGAAGTGGTGACCAGACTGGCTGGAGCCTTCTCAACGACTGTATGTTGTGGGTACACCTGTGGGTGGGACATGAGTGAATGGAGTTTGACACAAATATGCATTCTATGTTGTGGGTGTCTAGTATCTGGTGTTTGATACAATGACTGAGACAGCCCTGCCTGAAACCGGTATGAATGCAGCTTGGAGTTTTGAATAGCTCGGTACTTGTCCCAATACACAACTTGTTGTGAGTGTCTGGAGAGAAATGAATGGCCTGAATGCACTGTGTGCCTGATTGGCTGCCTGCCTGCATGAATGACCGTAGTCATCATTGGATGCTTGAGTGTGACCCAGCGGAATGAATGGGAGATCAACAGTATATCTGGGGACCTCTCACTGCTAGGAATCATGTTCGGAAGCTGAAGTCCACTACGACGAGTAACTGGAGTAACTGAAGCTTAACCTTGAGCCCTGCTGGACGAGAAGAATTGGTGTTGCTCTCCTTCGCAATCTGAAAGCTGTTGTGCCTCAAGGACTGACCCAGAGAGGACCTGGTAAGGCGCCCTCTTTCCGAGCTGCGAGGGACCATCGTGCACAGCTGATCTATGCCTAAGCTCCCTGGTAGACAGACCTTCGACAGGCTGCTGACCCGATACGGGGATTGCTGCGGAACTCCAAGGAGAAGCACTCGGACTGTTGTCCGCCACTGTCGCCGACCGCCATTGCCGACTGGAGCCGTCGTGCTCCCATTGCCTAAGCACTTCATTGATCCAAGGACGCTCTCGTCCGCATCGTCGCTACTGTATCCTGCTGGAGAAGGCCTGACCGTCTACACGCCGAGGAGCATCCAGCGGTGGGTTTCCCTCCACCCAAAGACCACAGAGACGCCGACGTCTCGACACCCTTGCTGGGCCACAGTTCTTCAACTCTTTGCGGTCCAGAACTATCGACACCGAGGTGCCCCGCACGCCACTTCCTTGCAGGACGTTTACGCTTCCCAGTCAACGAGCACCGCTAGGGACAACGCGGCCACTTCACCATCGTAGCTCGACCTGTTCTCCTGCCTGAAAGGGAGGACACTCAAGAAGGGCCGTCGATTCCCCGACGCGGAACACTACAACGCCAAGGTACTTTGGGGTTGCAGAACTATTGGAAAGTCTAGTGTGAACAATATATGGACTGGGCTTGTATCTTTCTTCTGCAGGTGGCCCAGGTGGGGGGGATCTCCACACAGTAGTTACCAGTAGTGTGCCAATTGCTCAACCATCTTGCTTTCCTTCCGCTCTCTACTGCTGGTTTCCTCTTTATTTTGATCTGTGTGTCATTCTGACAGTATGCACTTTAATGAGATCTGATAACGTTAGTGGTACCACTTTAGAATTGTACATATTTGCCATTGTTGATTTTCAGAGTACAAAGTGAGTTATCGTGTATATGACCTTGAATATTAATTATATAAAGACTGTGTTTTTAACCCATACAGTGTGTGGACATTCCTTTGTGGGTGCTTGGGGACTACACTGTACTTAAGAACCAGCTTGCATCACCTCCTGAGAAGCTAGGCCTTGATTGCTCGTCCATTGCTACCACAATAGAGAATCTTGGCAGGGGTCTCTGTGTCTCTCCTCTACCAAATAGAGAGCGGAAGTACAGACCCCCCCCTTCGTTCTTTACACCCCCCTACTTATTTCACTTCATTCTCGGTATCACTGTGACTTAATTGCGGGAGCGGTAAACACTACAAAGTGCACCAGTGCCCTGTAGTTCTTCTGAGGCTCACTGGTTACTGTTGGCAGCTTCAGCGTTTTCATGTGTTGCACTGCACAGCTGTTTTTCTCTTCAGTGTCTCACCTTTTCCGATCTCCTGTCCTCCTCGTAGACACCGTCACGTCTGTTTCCTCGCCTTTGTGCACACCAGCTGGTCCGTACACGATCTAGCCCCAAGACACAGCTTAGGAGGGTGAAATCTCTTCCAGTTTCACTTGCAGCTTCAACCACTTCAGTATCCTCCCGGACTACTGCTGTTTCTGCTGCTCAGTCCCTTGCTCTTTCATACAGCTGTGGTTCATGTGCAAGTTTAAATGTCCCGCTCAGGTGCCTTGCCTTCAAACAACTAGACCGCATATTCTCTTCATTGGCACTTTTGATCCTCATTGACTCTTTGTCCTTCTTCCTCGTACCAGTACCATAGGCATTATGGACCTTGAAGGCCATGATGGAGTTAAGTTTTATGTATACTAATTTCTATTTCATTGTTGAACTGGATGTGATCAGAGTTAGGAGATGTTACATGAGGGATGGGTGACTTAACATTATGGTTAATATTTCTACCAAAGACAGAATCATGGCCATTAGAGGATGTCACATTTAATTTAGGAACTTCCAAGATATATAACTTATTCTGCCTAGGTAACATGTCACAAAAGGTTCTTATGATTTCCTCATGAGAGGGACTTTTGCAATGACAGCATGCCATTAAATATTTTGGGATTATAGGATTCTCATCCTCACAAGAGGATTGATTTAGCGTCTCTCCCAAAGGAGTCAAAACTTCCCCCGACAGCCATCTCCTCCCATGTGATCCTCACTCAGGATACCACCCCCAGGGTTAGGATCGGGTAGCGTCTGTCTTCCGCTGGCCACATTGGAGGAAATCTTAGGCTGGGGTTCAGTGATGACTCTGCAGGATTCATCACACTGTCCACTGGCAAATAAGAGGTGGACGTAGAAGACCTAGTGCAGACTGTTTGCGTGGACTACTAATCCTTCTGGTTTTGGATGGGTGGATATGTGGGGTCCACCCATCTTGCCCGTTTGTACTTTTTTGCAAACTCTGAATTCACCCGGGGAACAGAACAGGTTATTTGCCAAAGTGTGGCGATCGGATCAGCAATTGCCAAGTTAAATGGCATAGCCCTTTCTGTCGGTGGGATCACATCGAGGCTGTCAGTGAGCTCGTAAGCTGAAATTGGGTTAGCTGGGCCAGAGCGGATCAGGTCGTTGACCACCTTCTCCACAGTTTGTCTTTACGAGGAATTGGCATTGTCATAGGGGTGAGCCTGCTGTGTTTCGAGCTCTCGTGAGGTGTCCCAACTGCTGGCATCTTGTAAATCTCCTGCCAGTGCAGGGAGATCTGCTTAATCAGCGTAAATCTCTGTGCCACCGGAAGAACCTGGCATCGGCCCAAAGTCGTTCCCATCATCTCCAAATATGGAGTGCATAGTGTCGAAGAATGAGATTCTTGACTCAGGAACAAATTACTTTTTCATAGTTTGTGCTGTTTTTGACTTCAACAGTTTCAGAGAGGGTGGCGTCAAGCACACCGTCACCGCAAGCAGTTTCGAAGGCATTGTTGATAAATCGATGGTCAGCGTCAGGGCTTTGATACCCGACAGTCTCCTTGTCGCAGGACGGACCGTGCTTCACTGGGACTGACAAAGTTTTCTGCTTCGAGAGTTGCCTCGTACACGCAGCCACTGCCTTCATTATTTCGAGCATCTGTTCTTTAAAGGTTTCCTCGGCCCTGGTAGTACCTTTGCCAGAGAGGGACTTACCACTTTCCTCGGACGAATCAGAGTCGTGCCGACGATTTCAACGTTTCTTTTTGTGGGAATAGGACAATGAGGAATGACTCCTGGAGTGCAACATTTTTTTGGACGTTCTCTTTCTTCCAGTTGGGGTCTTCACTCTCGTTGTCAGACGACATTGTGCCGGATCGAGCCGGCTCCTTCGACATCAGATGTCTCACCTTCAATTTAGCGGCCCGCTCCCTCAAAGATGTAGGGTTAATCTTTTGACATGACCCACAGTCCTCGTTCACGTGGTCGGGCACCAAACGCAAACACTTTGTGGGTCGTTCAAAGACATTTTGGAATTACATCTTTGGAAGCCCAATGGTTTCGGAGTGGACATCGCAATAAAATAAATGTCGAATACTCAAACGAAAATTTGAATTAGAATGAATAAGAGTAACAAACGAATGAATAAGAGTAACAGTGCTAAGAGCTGTTCCTTGAGCAGCGTGATGAGTGCTCGGAAAAAAGAAACTGATCTATGGTGCATAGTTATGCAGTACATGTACGGCGGCCCCTTGTCACGTCCGGAGTCGACGACTGGCGCATCTAGTGAAGACGAATCGACAGCCGAGTCGATGCACTAAGACCCCTGTCGAAATGTTTTCCGATTAGCTGACGCTGAAAGGGATATCTAGCTGATGAGAAAAGCAATCCACTGAAGTAGCAAACAGTGAGTATGATCCAGAAAAAGGGCCATGTACCCCAATGGATGCTCCTTTCAAAGAACAGCAGCCTTCTTTAGTTTAGTTTAGTTTCTTTATTTATACCGCGCGCCGAACCCTTAGGTAACTGGGCGCCAGAGACTTGGAGGAGGTTACATGACAGTAATAACAGTAAGTGCAGTTGACCGGGTTACATGGTGGTTGACGAAGGAACGAGTACATTAATAATTGTGTCAGACGGTGGTGGAATTCCTGTGGGCGAGCCAGCCCTTTGTTTTTGCTCTGAAGGTCCAGAAGGAAGGTTCTGCTCTGAGGTTCAGCGGTATAGCGTTCCATTGTTTAGCTGCTAGGACCGGGAAGCTGGATCCGCCTGCTTTTTTCAGGGAGAATTTGGGGATGGAGAGGCAGTGTGAGTACAGCGTTCTGGTTGGTCTGGAAGAGGCGTGTTTGAAGAACTTGTCTGCCAGGTATTTGGGGGTGTCATTGGAGAGGCATTTGTGGACGATGACGAGGGATCTGAGGGAGATTCTGTCTGAAGCTAAAGATGTTCGAGTGTCGAAGGATACTCAAAGCGGCTCTGAGGGCGTTGTTCTGAAGCACCTGCAGTTTGTTTAAATTGCGTTCTGAGGAGCCGAGAAAGAGGGTGTTGAAGTAGTCAATTTTTGAGAGCACTAGCGCTCTGGCTAGTGTGATGCAGCTGGAGGGTGAGAGGAAGGGTTTGCAGGCATTGATGAGCTTATTTGTATAAGCTGTGGCGGAGGCTGTGGCCTGTTTTTTGAGCGATAGTGTGGAATCTAGATAGACCCCAAGCGTTTTAATTATTTTGGCCACAGTGATTCGGTTACCCTCTATGTTGATAGAAGCGTAAAAGGGGTCCAGTTTGTTTAGCCGTGGTTGGGAGCCGACAAGAAGGGGCTCAGTTTTCTTGTCGTTGAAGCATAAGCCGTGTTCTGCCATCCAGGCTTGGATCTCCAGGTAGAGGTTGTTAATCTGTGTGGAGTCCTTCTCATAGCAGCCTGATAGTGTGATGAGAACCTGGGTATCATCAGCATAATTAGTGTATGTGACACTGAGGTTATCAAGGCGGTCGAAAAATAGCTTTGTGAAGATATTGTATAAGGTCTGCGAGACGCACAAGCATTATGGTACACAGCAGTGCACGGGGATGGGGTGGGCTGAAGGCCCCGGAGAAAAGACCCGGGTGGTTCGGTCAGCCAGGAAGGATTGGACCCAGGCAGTCGCCTGGTTAGAGAGCGCAGCTGAGGCAGTCAGATATTCCGTGAGGATCTGATGGTCGACTGGGTCAAAGGCTGCCGAGAAGTCAAGGAGCAGGAGAATGGCTAAATTGCCCTTATCCTTTGCCTCGTCCATCTGGATTTTTAAGTCCAGGAGGGCTGTCTCTGTTCCGTGCCTGGGTCTGAAGCCAGATTGTCTAAGGCCCAGGAGGTTGTTCTCTTCCAGATGCTTCTGGATTTGCAGGTAGGCCAGTCTGTCTAAGATCTTTAGGATGTAGGGAACGGTGGTGATTGGACTGTAGTTGGTTGGGTTATTGGGGTCTAGGTTAGGTTTTTTTTTAGAAGGGGCATGACCCAAGCCTCTTTGAGGCTGCCAGGGACTGAGCTTGTTTTGAAGGAGGCGTTGATTAGGGTTGTTATGAAAGGGGCCAGGTTGTTGGCACCTTCCTGGATAATGGGAGCTGGGCAGGAGTCCCCTTGGCATCTGGAAGGCTTGAGGCCTTTGATGATGTTTTCCACTTCTTTTGTGGACACCGGGGTAAAGGAGAAGGAGGGGCATGTTGGAGTTTTGGCGGTAGGTGGTGATGAAGGTTTTTATTTTTTTTGCTAGGCTGAGCTTTTTCTGTTCAATCCTGGATTGAAACATGGCAATTTTGTCTGCGAATGCGTTTTGGATTCTATCACACCAGTCTGCATCTTTCACACAGGTTTCTGGGGGTGTGGAGGGTGACTCAAGTTCCCTAAGAATGGCAAAGAGCTCTTTTGTTTTAGATCTGGCGTTCTCAATTCTGTGGTCATAGGTCTCTTTTTTGGCCCAGAGGATAGAGGTTTTGTAAGTGGTGGCTGCTATCGTGAGTAGTGTTTTGTTAGCCTGGTTGGGTATTTTTCTCCAGGTAGTTTCTGCCGCTCGTTTGGCGTTCCGGAGGATTTTAAGTTCAGGGGTGAACCATTTGTTCAGGTGAGCTGCTGGTTTAGCTTTAGTGAGTTTGATTGGGGCGATGAGATCTCCTGCTGATTTGAGTGTTTTATTACTGAGATCAGCAAGTTTATCCGCATCTAGGTTGGCGTAGTTGGTGGGAGTAAGGATGTTGTGGTTGTTCCTGGTTAAGGTTTGTGGGATAGTAGCTGGGGGGGTGTTTGGATGCAACCTCCCTTGGATGGAGAAGGAGATGGCGTGATGGTCTGACCATGTGATTGGCTCATGTTTAAGGCTGGCTGTGGAACAGTTGTGATCAGCTAACCAGTCCAAGGTTCTGCCTTTGTTGTGTGTTGGGGCTGTGATCCTAAGCTTCAACCCTAGTTGTGAGATGGTGTTTTTCCAGGGAGAGTGCATTTGCGTCGTTCGGATCGCCGAGGCCCAGGTTGAGGTCTCCTAGTAAGATGATTTGAGAGCCTATTTTGATATTAGTGGTCAAGAGGCTCGATATCTCTTCCTCGAAGGAGGCGAAGGGGCCTGGGGGTCTGCATATGAGGTGCACAAGGATTGTTTGTGTGGCAGAAAGTTGGAATTTAGCAGACAGAAGTTCAGCGGACCGGAAGCTGGATGGAGGGTTCATTCTAAGGCCAAAAGACGTTTTGGCAATAAAGGCTACTCCTCCTCCTTTGCCAGAGTCCCTGTCGTTCCTTGGTATTGAGTAGCCGTCTGGGATGGCGAGAGAGAGAGATGGGCCTGCTGCCTGATTTAGCCAGGTTTCCGTGCTAGCCAGGAAATGCAGGTTGTTCGCGAATGAGGTCTGCGATGTCTAGCGCATGGGCGACCAGTGAGCGGGCATTGACGAGAGCACCTTTGATCAGGGGGTGTTCAATTTTGCCGATAGGGGCTTTTCGGGTGTTGTCCAAGATTTGTGAAGCGCTAGCTTGAGCCTGGTTATGATAGGAATGAAGTGGGTGTTTTTCGATAGGAGATCTGGGGGGTAGGAACCGTGCGCCGAGTCTAAGGTTTCTGTCCTTCACTGGGCAAGGATGCCAGAGTGTGGGAGGAGCAGCAAATTGGCAGATCCATTCTACAGGGCTAAAGGCGCAATGTGGCTGGTTGATTTATTTAGAATCGACATACCCCATGGTTGTAGAGTGTATGAGATGTTGAGGTGGGGGTGAATGGGGTAGTGGATTTGAAGGGAGGAGGGTAGTGTTGTAGGGGAGGAGTAGGGAGAGAGTTGCAGAGTTGCCGTTAAGGTGAGTGGTTAAGTAAAGGTATGCCATGAACACACTGCCTGGGTCCAGGAGTGCAGTTAGGCACAGTTGGCTGGGCGCAAAGGGCTAGCTCGGGTTAGGGAGAGCAGGCTAGATCAAAGTAGGCAGGACAGGCACCGTAGGCTGCAATAGGCACAGTGGGCTGCAATAGGCAAGTTCAAGATAGGCACAGTGGGCTGCAATAGGCACAGTGGGCTGCAATAGGCTCTGTGTGCTTGCTTCATATGGGTTCTGGACTTCCTCTTTCTTTTTAGCTTTTAGCACTATCTTGTTATCCAGCATATCTTATTGTTCCTTTGTAACATGGAGGGGAGAGCTTACAAAAAGTCTGTGGTCTCTTGAGTCGTGTTACAGGAGACAGCCAGAACGTTGTGGGACCAACGCGCTGCAAACACTATAAATAATAGGGGTATTACTTGAAGTTCCTTTTGCCATGTGCACTGGTGTGATTCGTAACAATGGACTCCCTTTATTGCGAATCAAGAAAGACTCAGCTCAAGTAGCAGGACTTTTGATTTGTTTATGTACCACAATGCTTGTTGGCTGCTTAATAGCACATTCTGAGAAAGACTGGGAGAGGAGCAGTATTGCAGAAGTGTGCGTTTGACAGATTACTTAATTAGGCTGTGGTCCATAGACTTTAAGGAAGATGTGAATGTCTTCTTTTCCAGAACTTCCTGAAATCATTCTCTAGTGGGAGTGGCAGTGCCAAGGAGTAATAGGGTTGAGCGTTGTGATTGTAGAATTAAATCTGAAAACATTGTATATATTTTGTCACACAAACACCATGTTCCTAGCCAAGTTCTACAAGCTACCACCTGAATAAGGTTGATGCCCTAAAAGGAAGAGGAGGATTACTCCAGAAAAGAGAGGGAGCACTCAAAAAGAATATTGGCAAGACACACTAGTCCAAGGTAATCTGCTTCCCTGAAAACAGAAAACAACTTATCCTGCATTCCAAAAGCATTTTGTGAATTAAGCCTCCCTCAATAAAGGTGCTCCTGCGTGGGAGGTCATGAAGGCAAGGCAGCTGTTCCAGGTGAATTGCCTTTGGGGACCTTTGCTGGGAGTAAAAACAGCTACTGTCTTGACTGGTAAGGGTGCAGTGAAAACCAAAATCTCTTAAAAGTACTTGAGCGGTTTTCATTGAGACAAACAGGCCCAAAGACAATGGGCCTCATTACGACCCTGCCGGTCCAGAAAGAATGGTGGTGGTAAAACCGCCACCGCCGTTCTTTCCGGACCGGCTGATTAAGAGTCCTGCAGGCGGGAGGTGTCACTCCCGCCAGGTCTGACCTGGCGGGTTTAACACCACCCGCCTGCAGGCGGAAATGGAAACACTGGCTCCGTCATAGACGGAACCAGTGTTTCCATTGTCCCCATCCCCATGGAGTCCTATGGGACTCCATGGGAATGGGGACTTACACAATTCCGCCTCCAGATTTCCCGGGTCACCGGGGTCGTAATGCCCCGGTAATTTTGGGAATCACAGACGGAATGGTAATACGAGTCCGGCGGTAACCTGCCGGTTTTTCTGGCTCGGTTACCGCCGGACTCGTAATGAGGCCCATTGAATTTGCAAACCTTTCCAAAGCATCATCTGACCTGGAGATGAAAAAGTGCTCCCCCATCGAAAGGCAGGTTTGTTTACTCTTTATTGAAACAGAAATTAAATTCTCATCCAGGAGTGTCTCCTAATCACAACTCTTTTCACATTAACCTCTATCGTTCAATTAGGCATTAGGGATCTACTTGTCAGCATTCATTACTTCTGTAATCATTTGCATAAAGGTCTGTTGAAGGCCCTTTGAAATTAATGCTTACAATCCTCCTTAGCAATGTGTGTAAGCCAGCAATCACATGAAGCATTTGTGTACATCATTAACAAGCATCTGCCTGCTACAACCTTTGCAAGCCGTCAGGCAATAACAGAGCTGAAAACATCCAAAAGAGACAAGTGAGGGATCGTGGGAATTGTGGCAAGAAGAAAACAGTCAAATAAGGGGACAAGGGAGAGTGGTTTCATTAATCTAGTCAGCAAGTTATTTCTGTTGTCAGTAGGACCTCTGCCGACATTATTGACTAAACTGAAGTAACTTAAATGAACCTAGTATCTAAATTATGGGTAGCTCATTCACCTCCCTAGCCTCACAGGGAACGGCTTCACCCTTGGGAGAAGTGACGAGATCCTGTGAATCATCACAGTACTTGCTAGTAAAGCATATTTTTGTTAAATTTCAAGGTCAAAGATTATATATGCATAAAGTAGGTTGCGGGTACTGACATACAAGGGCTTAGCAAACAGGTTAGGTATTAAAATAACCAGAGCAAACGCTTGAAAACCATCTCAAAACAAGTACCCCCATATAATGCATGCAACTGGCATGTTCAATAATATACCTTGGAGGAATATCGATCATCAAACGAGTGCTTGATCATCAAACTCTTGAGCACACTTATTGCAATCTGTCGAACTTCCCGGAACTCTTGCAGCGCACTGCCTACCTCCCTCAGGAGCAGGCCGACTAAGAAGTGATTTTTGCAAAACTCATCTGATAGCGAGAAGTCCAGCTGTAAATCTGAAGGAAGCAAGACATGAATAATTGATGAGTGGAATAAACTTTCTTTTAATTATACAATGGCTTGAGAGTATAAGATCCCAATGAAGAATTTACTCACCTTTAAAAAAAAAAAAGCATGTCTACATTTTTCAGGACAGATAAAACGACATATGAACAATGAACTACAATATGCAGTGCTAGTTTGGGATGTCTATGTAGTAACACAACATTCTCCAAGCACTCGGCTCTATGACCAAGGAACACTTTGCATGACTACGCTAGAAGCAATATCTGCACTAATGCTAGAGGTTGAAAGGGAACCGCAAAAAAGGAAATGTTTTGGAAACCATACTGCACAAATCAAATAAACCTCTATCACTTACTATACAAGAAATATTCTTTTGCAATTAATTAACCTTTAAATGATATAAATCAATCTCTTAGGAAAAAAAGATACTTGGGACACGTGTCAGTGTCATTAAATTTACAATGCAGAGATAAACTAAAACAATGTAGTGGGGTAACTTTAGTGATCCTCCCAGACTAGCCCTCAACCCAGCTCTTACTCTCCTCTTTGGAGCAATGTCAAAGTAACCCCGAACTTGGCCGATTCCCTGCTTGCTTCTCTACCCTCCCTCCCAATCCAGTCGGGTCAGCCCTCCCTCAGCCAATTTGACCAATGGCACTATGAAGCTCTTCGCCATCGTGCACACCCCTAGCAGACCGTTATCCAACGGACAAGGCCCCTCTCCCAGATGGTTCACCCCAGCTCCCAAATCTCTCAAAACCCAAAAACACAATGGAACGCAGATGGTGGGCAAGCTCTTTGCTTCAGAATAGAACTTCTAATGCCCAACAGATCAAAGTCTATCAAGGAGAAATGTGCAAGGCCCAAAAACCCTTTAACTGGAATAGAATCTCCAATGCCCCCAACACCTGCAAGGAACACCACAAGATCATTTCAGAATTCAAGGCCGCTCTTTCCACCTCCTCCTCCCCATCCCACTCCCAAGTACTCTGTAATTCTCTCTGACAACTTCCACAACACAGCTCTGGAAAGAAACCTCACCATTGGCTGTAAAATAGCATCACTTCTGCCCCGCTCAACTGCATCCACGTCCAGGATCTCAGACCTGCTAGCCAACCGCCCGCTCTTCTCCTCCTTCCATCCCCCACCCTGAATTCCTAAAGCTACTACCTAAAAACGCCCCCCCCTTGCCTTCGAAAAAAAATCTTTTCCTCAACCTGCGCCGGCAGCTTAACAATATCGATCATTCATACATCTCTCACTTCAGGCACTTTCCCAGCAGATTTCAAGACATCCCACATGAAACCCCTGCTCAAAAGTCCCTCTCTTGACCCCCTCCTACCTCCCAACTATAGACTTATCTCAAACAACCGTTTCATAGCCAAACTAATCGACTGAACAGCCTACACCCAGCTTTGCCTTTTCACAGAAACTAACCTTCTACTCAACCGTGCCCAATTCAGCTTTAGGCACCTACGAGGAAATGAATCATGCCTAGCCCCAATCTGGGATGATCTCAAAAGAACCTCGTACTCAGAAGGTTGTGCCACACTAATCCTTCTCGACCTCTCAGTGGCCTTCGACAACATTGGCCACTGCACCCTCAGGGGCAGACTCCACTCCCTCAGCATCAGGGATGCAGCTTTGAAGTGGATCTACTTCTTCCGCTCCAACAGATCCCAAATAATACACATTTTAATTTAATTTATTTATAACGCGCTGGAACAAAGGTCCATGGGCATAGCAGTGCAGACAAGACATACACCAGGTAACATAGAAAAGTATCCGAGAATGGTTTTTACAGGTAGAAAATAAATCAGATCAAGGGAGGGGAGGAGATTCATTCAAACAAGAATGTTTTTAGTCAACGTTTGAATAACCCCAAGGATGTACAAGCCCTTAAATCCAAGGGTAGAGAGTTCCAGAGTCATGAAGCTGCCATCAGGAAACACACTTTCAGAACTATGGAGAGCTTAGCATTAGGGGTTAGCAGGAAACTGGAGTCATTGGATCTCAGGACCCTTTTGGCTGGGAGCCAACTTAACAGTGATTAGAGACAGATCTGACTCTTTCCAAATAGACAGGCATGCGCAACGCACAAGGTGCAAAAAGTGATTATTTCTCCTATGGGTAGCCAGTGCAGGGGTTTTCTGGCCAGGGAGATGGATCAGTTTTATGCATGCGACAGACAATGCGGACAACATTATTCTGCACGTCCTGAAGACTATTTATTTCACCCTGTCCCAGTACCTACAGAAGACTGGAACAGTACTCCAGGCGAGAACCAATGATGGCGCGAGCCACAGTATCACAGCTGTTATCGCTGGGAAATGGACAAATCGGGTCTAGAAGCCTCAGATAGTAAGAGGAGAAAGAAACTTAGAGGCCAACGTGGGCTTTCATAATCAATTCCAGATCCAAGAAGATGCCCAGGGTCTTGACCTTAGGTAGAGATTTCAAGGAGCAGTCTGCTACCTTGAAGGACTGGAACTCCAGATCTAACCTATGCAGCCAATGACTAGTGCCTAGGACCATGATCTCAGTTTTAGAGTTGTTCAATGTCAACCTATTATATAGCATACATCTGTGAGGAAATAGGCAGTATTGATGGTTAAGGTATCAGCTGCGTGATTGCCGGAGAGGGGGAAGAGACAGGAGTATCCAGCTTCCCTGTATCAGCCCCCAGATTATGGAATTCACTCCCAGCTAACTTAAGTAATGAGCCATCCTATACCAAGTTCAACAAACTCCTAAAAACATGGTTGTTCAATACATTCTAACCTACCTGCACTTGATATGCCACTTCCATAGGGTTGATCTAACTCTTTCCGGATGTAACTTTACCCTCATAACTGTAACTGTTATTGTTCCAACACTGTTAATCTCACGTCTCTGTAACCAGAATTCCATTATATACCATTGTAGCCACAATTGTAACCACAATTGCATTGTATATACACCTTTATATCTTTGTAACTGTAAAGGTTATTCATTCTTAATCTGACTTCTCTGTAACCACAATTCCATTGTATACTGTTCCATGTACTCTTCTCCTGTTCTGTAACCAGCAAGTTCTGCCGTAATACTGTAACCTACGCTGTGATACCTCCGGGTTTGGGCGTACTAACAAATGCAATAGGATAAATAAATAAAATAAATAAATACTGAGTGTAATCAGCACAGTTTGCATGTGTTATTCCTTCCGAGTACAGCATATCAAACGGAGGCATAGTAAAGATGTTAAACAGGATTGGTGATATACATGAGCCCTCTGTCACCCCACAGGGGATCACAAAACCCTCTGCAGTCGCCTTCTCACTGTACACCCTAGCCACCCTGTCAGACAGGAAGGACAAATCCCAGCCCGCAGCTTCCTTAGGAAGCACAGTCCTGAAGCCTGGTGACTAAGGTGGCATGATCCACCAAGTCAAAAACAGCTGTAAGGTCCAGAAGCATCAGAAGAGAGGCTTGGCCCTTATCCATGCATCTCAAGATATTTGTTTGCCTCCCTTCTCCTCGACTCTGTGCCTCATCACCTACAGAGTACCAAAGGGCGCCTCTTTCTCACCTCTGCCCTTTAACCTCTACCTAAGCACCCTCCCCTGCTATCATCCACTCACACAGCCTGTCTTGTTACAACTTCGCAAATGACACCCAAATCACCTTCAAGATCACAAAGGACCCCTCCAACTCCTCCCCCGACCTCGCTTCATGCCTCACAGAAATCGACCACTGGATGGCAGCTAACCACCTTGTTCTCAACTCCCAAAAATCTGAAATAACGATCTGCTGGAAGACCACCCTCTTCCCCAAATACACCCTTGGCCACCCTTCCTATGCCCTCCCCCTCTACCTCCAACACGGTGATGAACCTTGGACTCCGATCTGACACCATCACATCACACCAACTTAATGTCAGAATCCGGCTATCTACACCTATGCATTTTCAAATGCATGTTCCCCTACCTGACCTTCCAACACAGTTGCCGCAATCACGGCTATCGTCCTCTCTCCCCTAGACTATACGAACACCCTATCCCTGGGCGTCTGTGCATCTCAACTTAGAAAACTCCAACGGGTCCAAACCACTCCTACAAGGCTCCTTCTCACCCTAGGCCCCAGAGAACACATTACACCTGCCCTCTGTGTCCTTCACTAGATCACGATTGGGCGACGGTCCAGCTTCAAGGCTATGTGCATCACCCACCATACCATGCACCACAGATGCCCAGAATATCTACAACACAAGCTTAACCCCTACAGGCCCAACAGAAACCTGAGATCAGGCACAACACTCCTTGTCATTCCACCTGCCAAATCAACAGAATAGCGGTCCGGGGGGGGGGGGGGAGTCCTTCTCTGCCCAAGAACCCACCATATGGAACTCTATCCCTTTTGGCATCCATTGCATTGAGGATCACCTCGTCTTCCAGAATGCACTCAAGACCGGGCTCTTCCTTTCTGCATCTCAACTGACCTAGTCCACTTCCTGGGTGAAGTATCACCAAAAGAAAGGTAGCTGTGGGCATCGATGAGTCACGTGAGGAGACAAGACAGTACAAAACACACACAGAAAGGATTACACTCTGCATTTACTCACTGCAACTACATATCAGCCATGTCTCACTGGTATGTATCGCACTCCATCTCAATGGAAGATACCCGGAGCACGGCCACCCACAAACATCTGCAATGACCCACTACTCAAACTCATATTTCACATCACCTCTGCCACTAGAATGCAGCTTAGTTCAACGAAACAATTTGGTCTAGCTGGGCACATACTGCCCATGTCCTTGACTCGCATACTCTCAAGACAGCCCATCACAGCACCCATCTACTAATCAGATATCCAGGGGTTGCTAGCAGGGACTTAGCCGCCCCACCTATCTTCGATCTGGCTAAAATGAACACACACACACACATTCTAAAATCCTCTGATCAATTTCTCATACCTTGGACTTCTGTCGTCCAAGGGCGTTCACCCACAGCGTTTTGAAGCCAGACCAATGGCAATAGGCGCCATACCAATGCCACATAACATACCATGGAGAGTTAAGTGGATTATTAAGGTTTCAGATATTTGCTTTGGAACAAAGTAATTCCAATGATACGCGGGGAGGTGCGAGCTAGGTCCTTGAACCTGAATTTTTCAATTGATCGGTACTGAGGATATTGCAGCTGGCTTTCCCTCTAATGCCATTAAGTGTGCGGGGGGGGGAACGTTTCTGAGATAGATGTTGGATGGATGCAACATTGCAAGTGTGAAAGCCCCTCTTCATGGGCAAATAAATTGTTCTATGGGATCATGCCCACTCACAGGGGTCTATACCACATTTTTAAGAGGGGCAGTTGTGTATAGATTTTTATATAGTGACTCATGCCAGATTCCTCCTGTGAGCACTGAAGAACAAATTACTTCGAGCACCCGGCCCTGACGGCCTGTCAAATATGGACTTAAAATCCAATCCGGCAAGCTGGTCTATCCTTATAGCTGAAATCTTTGAATCATGCACGGCAACTAGATCCATCCCGGCGTCGTGGAAGACAGCAAATGTCGTGCCAATTTACAAGTCAGGCGACAGAGACGATCCGAACAACTATCGCCCGATAGCACTCCTTGACAGCATCGGAAAACTCTTTGGATCCTTCCTACTTGACAGCTTCAAAATCTGGGTGTCCTCTTCTGAAGGATGGGACCATTTCCAAACTGGTTTCAGGAAAATTCTCAGCACCCTGGCAAACATATTCACCATCAACATCCTTAAGGCCAGAGTCCAGGAAGGGGCGCCTCCCCTGTGCCAGGCTTTCATCGACTTGTCCAAAGCATTCGACAAAGTAAACAGAGAAGCTATGGACAAAACTCACAAACTGGAACTGTCCCCCCTCCTTTTTGGAACCTATTAAAGAACTTTACTCTGAAACATCTATGAGAGTGTGACTTGACGGTACAGGGCTACTTTCCTCTTCAATCGGTACAACTTGTGGAGTAAAGCAGGGATGTCCTCTGGCACCGGCACTTTATAACGCCTACACTGGTGATTACCAACATGCTGAAAAGGAACGTAAAAGCTTCCCCCCCCCTCTTTAGGGTCTGATAAGGTCAGCAGGCTGCTTTACGCAGACATCATCATCCTAATTGACCAAACGAAGATTGGGCTACAGCGAAAACTGGACAATTTGAATGAATGCCTGCAAACTAACGACCTGGAAAGTAACGCCTTGAAAACCAAAGTGATGCGACTGACAAAGGAGGCCAAACGAAAAGCTTCAGAGGCATGGTTCTTCAATAACACCCGCCTCGAAGAGGTGGAATCTTTTAGATACCTGGGCACCATGTTTAGCAACAAAAAGAACGAGCAACCAATTCTAGACCTTCTGATCAACAAAAACAAAATCTTGACAAATCAATTGATTATGGACAAAAAATGTGGTCGCTTCTCAGTCAAGACGGCAACCAACTTATACAGGATGAAAGCGGTTCCAGCACTTACTTATGGCGTGGCAGCTATGCTCCGCATTCCAGATTCAATTTGGCCGAAATTGGAGGGTTCCCTTTGGAAAAAAGTCCTCCGGCTGCCCATCTCTACCCCAATAACTCTGATAAGAAGAGAACTTGGCCTTACTTCACTTAAAGGCACAGTATCCCTTAACAGCTTGATGTTCTACAGAGAAGTGAGATCATCCGGGGAGAAAATCTACACACTGATTCAAGAAGAAATCGAGAAAGGTTCAAACAAAATGCTCAAAACCTGGAGAGATAAAAACCAAACTCTCCTAAAATCAATAGGAAGCTCAGAGAACAAGCTTCTGGCTAATCCGAAAAAAACTGCAAAAAAACTGAAAGAATCAGATTGGTGCGACACCAAACAGAAAGCACTCAACTACAAATCTGCGGCCCATCTCCCGCCTTTTGCCCAAATAATAAACGAGCCCATTAGCTATCTATTGAAGTTTCCGAACAAGACCTTACGCTCGACCTTCTTGAGAGCAAGACTGAACATCTTAAAAACCAACGAGGTCTTGAAAACCCGAGGCAAAGCCGCTTCTGACGCCTGTCGTTTCTGTCTGAACCAAGACTCAAAGGAGAGCCTAAAACACCTGATTCTCCATTGTCTGGGAACCACTGGCTACAGAGAAACCCACTTCGGCCACCTCTATTCAAAATTCTCAAGACTGGATGAGGACTACTGGTGGTCATACTTGATGAATGGGCTAAGTCGAAGACCAGTAATCGCTGTGGTAAACTTCTTGCACAGTTTGAACTTGGACGCTATCTGTTAATGATCAGAAAGACCCGGAAAGGACTTAGCCCTTTGACAAGCAACTGGACTACTAACTTGAGAAAAAAAAAAAATAAAAAAAAAATTACTTACCTCTCAGCAATGTTATTTCTAATGTATGTTCCGCCCATGGGTCCAACCAATGGATTTACTGCTATGCCTTGGAAGGGTGAGGTGGATGAAAAAAAAAACAGGAAGATGGATCTTCTGAGAGAGATGGAAGTCTGAAACAACACTAGGAAGGAATGACTGCCTTACTCTCAAAGCTCCCCTCACCTTGAAAATCATCCTGTATGGAAGGTTTAATATGAATGCCTAGAGCTCACTCCCCTGTCACACAGAAGTGATGGCTACAAGGAATATCTTCAGGGTGAGTAACCTAAAAGAACATTAATAGGGGCACAGAGTGCCAATTAGGAAAGTCAACACCAAATTCAAGTCACACGCGGTAACAACAAACTGGCGTGGGGGAAACTGGTTATGCAAACCCTGCAAAAGCTGCATAACAGTGGTGATTGTGGAGGGAGAGCCTTGCTCAGCAGTCTTTTATAGTCAAAAAACGAGCAAGGTATCCCTTCACAGTGCCACTTCGTAGGCCCATCTACTCCAACAAAAGAAGAAAATCATCAACAGGGGAGGTAGGACAGGTGAAAAAGTCTGGATCCCTAACCCGATTCCAAGCCGTGAAATTAACGGTGAAATTAAGCCACCTACAGGTATAAATGGATTTAGTGGCTGGTGTCCGAGCTTTAAGAAGAACATCCTGAAAATCGTCTGACAGATCCCACTCCTTATATCTCAGTAGCCAAGCATGAAAGGTCTGGCTGCTGAGGTTCAGTAGGAAAAACTGCCCCTCTTGACAGGGAGAGTAGGTGAACTCTCACCACAAGGCACAATGGAGGGCAGATTGATGTGTCCAGACGTTCCAGGTACCACGTCCTCTGGGCCCAGTCGGAGCAATCAAAATGAACATGGACCCGAAAACTATAGAAATGACAGGCATCGAAGGGTACAAAGAGGAGATTCAAGTTTTTCTACTATTAATCGATCCCCCAGAGTTGTGTTGCAAGGACACTCCCTGGAGCAGAATAACTTAAACTTCCTGTTCAAACTGGAAGCAAAGAGATCCACTTAAGGAGTCCCTCAAAAAGAGATTTCCCATCCAGAACTTCATGGCAGAGGTCCCAATTGAGGGGGTGGGGGAGAATTCTGTCTGCTCAAGGCATTAGCTGTGACTTTGACCATCCCAGCAAGATGGGCCACCAGAAACACTCCAGAGCACAGAACCACAGTTGCATTGCATCTCTGCACAGAGGTAACAACCCAACACCACCCAGTTTGTTGAAGTAGTGTATGACTACTGTGCTCTACGTACAGACCAGTGCACACTTTCCCCAGACTGAGAGGGAGAAAGGCAACCAGCCTGATCGCCTGCAATTCCAGCAAACAGATGCGCTCCTGGGCCTCTGTCTGAGACCAAAGTCCGCTCCCCATCAGATCCAACGGATGGGTGTCCCATCCTTTTCCGGATTTATCTCAGACCATAAGCTGGGGCCAGGGTTGACGAAGCAATGCTCCTCTCAATCGGTTGTCTTGCAGGGACCACCATACAAGGTATTGTTAAACATGGGCGGAGACTCACAAAAGGTCTGACATGTTGCCCTGGAACTGAGGCCACTTACAGCAGAGAAGCCATTGATGCAACCTAATGTCTAACAAGGCCTCCAGCACCACTAGAATGCAGGAAGCCATGGGACCCATTAGGCACACGAAGACCAAGGCCAGAATCAGCTTCTGGGATTGAAAGACAAACCATCTGGAGGATGTTTGCCTTGGGAGGGAAGACCCTGCACAGGCAAGTGCACAGGACAACACTGATAAATCAGAGGGACTGAGATGGTGAAACACTGACTTTTTGAAGTTCAGGGGAGTAGCCCAAACTGTGCAACAGCCAGCATGAGCAGTACAGATGTGCCAATTCCCTGTCTGGTGAGCATGCTTGGACAAGACAGTCATCCAGGTAGGGAAAGACATGTATACTTTCCCTCCTGAGGCTAGCCACAACAACTGCCAGCAGTTTCGTTTAAGATTCAGGGTACAGAAGAGAGGATGAATGACAGGACTCTGATTTGGTAGTGAGTGGATCCCACCAAGAATGACAGATACTTCTTCGGCTTGAGATGGAACGTCACATGGAATTATATATCCTGAAGATCCAGGGATACATCAGTGCAAGATGATCTGGGCTATGTTATGTTAATTGAATTTGTAAAGCACACTTACACCTGAAGGCATCATGGCTGAAGTGATGAAAACTGACACTAGCAAGCAGCAAAGAAACAGAGCGAAAATTAGAATAAGTGTGTTTTGAGATAGCAACTGAAAATCAAATGATCCTCCATAGCTCGAAGAGAACGCAGCAGCTTGTTCCACAGTAGGGCAACGGCAACAGAAAAAAGCCTGTCCGCTAATTCTGGCTCGATAAACTCTTGGGTCCTTGACCAAGAGATTGGAAGCAGAGTGAAGTAATCTGGAAGGGTCATAATGACAGAATTTATTTGGAAGATATTCGTCCCCTCGCCCACAGAAGGGACAGTGGACCAGGCACAGTGATTTAAATGCAATGCGCCGTGCAACAGAGAGCCAATGAAGACTTTGCAGGGTTGGAGAGATACGTTTTATTAGGCAGAATTATATGCAGTACCATTTGGGAACACTACACACAATTAAGACTACAAGTGACAGTACAATTTCACCTTTGGTACAGGCCTGTACTACACAGTTAAAGTGGTAGCAGTGGCTGAGCAGCCACACTTATCTCAAGAGTAAGTGAAAAGTATCAAATAGTTACACAAAGGACAGCAATTACTATGATTCAGGCAAACACTGATTCAAGGTTTTCAAGTAAAAGAATATACATTTATTTCACTCTTCAGTTGTATAACATTTCACTATACTAAGCAGTTTAAAAATCACACTCTTAATACATGACAACTCCCAATAAGTTCGACAAGTTAAGCTCACAAAATGAAGTGGGAGCAAAATGGCACTCCAGCAATTAAAAAGGGAGGGAAAGACAAAGTTAACTGAAATTAAATGACACCAACAGGTAAGTACTCAGGGCAATCGAACAAGAGAGACTACAATGATAAAATCAGACAGAAAAGGCTTAGGGCCAAAGCCAATACATCAAAAGTCTTTTGCTCCAAATAATACAGTTCAGGGAAGTTTGCGGTAAAGTTCGTGGCAAGATTTCCGGACGAGGTTGGTTGGTAGAAAAGGTAGTTCAAAGAGAAGAGAAGGACAAGCCCTCGGATTGGAGAAAGATTACAAACACTTTCACCGCGGCTGAACGAAACGAACAACCGGATTTGCACAGTACCTTAAAACGGAGAGGGAGCTGTAGCTGAGGCAGACATTCCTGGTAGTTCCTGCAGGCTCACAGTTCCTGAAGCGACTGTTGGACTGATCAGAAGTAGGAAGACTGGAGGATCCTGCACTACCCAAGAAACAAGCATCAGAGCAAAGCAACGAATAAAAGGTGCGCTCCTTAAATGCCAAGCAGGGTCCGACCTTCATGGCTATCCGGCCCACTATAGCTCTGTACAGCAAATTCGACCAGAGGAGGGGTACTTGCTTGCAGTTTTGGCGAACTGGTTGGTCCCACCAGCTCAAAGGAAGAAGTTTCCTGGAGGATCTTCTCTGTCGGCGGATTCTGAAAATTCGGACCTGCAGCAGGGCTTCACCGGGCGGTTCAGTTGGTGTAGGGGGTCCTCTTCTGTCAGTTCCTCGTTGGTTCTTTCGTTCCAGTGGCGGCTCTGCTCTTCCAGTCCCAGAGACCTGCTTTTTATGCAGTTTTACCCCATTCATACAGCCTGGCTGTCAATCACACAGCAGGGTCGCTGTCATGGCAAGAACAGTCACTCAGCCAATCAAACAGGAGTGCCGCTTGGGTACTAAGGGAACTCATGGCAGGGGTCCTAAAACCCCTCCCTCACATCCTGCCTACCCAGTCTCTCAGGCGCCTAAAGGAGGGCTTCTGTGTGGAAGCCTGCGAAAAGTTGATGAACAAAGGGACCAAACCTGGTTTGGCGCGCAGAGTAAAACACGAGAAAGACATTTACAAAAAGAAATGGCGAATAAACCCAGCCGGAACAGTATAAAGTATATATGGTCAAGCGGGTTTATGTTTGAGGCTAATATGATACCCCAAAACAATACCATGGTTATTTAAGATAACTGCAGTAGAAAAAATAGGGTAGATACCACTGCCACCAGCCAAGTCTTGATGTAAAGGGAGCGAAACAATGCTCCAAGAGACACAGACAAAAAGGGATAAGATTTAACCCTTTCCAATACTCCATGTAAGATGGGGTGTACTGGGTCTGTGGTAAAAGTGACTAAATAAAGTTAATAGCAACTTTATCTTTTCTGGGGGACAGTAGTCAGCCCCAGAAAATGGAGTCGGTGGGAAGTCTAAAAGACAACCCTGTGTCACTGCACTGAAGGTGCTGTGTAACAGACATGGAAGTATATGGTGCCATGGAGTAGTTGAGGCTCCAGTGCCCAAGATCACACAAAAAGTAGAAATAATAGCAAAACACATGTAAGAGTGGGAAAAAAGGCTCACACTCTTACCAGGTGAAAAAAATAAATCCTAGAAATCCAGCAAAGCTGCTGAGGGACTCAGTAGGTAAGGGAAATTAACCATTTATGAGAATTCTGCCTAACATGTTTGCATGACGATCAGCCAGAGACGGTGTGAGGTGCCGAGTTCTGTAAAATGTGCAGCCTGTCAAGAAGATAGGCAGTCTCAGCCAGGAAAAGCATATTAGAATAAAGATGAGAGAGGTAACAACAGGGGCACAAATAGAGGGGGTTAAGAGAAGAAGAACCTTCTGTAGAACGTTCAATCTAAAGTGACCTTGTTAATGCATAGAGCTGACCTGTGTTCCATGGACAGAGGCTGAGATTCAAACCCCTTAAACAATGGAAACAGGGTAAGGGAAAGAGCCAAGGGAAACTGGCCAAAACACGGGTGTACAAAGAGAGGTGGCAGGGGGGGAGGGAGTTTATGACAAGAACCTCAGTTTTGTCAGAGTTAAGTTTAAGACAGTTATGGCTCATCCAGTCGCCAATAGATTTCAGGCAGGAATTAAGTTTAGCTGCCATCTCAGCCTGGTCAAGATTGAGTGGGACCAAAATCTGAGTATCGTCTGCATAGGTGTAACAGCAAAAGCCAAAGGACTGAATGAGCTTGGCCAATGGTTAAACATAGACATTGAGAAGAATGGGTGAGAGCGGAGCCCTGGGGATCCTGCAAGTAAGTGATAACGGTGAAGATTGAAAAGAATTGACAGAGCGATTACCTAGAAAAGAGCTAAACCATGCCAGCACCAGGATGGAATGGTCTATGGTGTCAAAGGCAGCGATAGATCTTATAGGATCAGCGCGCCAGTGCCACCATGGTCAAAAAGTCAGGCAAGATTGTCCACAACTGACACTAGAACTGATTCAGTGGCACAGCCAGGCTGGAAACCGGATTGGAAAGTGTCAAAGAAGGAAGAATCTTCAAAGAAAGAACCGAGCAGAGGGGAAACCAGGGATTCCAGCAGTTTCATCAAGAATGAAAGAAGAGCGATAGGGCGGTAATTAGCAAGGAGAAGAGGATCAAGAAAGGGCCATTTTTAAAAGACTGATGATAAGGGCATGCTTTAAGGCTGTGGAATGACACTGGACACTAATGAGTGATTTACAGCCGAAGGAACTACAGAGACGATTTCCAGCCTAATGGATTTCAAAATAGAGAGTGGAATGGGGTCAAGCGGTGAAGGAGATTTCAGTTTATTAGCGGCAAGAATCAGAACTGAAAGAAGGGAAGATGTTCCAGAAGGAGATGTGATTAGTGGTAGAGATGGGAGGACAAAAAGGTAAAGTAGAGGAACTAGTCGTAGATGTAGATATTTTCTGGTGAATCAGATCAATCTTATTGATAAAAAAGGTAGAAAGGGCTACGGTGACCATCTTTAACTTGTCCTTATGTAGGTACAATGTCAAGGGCTGCAGATCCATGATGGGACGCAGGCCCCAGTCCTCCCTCGGAACCAGAAAGTACAGCAAGTGCCAGCCCTTCCCTAGCTCAGAGGCAGGCTCAATATCGTTTTTCTGGAAGAGAAGACTAAAAACAGGGGCAATCCACCCAGTCCACTGTCATGTTCTACGAGGTCGCCCATGCCCATTTGAGAATACTAGTGGAGCCTGGGTATCCTCTTTTGGCGCAGTGAATTGTTCTGTTTAGCACCTTCACTGCGCCAAGTTCAGAATATGGGCCTGAGTCCTGCCATGTCCACTTTCCTTATTCTTCAGAAGCTAGGCTAGCCCACATCTCGATGGTTCCCTGCCTTCACTGGTGTGCATACAGCCTTTCTTAGGGCCCTGAGAAAAAAGACAAATGCCAGATTCACACAACAACAAAAAAAAGACATTGGAGGATCTGAAGAACTCACGGCTTAAGATTCATCCAAGAAGGGTACCATCACATTGAGGTTTCTGATGACCCATCTGATCGCCTGAGTATTTAACCGTATTTGCATAATAGCGTCTGGTTATGAACATTGGCCTAAGCAAATTTGCATTGTACAGAAAACCGCGTCTAAAATGCCCCGAATAGAATTGACTTTGCCGCCATCTTCGAACCATCCGCCATTTTGATTTCAACTCCTGATTTGTGTCCCAAAATAGTAGACTGTGTTTTCGGCTGCAGCTGAGTAAAGTGAACTTTGAGCTATGTCAACATTAAAGCTGCTGAGAGCAGAATGTTTGTTCTGTGCAAAGAAACCTTGTGACTAGAATGAACTGCAATCTAAGTGTTGTCTGTGCCCACAGCCTCATCCTCATTTAAAAAAAAAGGAACAGAATGTAAAACAACTAAGACTGTGCTTTGGCTGAGACTTATTATGTTCATTCTTGGAATTGGACTTACTTTAAGCTGGAGAAGCAACATCACCATTGAATTTTCATGGACAAGCAAATATGTTAAATGTGTTAAACAATATTGTCATATTTGTCATATAAACTCGGCACAAACCCTTGTATGCAAGTTATTAATTTAGAGAAGGGCTGGGTAATAACCGGGATGGGGTATAAATAGAGCACACTTTGGGATGTCCTGCACTCTCTCTCCTCGCAGCGTCTGCTGGTACACACTGCGAGGTGTTGGGAGCCAGATAGCTATCTGATTTTGCTTTGAATCTGTACAGAAATAAAGATACTTGTATCTTTCGATCCATGATTGGCATATTTCATTTTGTGGTGCTAAGACTCGATATTTCTTTGGTCTTTAATGAGAGCTGTTAGGCAGAAACCTGTGCAGTTCCCTCTGGGACCACTGCAAAAGATTTAAGTCTACAGGTGTTGGCAGTAAACCCACTTGGTAGCAGTCTGTACCACACAGATTCACTGTGGTAGCTGTGGCTGAGCAGTCAGACTTCCCTCAAGAAGAGTTAGGCAGTATACAGAGGATACATAATAGGTACAGAGGCACAGTAGCACAAGCAAACACTGACCAGAGCTAGGTGTAAAAGTATAGACTTATTTATTAAAGGTACACTCATAAATTACACTAGCACAATAGAAAAGATAAGAAAGTCAAACACAGTTACTATTACTCATATGTACGTCCCTAATCATTTGTTGGACAATTCTAAGTTACTCCCACTTATTTTCAAACAGAGGTGAGCGCTTAACGTTAGATGACACTCCAACAGGTATTACCAAAAGGGAGGGAAAAGGCAGAAATAAAGAGAGCAGTAAGGTAAAACACTTGTCACATAAGGTTAGCAAAGACAGTCAATGGTGGAACAAGGAGAATTAGTTCGGGGCCCGCTTTAGAGGGAGCCAGGTGAAAAAATATGCCCAAGATCACACAATGCCCTCAGTCTTTGCAGGTGAGAGAACAAGGTTTTACTACGGTTCTGGAAAGTTTAGTTAGGGTGTCCCAGACCTACCCAGGTTCGAGAGCCGAGGGCTAAATCTACCCCGTACAATCGGTGGCAAGGGAGGCCGGGCGGAACACAGTACCTTTAAAAGTGGAAAGGATCCTCCAGCGGTGGTAGTTGTTCCTGGTAGTGGATGTAAGTCGCGGCGTCGTCCAGGGGAAGAAGTGCTCCCGGCGTGGAGGAAAGCTGCAGATCGTTGCACTACCAGGGAAGAGACCAGCCGTGGAGTTTTCTGGTCACAAAGGATTTGTACCCCTCTTTCGCGGTTGAGGTAAAAAGTGGTATCCCGGTTGCCAGGGTGCTTGGCACAGGCAAGGCGGCCACGAGATGCTTCGGGACGGCGAAAAGAAGGCAGCAACTGGTTGTCCCCACCAGTTAAGGGAAGAAGACTCTCTGGCGGGAGATCTCCTCTGTCGTCGGGAAAAGTGGTGAGACGGTTCTGCAGGGCTTCACCGGTGGTATCGTCTCGGCAGGTCGGCTCGGCTTCTCCCTCTTCGGCTTCTTAGGTCCTGTGGCGACTTCTGAAGTTCCAGTCCCCAAAGCCCTGCTTTTATGCAGCAAACCCCCATTCACCCAGCCTAGCTGTCACTCAAACATGCTAAGTGGTGAGCCGGCCGGCTCACCACTTGGGCCAATCAGGACGGAGTGCGACTTGAGTTACCAAGGTAACTCAGTCCAGGGTGCCTAAATCCCCCTCCACCCCTCCTAAGTACCCCAGACAGAGTGGCACCACTTTGGAGGGCTTCTGTGGAGAAGCCCGCCAAAAGTGGAACAAAGGGCTCCACTTTGGGTCAGAGTTACAGAGGTGAACACCAACGCCATTTTAGAATCAAGTTTTGGCAAAAATTACCAACCGGAGTTATAATAATAAAGAAATAACCCGGCGGTATGTTCAAGGCTACCCTAAATAAATAAATAAAGGTATTAGCCTAAAACAATGGGAAATCCCATAGGAAAATATTCGCGGTTGAATATAAAGAGTAGTTTCCACTGCCACCAGCCAAAACTCGATGAGGGGGGACGGAGACGTGCCCCCTCGACTAACAGACCCCGGGGCAATGCAATTGCCCCGGCCAGTACGTCCACAATATGATGGTTTGTACTGGTTCTGTTCAGGATTTGAGACTAGTAAAGTCAATGGTGACTTTACAGACCCTGGGAGACAGTAGTCAGTCCCAGGGTATGGAGTCTATGTTGGGGGGTCCCTAGGACACCCCTGGGTTACGGCACTGAGGGTGCTGTGTAACCCATCTCACAAAAACACATGAGGCCCTATGGAGTAAAAGACCCCATAGCCCATTCAACACAAGGCAAACCAAAGAAACACACTCCAAACATGTCCAAGAGTGAGGGTAAAAGAGTCTCAATCTTGGCAGGAGAAAAAAATAAACCCCAAAAATCCAGCAAAGCTGCTGGGGGACTCACTAGGTTAGAAAATTCAGCCTAAACAGAGAATTCTTCCTAACAAGAGCCAAGAAATCACAGCTAGTAAGACCTTACAATTTGAGGATTGAATAAAGCGCTTCTAATGCCTTCAAAAAGACCTAAAACCATGCCAAGATATGCATCACACACAGAAGCAAGTATCATTGCCATTAACAAATTAATGTATTTTCTATAGCTGTTCACAATGTTTCTTCCAGAGCCAGAATAGTTGGACTGTTTGTATAGTCCTTTCTTTGTGTGGCTTTGAAGAAAGAGGCAGCCTCTGACTTCATCTGAGGTGTCTTTACCAGGGATAGGGGTTAGCGCTCTCCATGAATCATGCAGTAAATGCATGGCCCATAGAAAAGAAACTCCTGTGCACAGCTCTTGGCACCACTAGAATCAGTGCTGTTATCAAAAAAGAGATTAAAACGGAGACGCATCAAGACTCAAGACAGACAATGCAACAATTCTGGCAAATGCACAATAGCTTCATGCTATCACACTTCAAACTAAAAACCTATCAAGGATGCTGGAAGTGACAGCACTAAAAAACAACATTGTGTACTTACCAACTGAAAATCCATAAATCCGTTCTGCTTCACCAAGTATATAAAACCAACTGAAGCACATTCTGGGTAAGTAAAATATTTCCTTGTCCAAAATCATTATGTGCACACATCAAAAAGATAAGTAATTTGCAGCTGAAAATGTCCATTAGGATTTCTAATACATTGGCACCATTTCTCGCAGAATCGATTTTGGAAAATTAATTTTGCAAATGTGTGATCCGGTGCTAACAAGACAGGATGAATATTGCAAGATAATTATATTAACAAAACAGTTGCATTTCACAGCAATATCAAAGCAACCAAATGATAGGAAATGGGCAAAAAAAAGGGTGGGGAGGGAAAATACAGGCATCACACCACCACCTACCTACGGGAGTGTCATACGACTCCACAGTTGGTGAAAGAAATGCTAATTTGTGAGAAAAAAAGAAGGGGAAAAGTGGAACAGAAATGATGACATTGTGTGAATAATAAATTATTATACTACGGATATTTAAGCAAAGAAGGCTACATTGTAAAATATTTAACAATACTTCAGACTGTACAGGTACAAATCCATCCAACTAGAATGAAATGTTGAGCGCATATCTACAACTATACATTTGGTAAAATGAGGTTCAATAAACACATATCCACCAGGTTGGCACTTTGCTGGCATAGGTACCAAGTAACACTACTTGAACTACACCCTACACCAGTCCATGTTGGCACACAAGTGTTTGGAATTGGTTTCTCACAATCAAAGTCACCTTTTCCCTCAGAGATGAGACTAGAGCATGGATCTGCAACATGCAGCTCTCTAGATGTGTTCGACTATGGCTGGCTCTCATGATTCCTCACCATAGACTGCTGGCTAGGGTTGATGGAAGATTAAGTCCAAAACATCTGGAGAGACACTGTCGTAGAACCCTGGACTAGAGAATAAAGGGGGACTGGTACATAGTATTCTTGATCAGTCTCCTAGTTACCTTGATATCGCTGAACCCGTCCTTTCCCAAAGGGCATCGGAAGATTCAAAGGGATATAATGTTCATGGTTGCATGTTACCCGTAGAAACTCAAACTTGAATTCATAAAGTGTCTGCAGGAATAAAATATATGTATAAGTGACAAAACAGTGAACAATCTTCAACTCTTAGATACTACTTGTTTCCGAACGGGTCATTTTATTGGGGCACTGCAATTCTGCATAAGGGATAGCGATGAATCAAAAAATTGTGCATGAGTCTTCATATCAATATATCAGTGTCCTTTGCCCTAGGTAGACTGTGCCTCAAGTGGGTGTGTAGTGTACATCTATGGATTCTCTGGCCAAGGGTAAAAATAGAAGCAATACCCATCAGGCTCCAAGTCATATAACCAGAAATCGCATGCATTAAACACCCCAATGCCAATGGTATGAGTATCTAAAACCGACATACAAATTAAAGTTATATCGCAGGAAGCATGATTACAATTCCATTATTTGCAGCATTATTTTAGCAACTGTGCACCACAAATAAAATTTACCTTTGGATCGCCAGGCGAAAAGCAGCTGATGTAATTATTGATTTGCTTGAAAACAAATCCTCTGTCCATAAATGTGAAACACCTCTGTAAAGTAGGGAACAAAATGACAATAACATCACTGTGCTTACATCCTAAAAAGGCCACCTAATTGTCTGAGTATTCTTAGATAACAAATACTGCTCTTGTTGTTTTCAATGTGTGTTTAAGTTTACACCTGGTCTGTGTGCTGCTTTAACTCAGGAAAGAACCAGTACTGCCAACGTTTACCATTTCAGCACACTAGACATGCAAGATTGTGCATTCCCCTTACACATTTACGGAATTGTCGCTCATCACTGCATGGCAGTACTATGCGGGGACACAAAACAAATGAAATTAAATGCATCATGACAATGGATACACCTCAACCAATTAGTCGGATGAAAAACACGCTCCTCAAAGACGTGTTATAAAGGACATCCATCCAGCGCTAGATGGCTTAACAATGGACACTGATTTAACAAAAAGCAAGTGGTTTATGAGTGGTAGTTATACTTTAGAGCTCTGGGAGTGGTGTAAGAAATCATCTGTCCAAGGACAAGCTAGACATTTATTCATCACATATGGCGTAAAGGGAATAAGTAGAGCATAGAGTACTGTGCCTCTTATAAATGATTTAGAGTGTGATCTCTAAAATGCAGGCAAATTAGTCTTTCATTTGGTACACCGTCTTGCTGGCCACCAATAGTGCAGAGTTGTGAATATTAGCATGATTAAGCTTTTGAGTGCACCCCACCTCGCCTCATATGGGACATAAAACAAAGGTTTTGCCAGATGGTCCCAGGGACTTAAAGCGCATAAGCTTACTGCCCTTCCACCACAAGTTACAACACATAAAGCAATTAAACAGACAACCGAAAAGAAAAGAAAGAAGATGCTATGACAGCAATAACAACCCCATTTATAAATCGAGGCTAGAAGTGCAAGTAACAAAATCAGGGGTGCATTTTCAGGCGCTCGAATCAGATTTTAATAATCCACACTAACAACTTAAGTAATGATTCCTATTAAGTTCTAGCATGTGTACGTTTATCTTATTTATATGCAATATGAATATCCCGAAAAACTACTAATGTTAAACCCCCAACAATCTAATCGACAACAAGCTCTACATACCTTCACAAAGACCGCAAGGCTGTGGTTTGCGTTTTTGGAAGCATCGGGGTTGTCTCTGTACTTCTGTGTGATATGCGGCATTAGCATGTTCACAAGAGTCTCTACTGCATGGTGAAAGGATGCAGGAAACCTTTGGTTTCGTAGCGACTGGAAAAAGGGAAATATTGAGTTTTAATCATGAAGACTACACAACGCTGAACACGCACATGGGAATTGCAGGCTCATAATAATACATATTATTAAGACATACCATTAGCCGTCATATACTCACTCATTTAAAATTAAAAGTCTGACACCATACTGGCCAAATTAGGCCACTTGGTACAGTATAATAGGTTGATATCTGTGGCACCAAGTAGAGTTTGTTTTTTAAACACGTATTTCCAGTTTTATACAATGGTTGTTACAACAAAGGACCGTCCATCCACAACATCTTGCATATTTAGTAAACGACGTGTCACCACGTAGCTGTATGCCTGTCACCAGAGTCCTCCATACCAACTCAAAATCACATTACTAAGTGCAGAGAAATGCGTGGAAAATCTTACCATCTCACACAAGATGAACAGAGAAAAATTGAATCCAGGGATAGCAAAGAATGTCTGGGGTTTGGTTTAGAAGGGGCCCAGGGAGTGAGTGCAGGGGAGTACAGGGAGTGGGGGCAGATGCTGTGGGCAATTCATCATTTGAATCTTGCACTAAAAGATATGAAGAAAGCAGCCTATTTTTGGGACAGAAGCCAACTATTGGACCATTTATCTAAAAAATTAAAATGTAATGAATACTTAAGACAAAAGCTTTCAGTTCCCTGAAACTTTTAGTTATTTAGCTAAAACCCAAATTGCCTCTCTAAGAGATTTTATCATGCGCATGAGATCCAATCACCTTCCCACTTATAAGATTGTTGGTGCCTGGAAAGATATCCTGCATGAACAAAGAAAATGCAGGCTCTGTGAAAATGAAGTTGAAATGTGTAGTTGCACCTGGAGCGTTCCAAGTGCCAGATGGAATTACCAAAAAACAATGTCACATGCAAATAACCAGACAGACTCAAAGAATATGGCAAAAATACAACTTTATTCTCAGCTCAAATAAAGTAGGAAAACCTGATGAACAGATTGCAGCTCACTCACTCTTGAATATACTTTGGTTACACAAAAGCTTTATACCTTCAGCCATGACGTCATCCTACGTGGTAAACAGTATAAACCTATCGACGGGAGGGATTGGTTATGGGAACTTATATACATATCTATACTTCGTTTAGGTGTTGGTAACATAATTGTCTGCCGCCTATCTGGTAGGCACACCTTGAACTACTACCAACTACGTATAATACAGATTAAATAGCAGAATAACAGCAGCGGATTGGTCTCTGCAACAATGTATGGTGCATTTCTACATAAGCCCTTGTGATTGGTTGGCATTCCCTTCCAACCTTGGACATTCAGCTCGTTAGCACGTAAGCAAAACGAAACCCAGGTGCGGGGCTCGTCAGAACACTGCGCACTTGGCCAATTAGTCTACCATCTCTCATCAGTCAGGCCCTAAGTCAAGCCTTCTTCTTTGCAGTTCACCTTGCCGACCGTTCTCTTCCTCAGAACATTTAAGGGAGTGAAGGTACATTGCTATCTTGGTCTGGAGATTAATGAATAGGCCTTGTTTTCTGGTCTTGCACCATGTGTGAGGAGTCCACAATTTTGTCCAACCTGCCCTTCTATTTAGTGGTATTTATTTCAATTGCACTGGGTGCTATTACTCCTCATGGACTCTAAAAACTTGGTTGCTCCGTCTTGCATATGCTTTCTGCATCTGAAAGCATTCATTATTTTACTATCTAAAATTACCAGATCAAAAATATTCTACTTCGATGGTACAACAACAACACTCCAATATAATGTTTTGTTTAAGTAGTTCATGATAGGTCTCTCGATCACGCCTCACATTTTGTTACCAACATTATAAACACAACCCCATGTAGGGATTTTTCATCAAAATTAATATCATATGTGATGTCATCAATGACATTTGTGATGTCATCATTGATGTCCTTGGTGTTAGTCTTAGCAGTGCACAGTGGTGGCATGAGTTATGCTCACGTAGCTTACCATAACTGGCAGATTCTGGGGGTTTTCGGTTTTACTTATAACCATAACGTCCGTTTAACAGTGTTTTTTTCTGAATTTCATATGTGTTTATTAGTGCAACTTAATCATAACGTCCATTTAACAACTGTTTTCAGTGAATTTCATAGGTTATAAGTGAAAATGTTTCATTACATCAATGTATATAAGTTATTAGCAACGCATTCAGATGTGTGTCGTTACGAGCTGGGGATGCATGTCATGGTTGAAATGCCTAGCGCATGAGGCTCGAACATGACCCAAGCCCCACCAAACCACCCCCCGTTTGTCCACTGCACCTACCCTGCATCCTAGCTCTGTATGCACTTTACCCACATAATGTGACCAATGGCCAGGGCTCATTGCTTGCAGCCATCGCCAGTCTCCACAATCCCTGAACTTTGGCCATGCTGCATTCCCCAATAGGCAAATCAGAGTAAATATTTGTCCTTACCGAGGGCCAAGCCCAATGTCCAGGTCGCAAAGTTATAATCACAATTTATTGTACTTACTTTTTGACACTTTAGAAAAAACAAAACACAGGACAGATTTGCAAAACCATGCTTTGAGGTCCTTGCTGATGCTCCTCGCGAATTTTTGCTGCAATCCTGTGCAGCACTTCAGGCTGTAGCCACAAGCAGAATTTATTTTCCCACTCAAACCTATCCAGATTTCGAAAAACTTTACCATACAGCAGGTCCCTGATGGCCATGCCCACTTTTAACCCATTGCCGGTCATGGCCAGTAGCCATATTGTCCGGATAATGGCCTTTGGCCATGACCCGAATAATATGGCCACTGCCCATGGCCACAGGCTAAACCTCAGTCACCAAACGTATATCACTATTTTTTGTACCTACATGACACTTAAAAAATAAAAAATGGACACATTTGCAAAACCATGCTTTCAGGTCCTTGCCAATGCTCCTTGCATGAGTTTGCTGGAAGTCCGTCCAGGTTTTATTTTTTTTAAAGTGTCAAAATGTATGTTCAACAAATAGTTATAACTTAACCCCCACTTGACAAAATCCATGCACAGACATTCAAGGGTGGGTCTATAATCTTTCTGAAAACGTTTTTGCAGATTCGTCAAACAGCAACAAAGTTATAAGCTATCTATGTTGAGACACCCCCCCCCTCCAGTTTTGCCCCATCTTGACAAAATCTCACCAAACTTTGCAAAAACATACAGATCTGGGTCTAAAATCCTTTTGCAAACCTTTGTGCAGATTCGTCAAATGGCACCAAATGTATAATCCTATCAAATATTTTTGGACCCCCATCTAATTTTGCTCCCTCTTGGCAAAACAGCACCAGACTTTGCAGAACCATTCAGGGCCGGATCTAGAATGATACCGCAGTTTCATTGAGAGGCGCTAAAGTTATAAGCCATCCAAAAACTGCTTTTCACCAACCCTGTAATTCAGAAATAGGAATGGATGTCCCCGAACATCTGAGATGTTCGTGAACATCCTAGGACTGCCCCCGAACATCTGGGAGGTTCGCGGACTTCGTAGAAGAAAAACTCACCTGACTTTTTGCTTTTTATGGCCATATCCCATCCCATCCTCATCACCTCCCCAGAGTTTGTTTCATTTGTTTGCCAAGTGCAATGTTGTGTTTTTTTTAATATGTTTTGACCCCAAGGTCCATGGACGACGGGGGCTGTTCGCGAATCCAACACGGCAGCCATTTCAAAAGTTTTGACGCACCTCACCTTTTTAAATGACCAATCAGCGAGCACGTATGATGTCCGCGAACATTACGCTGCATTCTGATTGGTCCAGAGGCGTCTGCGGAATCCGAATCAGGAAATTAGTCTGCGGACTGTACCCAGATAACACAAATTATTTTTTACCTACTTTTTGGCCATTTAAAAAAAAAAAAGAAAATGGACGGATTTACACCAAATTTACAAAAGCTCGCTTTCGGGACCAAGCTGCGACTCCTGACGCTAAATTTGTAAACATATGTTTGGGCTACAAGCATGGGCAAACTTTTTTTTCCATTGCGTCTGAGAATTTCTACACATTTTGGGAACCCCTATGACATTCCCCCCCTTGGAGGAAACTGCACCAAACATCACAAAGTCATTCTGAGGGGGCCATATACTTTTTTGCAAAGTTTGGTGATGATTCGTCTGGGGGGCTAGGGGCAAAGTTATAGGCCGCCCCAAAAGTGCTCTATGAATTGAGCAACTTAACCATGACTAGAGGGCTGCTACCACGGGCCCTGTAATATATAAATATATATTATAGGGCAGCAGTCGCTGCCCTATGGTTAGGGTGACTCAGGCTCCCATAGGAAACCCAAAAAAATGAATTGCTAATAACATTCGACTTGTGCAACAGAGTTGGCCAAAATTCTGAAGATAATTAGGTACGCCGGGGCCCCCGCAGACTGCAAATCCCAGGAAAGATTAGTTACAAAATAAAACATTAATAAAACAAACAAAAATACATGCAGTTTCGGCCTACTCACGATTCGATTTCCCATAGACAAAAAGCTCACTTTTTGCCAGACTGCACAGTTCAAACTGCTGGACTGATTTGCACCAGGTCCGAAACAACTTGTGCACGGAGCGTTGACTTGCGATCCTGGGTTTTTATAAATGAAACTATTGCCATCTGTTTATTGTTTTCAATGCAAGAGATAGCCATGGTTATACCCCAGGTTACAGCTGAGGGTATTGGAAAATGAAACACAGAAAAAAAGGCTTTTGCATGTCAAAGAACATGCACGTGCAATCAGGGTAGAGGTGGGGGGAGGCAAGAGGACATCAAGTGAAATTTGAGAGTTGGAGGGGGCTAGGGCCCAGGTTTGCAACACGAGGTTCAAACATTTTTCCACACCCTCAGCTATAACCTGAGGTATAGCTGTGAATAGCTGACATCTCAAAGCAAACTGCGTCACAGAAACATTGAGTGTTGTGGGGGGAATGGGAGCGGGCAGGGGCAGTGAGGAGGCCTTCAGGGGAGTTTTCCAGCCCTTTTTCCAATACTCACAGCTATAAAATTACACATACCTGTAGCTATCTTTAGTCCATACGGTCTCCCATCCATGCAGTAAGCGGAACAGACCCTGCTTAGCATCAAAGCAAGGAAGGGGCCAGCCCCTCATGCCATGTTGCCTAATAAATGAGCACAAGTTACAAGACCACTTGGAGCAACATGGCCTAAAGGGGCCACCACTTCCTAGATTTGTAGCTAAGCAAGGTTAATGCACGGATAGGAGACAGTCAACAGTCCCGGATGCTGTGTGTTTTCTTAGTTTTAAATATCGCATAACACACCAAGAAAACACAAGGCATCCGCATTATTTTTTTTAGTCAGTCCTTGAAAGTACTGTACTCTAAAGGTGAAGCTGCCATGAGGCCCACATCAAAAGAGCAGCTACCTCTGGGCAAGGAGTTGTTGCAAATACATGAAGAATTGCAAATCCAGCTTGCACATGCAAGGCAAACTAGAATAATCTTTTGTTTTATATAAAATATATATACACACACTGTAAGGAAAGGCTTGATGTCATCAATGAAGACCGACACAAATGAGACAGTTCAAGGGTGTTTATTGAATTTTAAAGGGTTGGTTAAAAGCCTATCTAAATCTAAGGGTGGGAGCAAGCTACAACCAACAAATAATAACGCAGAGTTTTTGATTGTGCTGAACGGCAGTGCGGCTTGACACACTCTTTGACACTCTGACATCTTTGGACCCTTTCCTCTAACTTTTTGGTAAGAGTGATGGTAGTGGCTGGAACGGGTGGCGAGACAGCCTTGTACAGATTGGTCTGTCCTGGTCCGGTCTCGTCTTTGGACCAGCGGTCTGAGTGCCAAGTGTTTGAGACGGGTGGAGGCTATCTTGCCGTAGTGACGCTGTGTAGCACCAGTTGTACCAGCTCTATCAGGTAACTCTAAGAATGTGCAGAGCTGCCACTTCGCCCTGTCAATTGCGGTCCAGCCGCAGTGTGTTTAGGGTTAACCTAGGGTAAGCCTCATATTCCGGTTTTCAGCAGCAGCAGTGATTGCATATAGCACCCTGCAGGGGGCCAGCTGGAAAGACAAGGCTCCTCTTATTCCTGGTACGTGCTCAGGCCTTAGGCCTCAGGGGATTGGTGTGGTGGCCCCCTGCACCCTCCGCACTATCCCTCAGTGGGGTGGTGGCAGTCTCTGGCCTCGAGATTGGCTTGATTCCTGATATCTGTCTGCTCGTTGTTCGAACTGTTTTGGGAGCCTCCTCTGAGTTCAACAAGGTTCAACAAGGGTCCCGGCACTGTGTGCCTTATTCAAATAGTGCACTTACTTCAAAGAAAAACAGAAGAGGATGGCTGGATTATATTATATAATCTGCGCAGCGGAGTGTTGGGATTAGAGAAACATCGATCTTTAAACCCTATTCGGTGGGTGGGGGTTGTTTTTTTTCTGCCGGAGAGTCAATTTGTAAATTGCCTACTGGTTTAGGCACAAATGTTTTTACAGTCTCTGATGTGAGGGCCTCATCTGAGTCTACTCCAATTCATTCTGTCATGAGGGGCATGCGCCCATCGAACTTGGAGTATATGCTTACTGCGACCACACTAAATAACACTATATCAGTTTTTTCCACCAAGAGGACCACATACTCAGAATGCTGTTCAATAGGCTGTCTGTAACGCTCACCTGACTCCCACGGAAGCGCAGGCCTGGTTTGGAGTGCTGTTGCCTCTTCTATGGTGAAGCGCAGGACTCGGAAGATGGACAGGACGGGGCCCTCAAATCTGGCTTGTCTAGCTCGCAGAAATATCCTTCTGTGTGTGAAAAGGGAGTATTAACTATCTGCGGGATAATGTGCAAGCCTCCCACTCCCTTCTCACCCTCCACGAAACCCTTCTGCGATTCCCCGTGAAGCCTCACCTTAGGATCGGAAAGGACAAGCTCTCCATCCTGCTTCTGATGCAGGGGCGCGTTGTAATCCAGTTACTTCACTGGATCATGGATTGTAGAGAGTTCAAGTTTGCTTGACCTTCCCGGTAAAGTACTGTGAGAATTCTGTTTATAAGTATGAGCCCGAAATAATAATTGTCCGTTGTCTCTATTTCAGGTGCAGAACAAAGATTCCGAGATGAGCAATGGAACCGACGATGGAAACTCAGGAGAGTTGTTTGATGAGAGGTTCCTTTAGTGTCCTTGCATTAATGCACTAATGCTTGTGTCTTTTTCCCCCATAGGGGCCGGGGTTCGGAAATGCCAGAGATATGGCACCTACCCGAAGTGAGAGGTGCAGTTCCAGTAGATATCAGGTAAGTCTTTAATGAGCGTTGAGGTAAAGTCTTAGCATTCGCTCACTAACGCTGATGTCTCTTTTTTCCCCTTAGGGTCCGGGGTCCGGAAATGCCAGGATGTGGCACCGACCCGAAATGAAGTGGGAATGACCCAACAGGTAAGTCTTATAATGGCGAATTAAGGTTTTCTTATTCTCTTCCCTAGCTCACCTTTGTTCTTGTCTTTTTCTCCCTAGGCGCTGAAATGTGGCTGCGGATCCAGATGGTCGCTGATGAACATGGAGGCGCCTAGTAAAGGTGAGTGGAATGCGGCACTGCAGCGATCGATGCGATGTGCTTTTAAAATGAATGTCTTCCTTTTCAGGATCGTCGGCGAAATGTCTCCGGAATGCGGTTTTACCAGGTAAGGACTCTTCTTTCTCCTATTCTCTTCTCTTCTCCCTTTGCAGGTGTTACAGGATGCTGGCGGGCGTGGCAGAAGTCAGGATGCAGGAGCAGACACGGTGAGCGTCCAGCTGCTAGGTGCAGAACAACGCGAAGCGTGAGTTGCTGCTTGGGCATGGCTTAAATAACCTTCAAAGTAGTTCCAGGTATGTATCCTTCCTCTCACACCCGTGTGGTTAAGTAGTCCCCAAAGATAAAGTAGTCCCATTCAGGCCTCTAGATGGCCCGGATGTTGCAGCATGGTCTGCATCAGGTAAGTTTACACCAAGCACCTTTAAACACAAAGTCATCTTTTATGAGCCTGGCGCCTATGGCGCCAGGACTGTTGTCCAATATGAGCCTGGCGCCAAAGGCGCCAGGACTGAGACCAAAGGGCCCCTACTTGGGGCTGCTGAGACTTCCCTCGGGGACATGATGTCTGCCTCTGGGGTAGCTGGGCCTGGTCTGGCTCCTTGGAGGTAGGCATCATGACACTGTCAGGGAGAGGTTTTCACCTCTGCCTAAGTAGGATGGTAACTGCAATACGACCTATGGCATTCATTTACAGGCCTCAGACGGGGAGGGAGGAGCTTATTTGGCCCCCCACATTTCCTCCTCGTTTGAGTTGAATGCCATTTCCGACTTGATGGAGGTTTCCAAAGTGGCAAATGAAAAATGACAAGGTTCAAAATGAAAGGAACCCAGAATCAGTTTTAAACATAAGGACTCACAGACGGCCGAGGTGCATAATGATTCAGTAGAATACATTTTTAGGGGTAAGTTCGGGGTACAACTTCTGTTGGCGACCTTATTACTTATGCATTCAGGCCGTGTCGAGTCAGTGAGGTGATTAGTGGAGGCACCAGTACCCCTGCCTCCTTGGTTTATAAAGAGAAGAGTAATTCACCACAAATTAACTGCGCCACGCACAGGATCCAGTTTGGTTTTCAAAGTGATTTGTATTGTAAATCAATCAAAGAAAGAAATGTGCAGTTTGTATAAATGCAATGCCCTCTAGTTAACACGCGTTTCGGCTACTCAAGAGCCTTTCTCAAAACAAAAACAATTGGGCAAATTGCTCACATCCACGTTCCAATATGCATTCAAACTGTGTCCCGGGATAATCCCTTAATGGTAACAAGAAATGCTCCTTGCGTCGGCAGTGCAAACCAATGGAAGCAAAGGAAGTACAGCTATTTCATTAGATAATGGGTTTCCAATTAAGGACGGACGCTTAGACATCCCTTCAAGTGTTGGGGGTATGGCAGAAACTCAGCTCAATAGCTGCCCAGGCTCAAGGGCTTCTCTCGATCAACAACCTTTGATGTTGGGAACAAAATTGTGGGACCCTCCTCAGAGAAGGTCTCTGGATGGGTTTATCTCAAGGACAGTTCTCACAAATCCAAGAAGACCTTTCAACCGGACCATGATTCTATCATTATTTAAAGAGGTCCCAGAAGTCCAGTTTATTACTTCAGTTGATATTGAATATATCAGGTTTCCTTTATTCCCATCGACAGAAACGGTGGAGATTGGGTTAAAATCAAGATTGGAGGCAAATGTGTTGATGGGAGCGGGGTCTGAGCTGGCTCAAATGGGTATAAAGTTTCGGCAGAATTGCCCCTTAAATACAAAGTTGATAATGTCCCAACATCTAATGAGTCTCATATGAGGTATAGTGCAAAACAAAAACCAGAAGGATCTTCGAATGTATGGTCTCGTGCCAGAGATTGTTTTGCAGATCCTCCTTAAGCTTGGTGTACCTGAGAAGCCACTCTAGTGAATGAGAAAGTCAAGTTGCTGGACTGGAATACAAGGGCCATCGATTGTTCAGCAATGACTAGGAAGGCTATATCTTTGATCATTTTTACCTGATTGTGTTGCAAGAGAAATGGCGGAAGGTGGCTTTTCGGGTGGCTGGTTTTTCAGTGTTTCATCAACTAGCGTTGGGGGTAGGTGGGACATCTATCATGGGGTTTGTCTATCGCTTGTAGAAATGACATTTTGTGTTCATCCGACTTGTTGAGCAACACTGTTCCAGGTATCGTGGCAGTGAACATAGAATTGGGGTTATCCAATGGTAGAGCTAAATGGATTAGTTAACATCTATTGGAATCCGGCGTGTTCCCGCTTATACGATTTTCCTCAATCTCTGGCAGTTGAGCCAGTTTCCTCTGCATGAAATGCTAGTTATGGGTAATCTGAACTCACAATGCGTAGGGGACGGGCCACGGGGGTCTTTGGTTCAGAAATCACCATCAAACAATGGGGTGTTGTGGCATAATTTCATGCTGGGTTGGGTTCTATCCATGGTCAATGGTAATATTAGGGGGGATATTCCCCCTGCCCCGACATGGAAGAGGGAAGATAGCTTTTCAAATATAGACTATTTCTCTCGAAAGGCCAGATTGATAGGTGTATACATTTATCCATCACAAATGGGGCCCCGAGTGACCATGAAATTTTGGAAGCTGTCTTCGTTCAAAAGTCAGAGAAAAGCAATAATTCCTACACCCATGACACTTGACCCTAAACAATGGGGGGGAACAGAGTGTCCAGATTTAGGAGGGGGGGGGGGATCTTGTGAATTCCCTTGCAGTGCCCATCAATCCCTTGACGACTCAGAGGTAGCAAAGTTGTGTGATCCAAATACATTTGTAAAGTTTCTGTGGGACCTTAATCCTCCTGAAGAGAAGGTTGTGTCAATGGCTGAGAAGCATAACCATCATTTTGACGGGCAGAATTGGGGGAAAAAAAGGGAAATGAGGAAAGAATTGAGACGCCTAACATCAACTATAGATGATAGACAGGTCTTTATGAGGGAGTCTAGACTCCTGAAAAACCACTATTGCAATTGGTCTAGATCCCTCAAGTTCCAGCGAATACAATCCGATTGGGAAGCTATGTTGAAAGCGGTATGTTTAACTAACTCATTGCATTTCTGGTCCCTCATTGATTCATTGGACAAGTCCCACAATACAGCCCAAGAATGGGTTATTCAGGAACATGTCTGGGTGAACAATTTTTCAAAGCTTTACGGATCACCAAATTCTGCTCATTTTGTTATTGTTAGTGAGGCTCCCTGGGCCTTGAATATATCATGGGAGGATATAAGAACCCTGATTGTAAAATCCTCATGGGTATATCTGTCCCAAGCATTTGATACAATCAATAGGGATCGCCTTTGGGCTAAATTGAAAGCTTGGGGCCTACCAGAAAATCTCCTGGCTATATTAATCGAACTACATAGGAACTATGAATTACAGGTCAGATTGAGTAGAACAGGGAACCTGTCATGGCCTATTTGAATTAAAAAAGGGGGGTGCGCCAGGGGTGTCTGGTCACTCCTTTCCTTTTTAATCTTTATCTATCTGACTTGGCCAGTTGGATGGAGGAATAGGCCTTGGCTAGTCCCAAAATTGGCACTGTGAAAATCAATTGGTTGGCTAATGCAGATGAAACTGTTGTTTTAGACCATACTCAGAGGGGTCTTCAGTGTTTGTTGAATGCGCTCCAAAAATATGCTGGATTGAATGACCTAAAGATTAATCCTGAGAAATCAAAAATAATGGTCTTTAAGCACCCATTAAGGATTACTAAATCCTTTTCTTGGCGTTTGGACAATCAACCCATTCCAATTGCAAAATAAGTCACCCATCTAGGCTCTGTAATTAGAGCCTTTCCAACAAAAGTGCAGGTGATGGTTATTTTGGCGGCCAAAGTACTACAACTGGGCTCTCAGATGAAAAAGATCCTGGGCAAGTTTGACAGGTTCTCTCTCCAGCCAGTTATTAGATATTATATTGCCAAAGTCGTACCTACTCTTTTTGGTTTTGATACCAATCCCCAGTCTTATTTTATAGACTGGGAGAGATTAGAGGGCAAATTGTGGAGACAAGTTTTGGATCTTCCAAACTGTGTTCCTATAGCTAGTCTCAGGTACGAGCTGGGCCTACAATCATATAGATCTATTTTGGTTCCCCCTGAGCATTTTTTATATGAAGATGTCCCCGCCTCTCTTCAGGGGTCCTCTAATCAATACTTGTCACAATCTGAAAATAGTATGTTCTGATCTCTTGCAGGCTTCCGATAGCTCTGAAGAGATTCTAGTCCAAAACTCCTTGAAAGTAAAGGAGGACTTATAAAGAGGATGGATTGGATCAGGACCATTATAGTAATGAGATCGGCTAGGATTTTTGGCTCCCTCACTCCTACAGATAAACCTAGATCCCTGCTGCCCACTTATCTGAAGACATTTCCTGATTCAAACATAAGATCGGAGTTCCTACGATTTCATTTGAATCTTCTGCCTACTGGTGAAATTCAACACGTGAGACGGGTAGAGGACATTGAATCGGGTATTTGCCTTGGATGTGAAGAGAATGAATCACAATCACTTAGGCACTTTTTGGGGAAATGTCCGGGGACCCTGGAGTTGAGGGTCCAAAGGCTGTATAGATTTGTTGCCTATAATTGGGGGTTGGACACCAATTTCTTTTAGGATAGACTGGCTTCTGGTAATGAGGTATTTCTAACAATTTAATTTGTAAAATTGTTGAAAGAATGGAAATTGGTTGGTTTCCGTCAATGAGAGGGAAGTATTTTTGGAGATGTGTATTTTAGATTTAAACAAGTGGAGGGTTGTTTCTTTTGTTTTTCTTTTCTGCTTTTTCTCTTTTTTTATAATGTTTTTATTGCTTTCATAAATTTCTTTCTAGGATGATTTAACTCATGTTTACTTCATTTCTCACTTCCTTTTGCATTTTTATGATTGCGACTGTCATGGTATTTTAATGTTTGGAGTTATATATATTGTTGATTTTGGTTTTGTGAAAATATTTTAACTAGAACACAATAAAATAAACAAAAATAATAACCCAGTCCTAGTCAAGTCGGTCAAAATAAAAGGGCCTATGCTAATAAACCTATTGCCCATCCTTACTTCTAAATACAAAATTGTGTGGGATAGTAGTGTATGCAAAAAAAGGGAAAAGTGTTCAAGAAACAATATCTCAAGACAGTTGAGCAGTTGGCCTCCCTTCTCCACGCTTTCAGGATGGGAAAAGGCAGCACGCTCGAGCCTCATGCACACTGGCTTCCTCGGCATGAGGATACAGTTCAATGGTTCAGCTGGTCTAACACCACTCTGGCAAAGTCTTTAAGAAACCAAAAGGATTTTCAAAAGAAACGTCTTGTGAAAACACAGGCTTCCTCTGACTCAAAACAAAGTTCACTTTACTTGTGAAAACACACCCAGTGACTGCTGGTACTTTTAGTTCCTTTGTTATGTGTACAGTTCAATGTCATGTAGCAAACAAAACACAAAAGTTCCATTCCTTTGTCAAGATTCTCAGATTCAAAAGTTCACGATTGGTCTCCCTCCTATGGGCTCGGACCACGGGTCCTCCTCGTCCGGGCTCAGACCCCTTTTCTACATGTGCAGTGCCTGGGATCAATCCTAATGAACGCCTTTAGACGATTGAAGGACAATGGATCGGGGTTGAAAGCCCTATATGGAAATGTTCGAGGGAGAAAAGACCAAAGAATATTATACCGAAATAACCTTTGGTCTTTTCTCCCCTCAACATTTCCACCTTGGCCACCCCAACCCCACCCACACCCACACCCCCATCCACATCCCCATCCACCCTCCTACTTACCTTGCGGGGCCGCCGACTTGCTGTGTCCCTGCGACACCTGTTCCCTATCACTTCCGTGATCTGGAACCGGCGCTGCAGGGACCTTTCCTTTTTAAAATTCTTATGGGTGATCGGCTGCGGAGGACACACCCGCTCACAATATAGTGAGCCAGGGTGCGGGGGGACAATCCCAAATGCGCAGCCCCCAGCACCAAATGCGTGATTTGGTCGAACCTTTTGGCCGCTCTGAATTTTCGAACGTCCGAAATTCGGCCAAATCACGCATTTGGCCATTTGAACTTGGTCTTTTTGGCCGATTCCAAGGACAATACATCCGTGAGAGCAAACTAGTAATGGGCCAGGAAGACAGTATAAGAATAAGAAAGCACTGAAGTATCCATTAGAAGAACTAATATTAAACGAATTGGCAAGAAGAATCCAAGCTTGTATTGCAGCCCAATGAACCAGCAACCTAAATGCATGGGCCCTGCAACAAAGACCAATTGCTTGAGAACTACCAAGTGTTGAAACACGTGTTGGTTGACTAAAAGAAAATTAAAATTGCGACCACAACCTAATGAACATTTACAACCATTGTATTGCATCAAGGAGAGAATATATTTTATTGGCAAAGCGCGAATGACCAGCACAACACCTTTAGCTCAAATCTTACTACGAGAGGTTAGGGTAATACCTCCCAGTGGCGGGTACGCAGCTAGCCAATGGACCAAATTGAATGGCCATAGCGCACCCATCAACTGTTATACCCTATGCAACCTAAACCGTTTTCTACAATGTTCACAATTCACAATTTGGTCTCCCTCATCCGGGCTCGGACCAAGGATCTCCCTCTTCCGAGCTCAGAACCCTTTTGACACCAGAATCGAAGACTTTGGACTGTGTGCAGGATTTAGCCTGACCCGTCGCAGGACCACTTCGTTTTACAATTCTTTACAGATCTTTAACCTTCACTTCTGCTACCTCTCAGCTGGATACCTTACAGAGACCTTCGATTTAGCACAAATGCGGCGCTGGACCACTGTCTCACAGCTTTGCTCTTTTGGACTACCCAGAATGCACATTATAGGTTTTGCTCCCTCTGCCAGTTACAGGCACTTTTGGGATTTACACAAAGTTCTTGACACAACACGTTATCCCGCCTTAGCTTCCCTCGAGTCACAGGGTCTCCATCTTTTGCCCTCGGTGATGAGGTGTTAGCGGGTCCTCAATGGGGATTCACTTGAGGACAGGGTCCCAGCACCTGCCCCTCAACTATTTAAGTTTCTGAAAGTCACCCAGAGAGCCAGCATTGATTAAAAAACAACCAGAAAAGTTTAGCTGGAGTTTTGGTTCCCTGGGGCACGGCTCCCCTGCCACACTGTAGTCCCCTTCGTACTCACAGGCCTAAGTGTCTTGGCAATCTGTCCCCCATCTGGGTTCCGAAGGTTCTCACAGCTGCTGACTTCTTCTGGTCTTCACGGTTCCTTCAGCATCCCCTGTTCGCTCAGTGTGTGCCTGGGTGGCTGACGTTTTATACTCTTTGAAAGAGTCGATTGGAGTCAGGTGTGAGTAGTCCCTCCCTGTCTGACTCTGCCTGACCTCATTACCGGGACAACATGGAGACTGCCCACAGGAATCCATTGCCGTTGATTCCTATGGGTAATCCTCACTACTCCCATCTGCCTTTTCTTTGTCCTAGTAGTTGGACTTGTAGAATGGAAGTAGGGATTGTGGGATTTGTAGATTTTCCTGGAGATCATGGAAAAACCATGTAGGGTTTTGTCCGGATGAAGGGGGCCAATTTATGGATTTTCTATGGAGTTTTATACCCCTGGTCGTTTTCTACTTTTTCTTAAGGAAAGGTACTGGGGTATAATGGGACTCTGCTGACACTATCCCAAGACAATTAGGGCTATGTCGGGAAGGGGTGTATCGGACCGGGAGGAATACCATGTCTCGCCAAGGTCGTGTCTCCCATAGTCCAAGAACCCCCTGGCCAGGTGATCCTACACACACACACACTTTAAAGATCCATGTTCCCAGTGCTCTCTGAGAAACCATTTATTGGCTTTTTTGTGAATTGCATTCTGGTATTTGCAGTCTCCAAGTCAAGATGGGGGGAATAATGCCACAATTGTTGCATAACACAGTTCTATAAGGATTTATATATTTGAGTGACACTAGGGTATGTGTTATCTTTATAAAGCAGAGCATTGTTGAAAGCCAGACATGGGGGTGAGGAGAGTCATGAGTATTTGCCCACCCAGGATGTGGCAAGAGTTTGCAATCCTGGACACCAGTGCAGTTATTATCCCATGTTTGCAGCTGCTTTTCAGGGCACACGTGTAGGACAAGTGGGTGGACAGCATAACTTTTTTTTCCAGAGGGCAGGCGCAACCCCTTGTGTTTTTGTGAGTTTGGCAAGCTTGCTCAAAAATTTGGCTACCAGGATTTTACTCAGATTGTCATGTTCCCAGTGCAGACACTCACCCACAACACCACAAGCACTTGTCTCACATTGTGATTTTGTTTTCCAGGGAATATTTCACTACAGATTGCTGGGTTTAAAAGGTGAGCACCTTTTATACTTTGCCAGCACATTTATTGGAACATTTACTCTCAGGTTATTTTTCTGGTGTTCATTACTGTTTTTTAAAGACCAATGCTATTTTGTCTAGTGCACTTTCTTCTATGGGGAAGGTTAACTGAACTGCATTTGTGTATTTCACTTTAAGATATATGTTCACTTACTGTGCGTTTATTCACGTGTGCCAGCTTTTGAGTATCGCTATGGCGGTAAAAGTACCTGGGCATATGTTATTCTTGCAAGCCTGTCATTTATTTCCCTTTTCAGTGCTGCTTAAATGCAGTTAGTTAGGGTCTTGCGATGTATCACAACAGTTACCAAGAGACCGGCCATAAAACAAGGGGCTTGTAGCACACTGCTTACCCAAATTGTGTGATCCTTGGCAAATAATTTTATCTCACTGAGCATTGCCCAAAAATAATTGTGAGTTCACAGAGCCGGTCATCTTTTAAACAGGTTAAAATCAGTCTGTGATTGCTGAACGTCTTTCATCGATGGTTGCATTAGGGTGGATTTCCAGGTTAACCGCCCAAACCTGGGCATATGTTATTCTTGCAGCCGGTCATGAGAGATATTACCCTACTGATGCACGCAATGAAACAACAAAAGAATGTGTGTTTACACACTGGAAAAACAGATATCCATGATTGTTTGAAGGGGGTACACAGGAAAACACTGATAACCACCAAAGAAATAGAAAAATACAAACATTGAAAAGAGGAACCCTAATAATAATTATACCCGTAGCCATGGCAAGAAAGTAATACAAAAAACGTTTTTAGTAATTTTAACAGATACAGTGATGTCGGGGTGAACAATTCTGCCATCGCTAGTGGTCTGGTAGTGTTTTAAAATGGACAGATGGTTCAGCGAATGCCATGCCCACTGGTCATGGCTAGTGGTCTGGGAGCGATTAAACAAATTACAGTGGGCTAGGCCGGAGTGGTCTGGTAGTAATTGGCCATGGCCAGTGGCGTTGGAAAAAACTATGGAATAACAAAACCCTTGAAATTCAATGAATAGAACTTTAGTTGCAGGGAGGTTAAGGTGAGAATTGAACGCAACATTACCCCTGAAATTCAGCTAAAACCACCTTAACTTCACGCACCCTTTTGTGCAGCCTATGACCACAATGATATCACTGGTGACAATACTGATGGCATCGGACATAACAATTTATAAATGAGTTAATAAAACTGATTTTTGCATATGGCTCCCATAATCCTTTTCAATTTTGTAAAACTTGGGGTTTCACTCTAAGTAACCAAGGGTAAGCCAGACATGGACCCCTTGCTCACTGCACCTTAGAGAGGCTCAGCTTCACCTCACTGAGGAGGCCCAACAAGGACAAAACACATGCCTGGGGTTGCTCATGGTACTTTTTGTTCAAAGGAGAATTGCCTAGCGTTTCAGTGTTGGACTGCCCTTTTGTGGACCACTGGTGCCTATTCTTCATGGGTGTGGGGCATTCCGTTCGGCATCCGATGAACAAAGGGTCAATTGCACCAGTGATTTTGACGCGGTCGGCCCAACGCAAGCTGGCTGCCCGTGTTCCGTAGGGACTTGGGGTTCATCTTGCCCCAGGATGCGCACCCCTCTGTGTCGTGACCCCTGCCGAGGCACCACATGCATATGTCATGCGGGGCGGTCACTGACATCTTGGAGCTGCAATCGGAGCAGCGCTTGAAGCACGAAATCCGAGGTGCGGGCATGCTAGCTCACAATGACAGAAATGTTAGCAAAAAAACATTGAGTGAAATTGAGGGATCCAAGTTCACTAATGTTCCTCATGAGTAGTGTAATGAGCGCACAGAAAAAAAGGAACTGAGGTACAGGGCGCAGTGACGCAGTATATATATATATATGACGCCCAACGTCACTATCGGAGTCCACGATCAAGCACTGAGTCAAGCCAGATCGATGATCGATGGCTGAGCAGAGGTCCACTATGCCACACTGTTGAAGATTTTTCAGAGTAGCTGAAGCTAGAGGGGAGATCGGATGTGGAATCTGCGAGAAAAGCAATCTATTGATATATATACAGTGGGCACAGGCAAAGGCTGTGGCTAGTGGTCGCTTAATGTGTTCAAATATATAGTGGCGATGGCCAAAGGCTGTAGGCACTGGCCGTGGCTAGTTAGCATTGAATTTAAACAGGGATGTCATCAGGGATGTCATCTGTGATGTCATCATTGTAGTCATAGGCTGCGCAACATGCTGCAAAGTTAAAGTGGCTTTAGCTCAATTTTCAGGGGTTTTGTTGTATTAACTTCTCACCTTAACGTCCCTGCAACTAAGGTTTTTTTCTTGCATTCTTTCCAGCAAAACGAAAAGTTCAAAACATATAACCAAGTTCTTTGTAGCTGAAGAAGATAGCTCTCTCTTCCTGATATTTGCAATTTTACTTCACAGACTTGACTCCGCCTGGTATACTCTCCTGCCAGGACTTTCTTGCACAGTTCACTCAATTCACAATCCCAACGTTATGCGTCTTTCTTAGGATTCTTCATCTCATGGAATACCTTGTGTACTCCCTTGCCAGGTTCTTTAGTCACACAATTTAGGTGCGAGTCCCAGTCTCACAAATGCCTGGTTTGCTCTCCTGCCAGGAGTTTGTTACAACAAAAATTCACAAGTCTCTTCATTTCAGGTGTGGGTCTTAGACTCATATTGAACTTTAGCCCTCAGCCTTTGCAATGTTTTTAATATCCAGTTTGACCCTTTCTTAATAACTTCTATAGAGCTCTCTCCCACAGTGCGCAGCACTTGCCGTGAAGCGCCCCACCATCCCCAGCTGGGCTCACCGGTTAGGTGCGGTAGCTTCAGCATCCTCTGTGAGCTTTCGTGGTTGCTACAACACTACAGTAGATCGCGAGAGCGTCCTGTCCCTTCTTCGTCTGGTTTTCACTGCCTGGAAGCAGCGTTGCGCTGTCATTTCCCATGTAACGCAAGGGCTCCAGTTCTCCCACTTCTCGTTGGCGGGACTGGCAGACCTTCCATGTTGCGCAGCACTCTGTCTCCTCCTCTCTCTTCTGCGGGACTCGTATGCAGGTGGGCTCTCGCCAAGCCATTTCTCCTTCCAACGGGAGCGGCCTGCTCCCGTCAGCTTCTGCGGATTCATCAGTTGCTGGGGATTTAAAGATCCCACCATGGTGACACTCCTTGTTTATTTTAATTTTTATAACATGCCACATGCCCACAAGCCTCAGAGCGCACATAAAACAGCGACAGGACGCACAAACATAAGAGCAGGCCAGAGAGTAGAAGAGCAGAAACATAGGCCGGTTATTCTGGGCTAAGGTTGAAAAGGTAGGTTTTTAACGCCTATTTAAAGAGAGGGTAGTTCTGTTTTTGAAGTATAGCCGCCGGGAGCGAATTCCAGAGAGTAGGAGCCTTAGTATCAAAGCTAGTGTCAACAAACCGGGCCAGTTTGAATCTCGGCTGAACAAGTACCATAGCCACGGTAGAACGAAGATTCCTATTGTTTGGCTTCATCTTAATACGCTTCAATAGATATACAGGGCTTGAGAGAGACACACATTTATGAGCCAGAGTGAGCGCTTTGTGTGATATTCTTTGTTTTACGGGAAGCTAGTGTAGAGTGTTTGTGAATGTAGAGATGTGTGTGCGACGCGATAGTTTGAAAATGGTGCGCACAGCATTGTTCTGTGTGACGTGTAGTGCTTGTATGTTGGTAGCAATAGTGCCGGTAAGCAGGCTATTAGAGTAGTCCAGCTTGGAATTCATCAGCGCTGTGGACAGCAGAACGCAGTTGTCATTTTTTATAAAAGGTTGGTTGTATTGTATACGTTTATTAATGAGTCCACAGCTCGACCGGATATTGTATACTTGAGACTTCATTGAGAGTTCGTCATCCAGAATAACGCCTAGTGTTTTCACTTTTGTCTAGACTGTTATGACATGATCTGCAATCAAGAAGTTGGAGTATTCTGGTGTTAACTTGCTCCGAGTATTCTTGGTGGAGACAATCATGAGCTCTGTTTTTTTGTTATTGCGAGCCAAAGAATTACAGGCCATCCAATTCTGGATGGCACTGTAGATGTTGTTAAGGGTTGCTGCATCCTTCCAACAACTAGAGTGCGCTGTCTCCTCTGATGATGGCAATCTCCCCCAAGGATGGTCGCCTCCCCTCATGTGATCCTCCCTTGCATAGCCACCCCCCCAGGGTCAGGATCAGGTAACGGCTGCCATCCCCTGGCCACAGATTCATCACACTGCTTAGTAGCCGTGCTCACTCTGCTTTATTTTAATACTACGGCCATCAGCCGTGCCCACTTCATATTTTACAACCCTACAAGGCCTTTAAGCCATTTAAAACGCCACCAAGTCACTGGCCACAGCCAGTGATTTTTCACCCCCGACGTCACTGTAGCTGTAAAAGTATATCATTTTTGTATACCGTTTTTTATAACCACGGTTACATTGTAATGAACTAGAGATATCCTTGGTTATTTGTAGTAATACCCACAGTTATTGGGTGCTTTTTTGGCATCCCATGCACTCCCTAGGCGCCCCCTCATCTGTGCCTGCTCCTCCCACCTCTCTAAAGGCCTCCTCACCTCTCCTGCCCTCTCACATGCCCCTGCATGTGGCACATTCATTTGTAGTACTTATCACCTTATAAACATATAAACTTTAAAATAAAAAGTGTAACATTATAAAAATGGTTTGAATTCCATGCATTAGTAAACAATTACAAAACTTAGGCCGTAATTGCAGGCCGTAACTCAGGGGAGACAGTGTTTATTTCATGCCCCCTTCTCCCTGTCCCCCCTCAACCCCAAGGTGAAACTGAGCTTGAGGTAATGAGGGGAAGCAAAGAATGTTTATGCCCACAAATAAAGCGAGCTCACAGCTACGTCCTGCAGAAGAAGAGTTTGACTGGCAAGAACACATAACCGAAGGTGCATACATAAACCAGTTCAAGGAACACTTCATTTCACGTTACTTAAAGATGAGTGCACTTGTGCCCTGGTACTTCTGCCTGCAGTGTCTCTCAAACGAGGGGTCTATTCTTCCAAGACCACTTCTGGTGGGCATTCAGTGAGTTCCACTCTACACAGGAGAGTAGAAATCGGCTGAGTCAGGCATTGCTGGACTTCACTTGTGTTCCGGTAACAAGGCTGTGTGATTTGGTGCTCCAGTGCTGACTATATGGAGATCAGTGATCTGGGTGCTAGATTTTCCTCACACATTTACAGAAGACTTACTTGCCAGTCTGCCAGTGCAGCTGATAGGCAAAAGAGTTGTAATAATGCCAGTAATGTAACTAGAGGGCAGCCTAATGGACTACCGCAACTGGGCTGGCAGATGGCAGATACCTCAGTTTTGGGGTCCAGGAGAGGAATCTAAGCCTAAGGGGGCTTCCTAAAGACACACTCTCCAAGTCAGTCAGCCACTGTCTTACCAACTAAACCAATAACTTCTCATCAGAAATCTTCCTGTCAGCCAGCTCAGAACCTTTCATTTTCCACAATGTTGGAGGTGGGAGCCCTGGCTGAAGCCCTTCACCATGAGGCATTGGAATGAGCCATATTTAAAGTGTCCGAAATATTAAGGTTTTCAACATTTGAATACATTATTCAGTTTCCCCTATTCTGGGATATCATCTTTTTTTATTTTTTATATTTTATTGTGTAGATAGTTCAGCCAAACTTTTAAACATATTACAAAAGCAGAAATCGAGCAATACAATACAAAGCATACTATCACCCTTTACCTTATCATTACACATTTTAAATCATGAACAACAAAGCATTTTGCCAGTCGATGCGACAGTCCTTCCAATGGGCTTGCTCAGGGGCTGTTACAGTGCATGTTTTTCCATTCTTTGCCCGACACCTTCATCTCATAGTCCAAGCACTTGATTAAATTACATACTTTGGCACCAATTTAACATTTTATGCTGGTGCAGAGGTGGCTCTCCTGCTGCAGAGGTCACATGCAGGCTCAATAGAGATCTGGTGACCACATGTTTACATAAGGATTACACTTATACCAAATGAAAGTAAAGGTAAAGCTGCTAGGCATAACCATGTGGTTGAGACAAATAATTTTTCTCTGGTTCACTTGCTGCCAGATGCATATGGCATGCGAATTAACCAATAGCCCACATACATTGTAAAAAGCCAAGTGCTACAAAGACAGCATATTTAAATGTATTTTTTTTAACTCTAGCCCAAATAAATTAATGGATTAAAAAAAAACATTTAGTTTGGAATGTTTTCAAATATAGCTTGCACACAATTTACTTAGTTGTTTACTTAAGTGCTCATTTCATGACAACAGAGAGCTTCATTTAAAAGGTAATGAGAGGTTGTGTGGTCATTTATGAAGGGAAACAGCTCTAAGATGTAGCATTTTCGTAGTTTCCGCAAACCATCACATATCAGTCCGTTTTTTTCAGGTGGTATATAGTATAGTATATAGTATGTCCATTTGCCTACAATTATTTTTTTTTTAATCAATCATGGTATAGCAGTCCCCAAGATATTAAATACAAGTGGCAAGATCAAAGTTTTCTTTTTAAAGCAGCATCTGAACCTATATATATACATATACACACACACACACATATATACATTTTAATCATAATGGACTCTTAAATATCTTCTTACACCTCTCAGCCACATTTCTAACTTCATTCAGTGGATAGTAATGTGGTCAAAGAGAATTGTGAAGACGTTAAAACAAGAAATCCAAATTTTCTTTAAAAAGCAGACACTTGTGAAGTTTGACTTCACCGTCAGTGAAATACAAACAGAACAAGCTACCGAATGAGACGGACACCTGAAACATGTCCGTGAGAAGAGGGTATGTTCAGAGAACCCATCAGCTCCGACATAGCATAGGGATGAGCCAGACCACCAACTTCCACAACACTTCCCAATAAAAACATTTAATTCACAGTTGCACAAATGAGTACTACTCTTTACATACCTTGACTTTGGTGTTCTCTATTAAGTGCTGAGCCATTGATTTTATTAACAGTTCGAAGAAAAACCAAGAATACTGAAAAAGAAATTAAAATCATATATATATATATATGCTAACTGCAGTTTTCATCTGATGCAACCAATGACATTTAATATACCTAAAATCAGTGTTAAAATTGAGGAGACATTTCATTTCTTGCATCAGTTTATCTCTTGTGGCTTGAGTAACGTATTTCTGTGCCTTACAAATGATTATCCTAATAAAGCATTAAAAAAAAAACACACTTCTTATACTAAAACCATCACACTTCTTATACTAAAACCATGCTTGTTTTCAGTTAAGTGTCATTAAAACGAAAAATGTATATTCTTGGCACACTATTTCAACTAAGTGCATTTCATATGTATTCATGCAATGATCGTGTGAGCCACATAAAAACTATTTTATGAGTGCAAAAGGTTTGTATTTGGTGAACCAGGGTCAGGTTGTTTAAGCTTTAATAAGACAGACTCAAATCTGGAGCATCCGACCATCTAAAAGGACTAGGAAAACTACGAAGATAGGAGTAGCTCATGCAGTAAGACCCCAACTTGGAATTTGGTATAGTCATTGTAGAGAATGTAAGTCACATGGACATTCAGAAAAATAAAGTCTCCACATTTGCCCTGGCTCTACCATAATTCTTTATTTTTTATTTCAGTGTAATCTGGTTAAATTCACTTTTCACACGAATCAAAATACAAAGTTAGTAAACATCATAGAAAAAGAATTCATATGACCATAAACATAACAGCAATCCATTGCATACTTATCTATTGACATTTTGAGTGGTATCATACTCTATATACCTCATAGCACTAGACCAGAAGCCACATAAATTGCACAAAAAGGGCTTCTGATCTCACTGATAAACAATATGCACAAAACACATCTCCCCCAATATGTTCGATTCAATATACACATTTACTTAAGGCTTTGAGATAATACTGCCTCAATAAAGAACATTGAGTCAACAAATGTTGCCAAGTCTCCAACTCAGCATGAGACTACCAATTCTACTAAGCCACACACAGTGGGGTATTTTTAGTCTTGGCACAATTGTTGTCCACAGAGGTAGCAAGTTGAGGCGCAATTAAAGAATAAATCTATGCAACCCACTATTGGGAAGCGCAGTTAAATAAACATATAATTAGAAAAAGTTGAAACCTTGCCTTGAGTATTCATGTAAGGTGACTTTAGATGATAGAAGTGAAGGAGAAATGACTTACCAGTAATGTTCTTTGTATGGATTCTTTTCCCGCAGATTCCTCATCTGAAAGATAACCCTTCCAGTAACAGCTGCTCAGGAACTTTGACAGGGGGGAATAGTACGACTCGACCGTGCCACTCCTCGAGTCAGGACGTGATGTCGGCAGTACATATGATGCATCACTATGCTCCTGTACCTCAGTACTCCTCTTAACCCCCCCACCCGAGCTCAGCAACCGCAGAGGAAGAATCCAGATGGATTTGGCTAAAAGAAAGCAGCTAAGAAGCAGCCACTGTAGTGTGAACAAGGTTTAAGTTACTTACCTGTAACTACTGTTCGCCAGCATGGTTTTGGCATGGATTCACATGCTCATGAATATTCCCTGTTGTCAGGCTTGGGAATCCTCACTAAAAGAAAAAATAGTTTCACTTTAAAACTGTTTTTTCTCATCTAAACCAATCACTGTCCTCTGGGTCATACTGTCCCCATCCAATGACGGTCGTCACACTAAGCTCCACCCCTGGCAGCCATCTTCAGATTTTGTAAGCACGTAAAGTGGCTGTATGAACCAAGAAGAGCCGCAGAAGGGACGGAGGGAGGATTCGCATGTGAATCCATGCTGGAGAACAATAGTTACAGGTAAGTAACTTAAACCTTCTCGAGCATGGGTTCTGGCATGTATTCACATGCTCATGAATAACGATTACACAGTAGTACACATAGACAACCAGACTCAACAGAAGCAATAAACACTTACCTCTAGAACAGACTCGCCTCAAATAAACAGGTCGCGTAGCACCGATAGGCCGATTCGGGACTCCTCCCTGGAATCCCTGTTGACACAGTAGAACCACGTGAAGGTGTGCGTGGACCTCCACATAGCAGCCCTGCAGATGTCGAGCAGGGGCACACCAGAGAGAAACACTGTTGTTGCTGCGATAGCTCCGGTGGAGTGGGCTCACGACTGGCCCAGCAGGGATCTGCTAGCCAGTCGATGACAGTGCATGATGCAGCCAGAGGGCCACCTGGAGATGGAAGCCTTCGACAAGGCCTTTCCGTGATTCACAGGTCCAAAATTGACGAACAGCTGTGAGGTCTTCCGAAAGCTCTTCGTAAGTGCCACATAAAACTTCAAGGTACGTGCAACGTCCAGCGAATGCAAGGCCCTTTCCGCTGTAACGATGGATTCGGGAAGAAGACGGGCAACACCAAAGGCGTGTTGAGGTGAAACTCCTGACAGCATCTTCGGCATAAAGGTGGGGTGTGTACGCAGTACCACCCTTGAAGCCTGGAAGGACAAGTACAGCTATTTGCACGACAGGGCCTGGATCTCCCTGACCCCGCCTGTCCGAGGTGATCGCCACAAGGACTGCAGTCTTCCACAATAGAAACTCGAGTGGGGCCTCATGCATCAGCACAAAGGGCGCTCTGATGAACTTAGTCAAAACAACATTGAGCTCCCAAGCCGGGGCAGCAGCCTTCACCAGTGAAAAGTCCTTAAGAGTCCTTTGAGGAACTCTGTGACCACAGAGAAGGCTTACACGGTGCCCTGGTGTAATGGGATATGGCGGCCAGGTACACCTTGATAGAGTCCAGCCTTGTCCGAGCAAAGCAGGTATTGTAGGAGCTGCAGAAGGGGTAAATCTTCTGAGCCCAGAACCACACAGAGAAACGCTTCCACTTATGACCATAGCACGTCATTGTCGAAGAGGCCCTGGTGTTTGCTAGCATGCCCTTACACTCTGCAGGTAAAGAAGAGTGTCCAAACTCTAGAGTTGCAGGAACCAGGCCCTGTGATTCAGCGACGCTGGGTTGTGGTGCAGAATCGCTCCTGGTTCTCTGGAGAGACGGTCCGGAAGTAGTGGCAGCCTGACGGACGGAACCGCCGACAGACGTGACAGGTCTGGATACCAGATTTGCAACGTCCATGCCGGAGCGACGAGTATTATCCTGCACAGACACTGTCTGAGTGGGTTGATCACTTGTAGTGTGAGAGGAGGAAAAGCGTATAGGGAAAGTTCCTCCCACGGGAACGAGAATGCATGCCCCATGCTCCTTGGCTGTGGGAACCTGCTGGCGAACTTCTGACACTTGTAATTTGTTGCAGTCGCGAAAAGGTCGATCTGGGGTGGACCCCATTTGTGGAATAGAAGATACATCTAGTCCTTGCGCCGCTCCCACTCGTGGCAAGAACACAGCTCCCAGCTGAGTGAGTCTGCAATGGTGTTCCTGGTGCCCGCCAGGTGAAATGGGACAAACATGTCCTGAAGAATGGCCCCGTGCCACAGATCCTAAGCGTCCCTGGAGAGCGGCAGAGAGCACGTCCTGCCCTGCTTCCGGGCGTAGAACATGGTGGTGATGTTTCCCGTGAAGATCCTCATCAAGATGGCTGGAAGGACTTGAGGGCCAAGAAAACGGCCCAGAGCTCCGATGTGGAGTGTCTTTTTTTCCGGCAGCCAGAGGCCTCTGGCATGCAACTGTCTGGTGTGAGCTTCCCTTCCTTCCAGAGAAGCGTCTGCGGTGACGGACTCCTGGTAAGGAGGGACTTGGAATGGAGCCCCTTGCGTGAGATGAGAGTGCATGCCCCACCACTGTATTGCTCCTCAGAAATCCTTGTTGAGGGCGATCTTGTCTGTCCAGGATCCCAAGACTTGTAGCCACCTTGCATTCAGGAACTTCTGGAGAGGCCCCATGTTTAGTCTGCACAAGAGGACGAGGTTGATGCAGGAGAACATCATGCCCAACAGCGGCTTGACAGCTTGCACAGTAGCCGACAAGAGGTGTTGCTACACCGTCCCTAAGATGGCTACTACACTCTCTTCCGAGGGAAACACCAGGAAAAATACTGTGTTATGATATGATATGCTATGCTATGGCATTTATAACGCGCCTATACACAAGTGTTTCAAGGGGCGACGAGGCAAGGGAGGGGAAAACGTTGGAAGACAGACAACAATCCTACTAGGCCAGGTGTCATTCAGATCGCGCAAGTGCGAGGGTAGGGAGAAAGGGAACAGTGCAAGGGGAAGGGAGAGGGGAAAGTGCAGTGCAGTACATGTAAGAAGAATAAATACGAGAAATAAAACAGCCTGATGGTGGCAAGTGCAAGGTAAGAGCAGACATAAGTGCAGGTAAGGGGACTGAAGGGATTTCAGAACCAGTCCCCAAGTGCATGGGTTGCCAGGGAGGCTAGGCAGGTGAGCAAAAGGCTGGACCTGGCCCCAGGATCAGAAAGGGTGGCCAGGTAACCGGTGCAGAAACGGCAGAGAATTTCAGCAGGGGAGAGAAACAGAGAAAGCGGAAGTAAAGAGGAAGGTTTTGAGGTGTTTCTGGAACCGGAGATGGTTCTCCTCGAGTTTCCAGGAGGCAGGAAGGCTGTTCCAGAGGGAGGCCCCAGCCGAGGAGAGAGATCGACCACCAACTCGTTGCTTGGAGAAGCGGCTAACCCTGAGAGAGTTGGAGGCAGATGAGCGAAGAGCCCAGGAAGGAAGGTATTTAGGAAGAGAGAGTTGAAGGTAGTGAGGTCCCAGGCCCCAGAAGGCCTTGTGGATAATGCAGAGGGTTTTGAACTTAATCCTTGCAGCCACTGGGAACCAGTGCAGGGATTTCAGTCCTGGAGAGATACGATCCCTGGGCTTGAGGCCAAGGACAAGTCTCGCAGTCCTATTTTGGAAAAGTTGCAGAGGGCGGAGAGTGGGGGCAAGCAGATTTAGAAAGAGGCTGTTGCAGTAGTCCAGCTTAGAGAGAACCAGGGCTCTGGAGACTGTGATCTTCTGGGGGAAGGAGAGGGAGAATACCTCTGAGGAGGTGCAGCTGGTAGTGTGACTTCTTAGAGACGTCAGAGATGTGAGGAGAGAAGCAGAGTGTGGAGTCGAAGATGACCCCGAGGTTTTTAGCCTTGCAGGTGGGAGCAAAAAGAGGGCCAAGAGTGGCCGGCCAGAGAGCTGAAGGGAAGGAGGGAGAGGGTGTGCCGATGAGAAGAATCTCGGTCTTACTGGCATTAAGGCAGAGGTCGTTGACGGGACACCACTCCTGCATAGCAGACAGACAGTCAGAGAGGAGGAGGCCGAGGGTAGCCTGAAAATGAGCTGGGTATCATCCGCATAGCACTGAAAATTGGGGCAGAGGGCGGCAATGCGGTGGGCAAGGAGTGCCAGGTATTGGTTGAACAGCCAGTGTTGAGTCGGGCTATCAAAACAGAGCATTCTGCAATGGCTTCAAGCAGGACTTTGAATAATTCATGGAGAATCCCAGATTCGTCAGCAAACATGGTCCTTGCTGTGTGCTGGCTCGCCAGAGCATGGAAGCGGACCAAACTAGTCAATCGTCCAGTTAAGGGTAGATGTGGATGACTCCGAGACGAAGATGCGCCGGCACCGGAGTCAAGCACTTCATGAAGACCCTTGAGGGCGAATTCAGGCCGAAGGAAGTGCCTTGAATTGAGAGTGTGGTCCCTGGACCACAAACTGCATAAACTTGCGTTGCTTCTGATGAATGGGGACGTGGAAGTAGGTGTCCTCCACGTTCAGAGACGGCAGGAAGTCGCCTTCCTCCATTTGGCTGAGCACGTGTTGCAACGTTACCATCCTGAACTTCTGGGACTTCAAAGTACTTGTTGAGGCGTTGCAGGTCCAGGATCAGCCTCCATCCTCGTGTCTTCTTTCGGACCAGAAAGTACCACGAATACAGCCCAGAGCCCCAGATGTGCCGGGGAACGGGTTCTATTGGCCCCATTTTTAACATTGCGTGGACCTCCTGCAGTAGCTGCACCAAGTGCTGTTCTTGTTGAGCTACAGGTGGAATATGTGGACACCCGCGTTGGAACTCCAAAGTGTGACCCTGGCACAGAGCATCCAGCACCCATCTGTCAGTGGTGATGGTCTTCCACGCGCTGATGAACATCGCTAGCCGGACTCCCACTGGGGTTCACAAGTGGGGGCCCGAGTCCACAGGCGGTTCAGGCCTGTTTTGGTGCAGGGGCCCGCCATCTGGGTGGCACCGGCGCTGTCCTCTGCTGCTGTATGCCTGCAAGCGACCGCTGTATACCTCTTGCGTCATGGAGCAGGCTGCCAATAAGGGGTGGTGTAGCCCTTGGAGGACCTGCCGGGTTTCCCCTTGAGGAACATAAGAAAGACAACTGAACCAGCTGCAGGGTATCCAGCGAACCTGCTGTCCCCGTGTCAGACTGGATGATTTTAAGAGACTCGTTGACCGTCTTTCCAAACAGGTTCTCCCTGTCGAATGGCATGTGAAATACCAATGGAACGTGTCTCCTAGTGCACCCTTCAATGGGAATTACCTTGAGTAGAACTGCATGCACGTCGCATTGGCCCTCGTGGCAAGCAGATCCACTGTCGCAGTACGCTACAGAGTGAAGATTTCTTCCAGAACTTCCTGGCACACTTCACACTCGTGTGAGACCATGCTATGCCTGCTCAGAGCATCTTCCACCCCATTCTCTGCTCCTACCAGATGGGCTGCAGAAGTTGAGATCTCGTTCTCCTGCAACCAGAACCACAGTTGCAAGGCCTCCCTGCATAGGGGCAGAGAAGGCATGCCCCCTTGATTGTTGAGGTAATGCATTGCCACTATTTTGTCTGCCAAGACCAGGACATATTTCCGTCCCAAAGGAAGGCACAAAGGCCATCAAGGATAGCCTTATCACATACAACTCCAGCACGTTGATGTGCCACCAGCATTCAATTGGGGGCCAAAGTCCCCCTTCATGTGCACCTTCCTGCAGTGCGCGCCCTAGCCCTTCAGGGATGCATCCGTGACCATTTGCACCTGGGGTCACAGTGGACGAAGGGGTTCCCCCGCCAACATGCTCTCCCCTGCTGGCCCATCATTAGAGGTTGTTGGCCAGCGCCCTCAACACCTTGAGGACGTCCTCCATGCTGCTGAAGTACTGGGACCATTGATCCCACAAAAGTCACTGGAAGGATCACATCCACAGCCTGGCAACTGGCACCAGAAAAATGCAGATGAGGCCTAAAAGGCAGAGGAAGGAAGCTGCTAGCAAGCTGCTGTGAGTTTGAAAAAATCTGACCATCTGTCTGACACAGATTACCCTCTTTCCTGGAGGGAAAGCCTTCCCGGCCCAGGTGACCAGTACTGCCTAAATGAATTGGAGCTTCTGAGTGGTGCGATTAGACATCCGCAAGTTCGGGGAGAAGCCCAAACTGTGTTAATACCTGCTCTGGACACTTCCCTCTGATCAATCAGTCCAGGTATGGAAATACATGGATGCCAGATCTCCCGACGTGAGCTGCCAACACTGCTATTTTTTTATTGATTTAGTTTTATTTATTTAGCATTTATATAGTACTACGAACCCTCGGGCATCGGAGCGCTGCTTATTGCCCACGGTGTGTGGTGCTCATTTATCAACCTCGGAAGGATGAAAGGCTGAGTTTGGCTCTGCCGGGATTCGAACTTGTGTCAGCAGGATCTGTACGGATGTTAAAGCGAGCGCTCTACTCGCTGTGCTATCTGACCGGCCATCTGTTTGGTGGAAACCATGGGTGCAGAGGTTAAGCCAAAGGGGAGCAACTTGAACTGAATGTGTGTCCCCGATGACAAATCTTAGGAACCTCCTGTGCTTCTGATCGATTGGCACATGGAAACAAGCATCTTGAAAGTTCAGCAACACCAGTACTGGAGCTGTAGAGCCTGGAGAATTTCTTTCAACGTCACCATCCTGAACTTATCCTTCCTCTGGAACTTATTCAAGACCCTGAGGTCAAGGATGGGACGGAGTGTTCCTCTTTTTCTTGGGTATGTGATAAACCGGATGTCATCCCTCCTTTCACTGAGGTAGCCTCTCCTTATGTGGCCAGGGGACGGCAACTGCTACCTGATCCTGGGGGCGGCTATATGAGGGAGGACCACCTGGGGGAAGGCGAACCAAAAGGGAATGACAGAACATCATTGGGGAAAGTCACATATCGCCCATTCCCTCTGAGGGATGTTCCCTCCATTCCTCATGCCTTAATGGCATATTGCAACACTCTCCCTCAACCATATGACAGATCTACTTTTAGTAATACCCAACATGACAAAGAACAATATATCAACCACTGAGACGAGGAAGAGGCAAGGGAACAGTAATGATCGCTCCTCAAAGCTTCCTCAACATCACATAAGGAACGGCGCGATAACGACAGACGAGAGAGAGGGATAGAACAATGAAGATCACTACGATCAGTAGGCCCACACAGCAGTCTAGTCTTTGGAAACTATGAAAACTATTCAATCACGGCAGGAAGTTTAAAACCAGCACAGCTGACAGCAAGCAGAGTGAGCTGCAGACGCTGGGCTGCACAGTGACCTGCACGGACACCGACCAGCACGCTGAGGGAGAGGACACAGCGGGAAACGGTGTAAAGGCTGACCACGACGGCAGAAGAGGAAACCGGAGTGCAGACAGCAGGAATCCTCTACAGACAAAGCAAGCAGAGAAGCTTGGGGGAGACTAAAAGCATCCGGTAAGCGCATGGAGAATAGAAGGGTTTCTCAAGAGTGTATGCCGCTTCATAGAAGGAATACGTGACCAAAGGGAAATCTGTGAAGAAGCGAACATACCTGTAAGCTATGCCACGAAGGGGTTGTTAAACCTGCACCATAAAAGAGAAAGCAAGAGGCCACCAGGGGGCGAGTGGATGCAGCCTGCCTTCACGTGAGCTCTCAGCTCAGAGGTCCTATAAGAGGGTTTGAGCCCCCACTTACGGACCCCCCCACTGAACCAGTCGATCCGCAAGGTGTGCGAGCACCCCCAGCACAAGTTGCGAGAAATTGCGGAGAAAATCCACCCAGGAATGCAGTAGATCCATCCTCCGCAGGGCCGCGCGGTGCGGAGAGACAGAACACCGAGCCTCGCCGAGGTCGGGAGCACACCATCCAGTGGAACTAGCCTGGAGGCAATAGGAAGATGTATTCTCCCCCCCACCAAGTGCCAACTGCGGGAAAGTGCATTGAGTGGTCTGGTGGGTCCTACAGGGCTTCTCATCCGTGCGATCCAGGAGAGGAGACAGCGACCGCACTCCGGGAGCTCGTAGATCCAGGAATAAGTGTCACGCTGCAACATCAACGAGGTGACCATCCCGAGGAGAGCTGTGCGGGGGACCCGACCTGCGGGGGCTCCCGTGGCCAGCCCGTGTTATCTCCTCGGTGCCTGCCACTGGGGCCTTCCGGGGGTGGGGGGGGATCTGTTCCACGGGTCCCTCGAGAGAGAGGAGCGGCTCCCCCCTCCCGAGGGACCCGCGGAACAGATCCGCCAGGCGACATGTCTCGAGGTGAGGAGGGGCACCCCAACAATGTTATGGGCATAGCTTGGGCCCATTCCCCCCCCTTTTTTTTCCTCTGACACCCACTGAAGACACACTTACGGAAGAGGACCAACCACTTCCACCCATACTTATGAAGGAGTGTTCTAGCAAGGGGATCGGATCCCGTGCTGTGAGAGCCCACACACAAGAAGAAGCTTTGTGCAGAAGGCGGCCCTCTCTCCACGGAGCTGGCGGCGAGCAATCACTGCCATATATACATTAATTGGAGGAGGGCACATGAGCGGAGATCCCGCATGTGATACCGCCACGATCTCCCCAACACCACGATCCACAGTGGCGGATGAGGCCCCAGCACCAGGTAAACCAGATCTGTTTTGTGACAAATAGGCAGGCGTCAGGTGCCACATCTATGGCGACTACCCCCCAGGGGGAGAACCCACTGTACCACAGAGAGACGGCAACCCTGGCTAGCCCCCACAATCTGCACACTGCAAGGGGATCAAAAAGTGCACTGTGCAAAAATTGGACAGGGAGTGAGGTGGTAGCGGCCGTCCCTGCTAGAGCAGAAGGATCTCAAATGCCGCCTGTGTAGAACTGAGCACTGGGTGTACCATATAATTGCTTGCCTAGTGCAGAGGAGGCTCGCTTCCACATGCATTGAGTGAATGCCCTTACTCACGTAAGCATACCCAACTTCAGCGATCATAACCTGAGCAAAAAGATCACACTGCAGCAATTGTTGTTCACTGTAAACTGAATAGACAAAACGAAGGGTTGGGCTCTTAGGCTTGGGGCGTGTGCCCTTCTTCACAAACAGAACAGAAGGAACAGAGAACCAGCCCTATGGTCTTGGGATGGGTGCCCTCCCTCAGCGATCGGAGCAGGAACCGATTTTAAGAGCTGCAATCCCTGCACCAGAAGTGCAGAGGGTACGCACAGCTTGCAACTGTCTGCTGCATTGGTTGAGTGCCCACTTTTAAGACTAAAAGATCTCCGCCAGCAGACAGGAGCCTCCGACAAAACGCATACTTGTGAGGGCTGATTGACCCCTCCTGAGTAGGCGGCAAACATGAGCAACGTGAGGGTTGGGCCCCCAACCTCGGGGGCGTGTGCCCTCCTCTGAACTCGGGCCTATCAAAGACACAATGTCGTACCCCACTTGAGGAGAATCGTGCACGCCACCACTACAGCACCTCCAGAAAAGTAGGCCTCAAGCAGAAGTGGTAACTAGGAGGGGAGCCAGCTAGTAGCAGACCGTGCAAGTGGCAGTATCGGAGTGCATGGAAATAAGAAGTAAATTAGCGACATATAGGTACACCCCACTTCGCACTCAACCAGGGACCCCTCAGAAACCCGCCATGGCAACCGCAGCAACCAATGCCGCAGCGACCAAGGGAGACGTGGCAGCCCTACTGGAAGAAATTAAGAACATGAGGGCATACATTGGCGGGAAGGTCAATAGAATCACCCATAGGATTGACGAGATGGAGGAGAGGCTCGAAGGAGTCGAAAATAACCAATTCTCTTTAAGCACCCTTGAGACGCGAATGGACCAGAGAATTGCTGAAATAGAGTCCCGTTAAGAGGAATTACGGCTTAAGATGGACAGTTTGGAAAATCGTAAACGGCGGAACAACCTAAGGTTTTTTGGCATTCCGGAAAGAGAAGGTGAGTCCGAACTGGTTCTGAAAAGGACCCTCCATGAGATTATGAAGCTTTTATTTGAAGACGATTCCATCAATGAACCAAAGACCGAAAGGGCGGGAGGAGCTACTGGAGGCCCAAAGACTGTCCTTGTCCGCTTTCACAACTATAGCGACAAAACTAGAATCCTGGAAAAAGTCAAATGGAGAGGCCCGGTTTACCAAGGCGCAGCGAAAGAAACGATCTTCCAAGACTTGTCATCGTTAACACTAGCATTGAGATGGATGTGCATGCCCCTCACAAAATAGATGAAAGAGCGACGAGTCTGCTATAGATGGGGCTATCCATTCTCTCTATCATTCGAACTTGAAGGAAGAAAAGAAAAGTTGAGAACGGAAAGGGACATAAAAAAACGAAATGGTCAAACTTTTAGGCAACCAGGAGCATAAACAGAATCCTGACGGAAGGAGAGACGATGACAGACAGTGGCGTATCCAAGGACCAAGACAGAGACGGAGACGCATTCCAGGCTCCAGAAAATATAGAAGGATGAACACCTCTACACGGGCCGTTGCTTTAAAGGTCCTGGAGATGGCAGGACAGCGCCATAAAGGAATGTGGCTCTTCTTCAAAAGTTGAAAGTGGAAAATGCAGAATCATGTGTTGGTTCCGAGTGGTTAATATCAGGTGTGGTTTATCCTGAATATACCCTAAAATGTCATGACCGCTAGGGGCCTTGAACTACCTGGGTCCCGGACCTGCGGACAGGTATCTGATCAAACGCTGAACCATAGATCGGCGTCTGGACGCCTTGTAGTTCCTGTAACATCCAGTGGCACTACTCCTGGAGAAACCCAAGGACTAAGAGGTGCCGCCAGGTGTGTGTCACGGACCTCTGCTACCTGGGTGAGGTATAAACCACTTGGGCAGGTTCGGTATGTGAAATATTGGGGGGTGGGGACTTATGTGGAGTTTGGGGAAGGGGAGTAGAGGGGGCTCAAAGTTACTGTGGTTATCTTAAATTAGGTCCGTGAGCTGCCCGGTCGCCGCTGGTGGTCTGATTTCGGCTTGGTGATGTTAACCAGGCAGGGTCGGTCTCCTTTATGTGGGGGGAGGGAGGAGGGTTGTGGTGGGGAGAATGGATAGGAACGGGATCCTCTTCAAGTGTGAAACTGGTTGTGTCATATGTGATGAGCTACAAGCTAGGCCGCTGGAACTTATTATGAGGTCGACAGGTACATGAGGGGAGAAATGATGTCTGTGCTAGGCTCTCAAAGAAGTAGCCTCCTCAGGGTCGTTATGCTAAATGTTAGAGGGCTGAATTCACCAACGAAAAGGTCCGTAATGTCCAGGGAATTTCGAAGGGCAGGTCTTGATGTGCTGTTTCAACAGGAGGCCAAATATGTATGCGGGGAAGAAAGTAGAGTTCTAAACCAGAGAATGGGGGTTGAGCATTGGGGCTACGGCCCATTGAGAAAAGCCGGTGTAGGGATTCTTATTAGAAGAGGACTACATTTTGAAGTGTCTAAGGTGTGGGTAGATATGGAAGGGAGGGCTCTCGATCAAGGGCACAGCACAGAAAGTTACATTTACACTAGCAACAGTGTATTCCCCGAACGCAGGACAAACCCGATTCATACAGAGAACGCTCCCGAAAATAATGCTGGAGGCTTCTAGGCATGTAATCTTGGGTGGGGATTTTAACCTCTGGGCAGGCATTAAGTTAGACAGACAAGCCGGTAACCCGGACGCACGTGACCCATTAGAGTGGGGGGTAGGGCTAGGGATATGGAAATGCTAGACGCCTATCGGCTACAGGATGCTTGGCAGGGTTTCCATCCAAAGGAGACGTGATACAGCTTTTACTCTACACCCCATGGCACCTTCACCAGAATTCACTATTTATACATCACTGGTGGTCTGTGGGAGGTAGCAACGGGCGCGGAGATCTCACGGATCACATGGTCCGATCATGACATGGTCACAGTTGAGGTGGACTGGGCAGGCCTACCACATAAAGGAACTAAGTGGAAATGTAACTAATCACTGTGGAAAGACCAAGTATTTCAAACTGAGATAAAGGATGAAATAAGGGAGTACTTTAAAACTAACGATACGGGAGAGTTATCACGAATGACGGTGTGGGAAGCAGGGAAGGCAACATGGCGTGGGATCCTGATCCGGGAGGGGGCCAGTAAAAAGAGGGAAAGAGCCCTGATAGAAAGCAGATTGAGGAAGGAGATAGCTTATCTGGAAAGGGTGGCACGGGAGGCAGTAGAGGGAAGGAAGGAGAAGGTCTTGGAGGCCAGACAGAAGAGGGAGGAGCTCTGAATACTAGAGGAAGGTCAGATAATCCGGAAACTACAGATGCTCACGCAGAAATACTATGAGAAGGGGGACAAGGCGGACATGCTGCTGACTGCCAGACTTTGAGGGTAAATCACCGAGAGATCAGTGACAACCATAGAGGGGGAAGACTATGCCCAGAACTTAGGGCCGGGGGAATACCAGGAGGGGGTTAGCTACATTTTACGAGACCCTATATAAATCTGAAACGAACCACACAAGTTCGGGACTTGGAGAAAACCTGGAAAGATCAGAGTTACCGAAACTCTCCTGTAAAGAAGCTGACTAGCTCGATACCCCAATCACAGCAGATGAAATCATACGGGCTGTGAAGAGGCTACCGTTGGGGGAAGGCCCCGGGGGAGGATGGTTACACTGCAGGGTTTTATAAATCCTTTCTCACCCCGCTCCTCCCCTTCATGGTGGAGCTGTTCAATGAGATTCTGGAGACAGGCATGGCCCCTGACTGACTCTCTCAAGGGCACTCAACTGCCCTATATCACAACTAAATATCGATGCCAAGATCTACACAAGGGTGCTCGCGGCGAGATTAGAAATATACATGCCTCTTCTGATACATCCAGATCAGGTCTGATTCATAATGGGGAGGCAAGGTGCAGACAATGCGAAAGACGTTAAATTTGATCCACAAATCGCACAAAATGGTTGGTGACCCGGTACTCCTCTCGGTTGACGCAGAGAATGCGTTCGACAGGATCAAATGTTTTTTTTAGAGGCCGTACTGAGCAAAGTGAGACTGGGCGCAGGATCCGGAGAGGCGTGAAGGCAGTGTATACGTCCCGCAAAGCATCAGTAGCGGTTAACGGCGATTACTGCTGATGGTTTGATTTAGGCAGAGGAACGCGGCAGGGTTGTCCACTCTCGGCGATATTGTTTGCCATCTCCCTTGAGCCCCTATCTCAGAGACTCAGAGCGGATCACCAGGTGGAAGGTCTTAGGGTGAGCGGGAGGGAATATTAGGTGGCCCTAAATGCAGACAATCTATTGTTAAACGTACAGAATCCACTGACCTCCATACCTCTAGCCATCCACGTGACAGAACAATATGGGGAGTTATCTGGCTTCAAGATCAATAAGGCCAAGTCAATTCTATTTCCACTGCAAAACCCTGACCAGGGTGAGACTAATAGATTTGCCCTACTTGGCTTAACGATTGGAGGTGACACTCTTCAATACTTAGGAATACATTTCACAAGGGATTTAGATACCCTATATGATGCCGATTTTCCCTCTCTCCTTGCAATCTTCAGAGCCGACTTGGAAAAATGGCAAAAACTCACGATATCTTGGCTGGGTAGGCTAAACACTGAAGATGATATGTCTGCCTAGATTCCTGTACCCATTCCTGATGCTCCAGATTCGACTCCCAAAACTCTTTTTTGGAGAACTGAAAAGGGCAATCCTGCGGTTCCCGTGGCAGGGGAAGGAGGCCAGGATAGTGTACAATGTCTTGACGCTGCCTAAAGATAAAGGTGGCGTAGGCCTGCCAGACCGGGAGAAATATTACCAGGCGGTGCAACTGAGGGTCCCGGTCCCCCACCTGAGAGGTCAGAAAGGACTCAAATAGATATATTTAGACAACCACAACCTGGCCCAGCCATGGTCACGTAATGGCTGTGGGACCCGAGAAGAAAGCTGATACCCAGACTAAGGGACCACCCGGTATTGGGCACCATATGGGGGAACTGGAAGGAGGGGGCTGACATGAGGGGGATCACTTTGTGGCCGTCTCCGCTGAGTCATGTATGGGCACCGGGGATCAGAGAAGACATTCCCAATCAAGAGAGATTCCATACCTGGGTTGAAGTGGGCCTCAAGAGGGTGGGTCAACTCTGGAGGGAGGGCAACTTTGTCACGATTTCAGAATTAGAGGAGGCATTAGGAGGGGGCCCCCTGCAGATTTTTCTCTTCCTTCAGCTCAAGGGTATATTTCTGAGGGACTAATGGAAGGAGAAAATTCAGAGAGATATCACCCCCTTTGAGGAGCTCTTGGATAAAAGTAGAGGATCCAAGGGCCTGATCTCAGCTATGTACAGAGGGCTGATAGATGCTGGGAAAGGGTCAACTGAAAATGTGAGGCACAGATGGGAGAAATATCTAGGATCAGACATAGACCCTGACCTGTGGGCGAAAATATGTAAAGGGGCCTCGACAACATTGGTAGCGTGCCAGTACAAACTGCATTCTATCAAACTATTACACAGATGGCAATATGGCCCACAGATTGTCGAAAATTTCCCAGTCAATGCACCCCACGTGCTGGTGCCAATGTGGCAAAGTGGCGGATTATTGGCATATGTGGTAGGGATGCCCCCGAATAAAGGTGTTTTGGGATGAGGTCTTGGGTTGGATCAGGGACCTGGACGGGATACATCGCACTGCTGATCCGTTTCTCATCTTATTTGGCCTGGAAGAATGTGAAGGAGAACTCACGAGGGTGAAAGGATTGGTAGCCCCACTCCTGCTGGCAGCACAGGCCTGCCTGGTGTAGCAGTGGAAAGGGGATAAAGTACCAGGGAAAAAAAGAATAGATAAATGTTGCCACTAATATTTGTACAATGGAAAGAACTAAAACAGCCCTTCATGGAAAATCGGCTCCATACGAAATGTTGTGGAGGGATAACACTTGAAGAGCTGTATTGAACAGTAGATTAAAGACACAAACCCTGACAATTCTATGACCATGCCCAAGGAGGTCTCCAATGCTCTACAGAGGTGTCCTACTGGAGGAGGCACACGACGTAGATTTTGTACCCCGACCAGGTGGCCAAAAAATATTGACTGCCAACAAATGTGGAAGCTATATTGACACCGCGACCAAGAGTTTAATGAACGCAACGTATGCTGGAAGAGACACCGTTCCTGGAAGGAGGGGGAAGGGAGGGAGGGAGAGGTCTTAAATTGTGCAATGGTGGGTTATTTGGGGATGGGATTGTATTGCAAAGTTGATATTCATTAATGTGTTCTCAACAATGTTCTTGTACATTGTAAGATGTTCTGAAAACCTTAATAAAATCAAATGAACATTTTTTTAAAAAAAGAAAGCAAAGTAACTGTGAAAGTAAGTTAAAGTGAACACACTGGAAAAAGGGCCAGAGGTCCATTGAACGAAAGAGAGATGTATTATTGAAACAAACATTGTCAAACAAGGAACAATACGCCGACAGTGGGCAAATATTTCATGGATAAAAGGAAAACTCATTGTGTGAAAGCTCTGGCAGGAGAGTACACCAGGCAAAGTTAAGTGTGTGTAATAAGTTGCAGAAGGATGAGTATCTCAAGGAAGATCCATGCCCTTCAAACTGTAAAGTATCATGAAACTCATTGTGTGAAAGTGCTGGCAGGAGAGTACACTAGATGAAGAGAAGTGTTTGAAAGACTGCAAAGAGGTCCTGGCAGTAGAGTATACTAGGCAAAGTCCAGAGTGAAGACAGTAAAAGGAAAATCCCTAGGAAGTCACATGCCCGGGAGAAGGGAGTCATTCCCTGGAACAGTTATTATCCACTTGGAACCTTTTCGTTGGATTTACATCTGTGTGTTGATGCACTTAGAGTTCGTTTTTAGAGTGTGAGGGCCAGAATAAGATTTCGGACACAGAACATATTTTTACTTCGGACATCTTGACAAAGGACAGACCCCTTAGTTTTTGGTTTAGGTAGTGAAATACCTCCTAGATTAGGGATAGTTAGGCATTTCCCAACCCCTTATTATTTTGAATAAAAGTGTATAACCAAAACCATGAGGCCTCTGTGTCCGCATCTCATTCCTGGCATTATACAGGTACCAGAAAGTATTGAGAATACCACCTGATCCTCTCTTCGGGTGGTACCTCTTCCACTGCACCCTGTAACAGCAGGGCCCTCAGTTCTTGCTGGAGCTCTTGTTCCGGCTGCTAGGGGGAGGGAAGGGGCTCTGGAGGTATTTTTAAAAAGGGCAGTCAGTATCCCCATCTGATGAGCGAAAGGCCCAGGCGTCAGAGGTTACCTCCTTCCACCTGTCCCAGTGCTCAGAGGCTCTGTATCCAACCGGGGAAACGTATGGGGAGAACTCAAAGTGGCTTAGCGGGCATTGCTGCCCCTGCTGCTGGTTCCGAAGTCTGCTGGCCCCTACAGGCCCCTCTGCCCATTCCTGGACAAGAGTAACACCTTGGTAAGAGGCGCCTTCATTCCAAAGGTAACATGCCGCCTGTAGCCCCTGCCTCTGGTGGAGAAGCCGACGGACTGCTTGGCAGGCTGATCCACTGATAGCCCCAGCAACTTAGCAGAAAGCTTAGAATCTTTAAATTTCTCTAAAGACTCACCGGCTTTTGGGCAGAACAACTCACCTTCAGAAGCCATGTCAAGGAGCTTGGCTTGGAGGTTAGGTGAGAAACCAGAACTGTGGAGGTATGCTGATCTCCCCCCCCCAGCACTGTGGACATCAGCATGGCAAGGCCTATGCAGTCTGTAGTGTTGGGACCTGCCTGCAGTGCATGACAAGCCAAATCCTTTCCATCATTAACAATGCCCAAGAAGCCATCCTTCACCTTTCCAGCCGGGAGATGATCAGCTGCATCCACTATTGTCCTCCAAAGCATTTGGGAGTATTTAGCGAGGACGTATGTGGTATTGATTGCCTTCAGGGCCACCATCCTTGACTCCAAGATTTACTTCACCACAGCATCAGTTTTCTTGGACTCCCTGTCTACAGACAGGTTGGATGTGGATGTGGCAGGCCTAGAGCTTATTGTGACGGCTTAGACAACCAAACCCTCTGGAGTGGGTGTGAGATGAAAGGAAGGGCAGGTCTCCCCTGGCTGGTTTCTATTATTTAGTTAGCTCAGCATCCACAGCTGGCCCAGAACATGTTTTTTTGCCACAATGTCCCAATAGGGTGAGATATACCTGCATTACAGGGCAATGCTCTCTCTGTCTGCAGCCTTTGTCCAGGATGTTAGTGAGCTCATAGCTTGCGAAAGACTTGGCCGGGGTGCCCAGACCCAAGGCTAGCACTAATCTTTGCACTACTTATCTGTACTGGGCATTGATCATAAGGAGACGCCTGCTGCAGTTCAAGGTCATGTGAAGTGTCAAGCCCACTTGCCTCATGCAGACCCTCAGCCAGGGCCAGTAAATTGGCCTGGTCTATGAAAATGTCAGTGTCCTCCAGTCTTCCGCTCATCGTTCCATGCCAAAAGGGACCGGATATCCTTCTTTGTCAAAGATCGACGTCATGGAGTGGAAAAACTTGATTGGGGGATAAACTAACGCACGACCATCAGAGCAGATGGGATGGTTCCAACGAGACCACTTGGCACAGGTACCTCAAGGGCCATCGGCGCTGGTATCTGCTTCGTAAATCATCTAGGTCGAGCTTGAAGGCGTAGGACCCATTGCGGTCACCTTGGCACCAGGACCTCCAGATGCAACTGGTGCCTGAACTGCATGTGGCTTCGAGGCCGGAGCCGAAACTGCCACAGCTTTTTGAAAGAGCTGAAGGATTTGGTCTTGAAACACCTCCCACTCTTGCCAAGGGGCACCCGTAGATGGGAAGGACTCCAAAGAGCTGGAGTTGTGTCTATGCCAATTGCGTCTTTTTCTTGTGCGAGGACAACAAATTGCACAACATCCTTCTAAAATACGAGCGCATCTTCACTTTCTTGCAGTGTCTGTCCTCCTCCTCGGGCGTGGGGGCTTCAGTGTTGCTGCCCGACTATCTGGTGATGGAACCCACTAGAGACTTCAACGGAGGACACCTGAGTGCTAACTTCACCAACCGTTCCCTGATGGCTTTCGCGTTCGTTTGCTGACAGGAACCGCACTGCTCTATGTAGTGTTCCTTCCCGAGACACCACACGCAGATACCGTGCGGGTCAGTAATGGACATCTTTGATCTGCAGACTTGGCAGCCCTTGAAACCTGAACATTTAGGAGGCAGACATACCGGCATTGAATGAAAAAAAACTTGTTCAAGAGAACCGTTCTGAAGACAGCGTGCGGAGCAATCAGAAAAAAGGAACTGAAGTATGGGGGCGTAGTGACACAACATATGTACTGGCGATGTCCCGTCCAGAGCCAAGGAGTGGTGCAGCCGAGTCAAGAGGAGTTCACAGTTGATGTCAAGTCTCACTACGATCCCTGTCAAAAGGTTACTGAGCAGCTGACACTGGAAGGGATATCTATCAGATGAGGAATCTGTGGGAGAATGCAATACATTTAAACTTTACTACTATGATCCCCTAAAAGGGCTTTCCTTTTAAATAGCTTGCACAACAGCCCAAAGCATAATCACAAATCAGGTCTATCTTGGAGTGGAAATTTATACGAGCTAAAGCAAACTCCTGCAATGGCCTAGATTTAGGGGATTTAGTTCTTAAAAGGTCCCCAAACAAGCACATAATTGGATCTTCAAGGGCAAATCTCAGATTAAAATAAAGCAAACACTGCTTAATTTCCAGCAAGGTTCTAATGGTCACAAATACACAATTCCACCCCAATAGCTTGAATTGGGCAACAGGCGGGTAGAGCCATAACGGCCTTTCAAAGACTGCCTGTGATATATACATTTTGCGAAGGAAATTTTTCCATGCCATAAAGCATACTAGGAATAATGCAGGTATTATACAATTTTTTTAAACCAAGTATGGAAAAGCCCCCAGCAGTGCTAATGAATTTCTTGGCAGCCAGGAATGTTATTATAGCTCTAGTACTTACTTCAGCTTCCACAGTTGCTTCACTGCTTCGGCTGTATAGCAGAAAATTAAAATATTTAAATTAAATTACCTCGATTTTTTGACTATCAAAATACCATGATTAATTACTTGGCCTCCTAGAGTTCTTCCTAATGACGATAATTTTTAATTTACAAATTGGGAGGATTAATTGAGAATGCCTGGAGCTAACTCACCCATATAGCGAAAAGGATGGCGACCAGGAAAATTCCCTTAAAGGTGAATAATCTTAAATAACAAGAAGGGATGGGCTTAAACGGAGCATCCACAAAAAACGCCAACACTAAATTCAAGTCCCAAGCCGGAACAACAAACTGGCATGGGGGGAAACTGATCACACAATCCCCGGAAAAATGGTATGACTGTTGGAATTGCAAAAAATTATCCCTACTATTGTGATCTCTTGAAAACCACAATGGCAGCAGGATACCCATTCACGGTGCCAATCTGCAGACCATGCCGAGCCGAAGAAAGCAGAAAATCTATAACAGATGACGTAGAACAGGTAAAAAGGCCCAGATGCCTCTCCCTGCACCAGCTGCAGCCATAGATGGATTTGTGGTGGTGGGGTTATTAGCAGGTAGGAGTATGTCCAGGACCCCCTCTAACAAATCACATTATTTATACCTTTGTATTTCAGCAGCCAGGCATGAAGGTTCAGGCTGGCAAAGGTTCGGATGGAGGAACCGTCCTTCTGATTGGGAAAGAAGAACAAGTTACTTACCAACTGGTAACGTTCTTTCGACTGGATGTTCCTCCAACGTATTCCACATCTTTGACATGTAATGTTCACAGCTGTGCTGCTTTGGAATTTTTTTCGGCAGAGGGCGTCCTGCATCGGTGGCTTCGGGTCGATGTCCATCGAAGGCCTCTGTCGAGGGTGACGCCACCTGATGTTATAAATAGGACGCACGGCACCCGTAGCCTCAGTTTATGTTTTTTCCTCCATAACGTGTAACCTGCTCGTACACAACGACTGCTTGACTGCGCATAGCCATGCGGGAACGCAAGCTGCAAAAGCATAGGAAATTCGTCAGAGGGGCAGGATGGGAGGGCGATGTGGAAAACTTTGGAGGAACATCCAGTCGAAAAAACGTTACCAGTTGGTAAGTAACTTGTTCTTCGAATGGATTGTGTCCTCCAACATATTCCACATCTTTGGCAGACTCCCAAAGCAGTATCAGTGAATGGAGGAGGGAGAAGAATTTAGAATACCCAATCAGATGGCGGAATAAAACACTGTTTTACCAAAGGGCATATCCTGACCATGGAGCGTATCCAGTGAGTAATGCTTGACAAAGGTGTGGATGGAAGACCACGTTGTTTCGGTACAAATATTCTTAACAGGAACTCCCTGTTGCAGGGCTGGTGATGCAGCCACGCCCCTAGTGGAGTGAGCGCTCAACGCCTCCGGAGGGTCCTTGCCCGCCAATCTGTAACATTCAGTAATGGTGAGGATAATCCACCTGGACAAGGTCTGTTTAATAACAGCCTGGCCCAATCGGTGTCCAGTGGATCTCACAAAAAGCTGGTCGTCCACTCTGACCCTGGAGATCCTAGAGATATAAAAGCTCAAAGCTCTCCTAGGGTCCAACCTATGAAGTCTCTCCTCTTCCTTTCCAGGATGAGGGGGAGGATAGAAAGTAGAAGTACCACTTTCTGGCTCAGATGAAACTCGGACATTTTAGGTAGGAAGGACGGACGTACCCTCAGGACAACCCTATCCTTGTGGAACACAGTAAAGGGTGGCTTAGATGAAAGTGCCTGCAATTCACTCACTCTGCGTGCAGACGTAACTGCAACCAAGAAAACTGTCTTGAAAGACAACAGTCGCAAACGGCAAGAATGCATTGGTTCAAACGGAGCACCCATCAGGAATTTTAAGACCAAATTCAGATCCTAAACCGGCACCTGAAACGGGGACAGCGGGAACAAATTCGTGAGCCCTTTTACAAATTGGGAAATCAAAGGAATCTTAAAATAAGAACATTCTTCAGACGAGCGCTTAAAAATAGACAGCGCTGCCAGGAAACCTTTAATGGTAACACTTGAAGACCCCTGTGGGCCAAAGAAAGCAAGAACGAAAGAACCATCGGGATTTGGTTGCCGGCCGCCTGGCCGAAAGCAACACCTCCATCACGTCATCTGGGAGGTCCCAATCCTTAGATCTCAACCTTTCAGAAACCAAACGTGAAGGTTTCAGAGTCTTGACCTCAGGATGGAGAACCCCAACCTCCCCTCTCCCTCTCCCTCTCCCTATCCCTATCCTCTCAGTGGGGAGGACGGCGTGGAGGCCAGATGGACATTTCTAGAAGGTCCGGCTTCCACGCTCACCGGGCCCAATCCGGAGCAATGAGGATCATGTGGGATCCGAACCTCCGCAACCGCCTTAGCACCTGAGGAATGACGGTGACTGGAGGAAACGCTTACAGAAGTGGGAATGACAATCCACGACAAATGCGTCCCCCAAGGCTCCTCTCGGAGAAAATTCCCTTGAGCATTAACTCTTGCACTTCCGGTTGGCACCATTCGCGAACAGATCCACTTGAGGGGTTCCCCAAAGGACAAAGATCTCCAAAAGGACTTCCTGAGCCAACTCCCGCTCTGCCTGCTCAGAGCATCCACCACCGCATTCTCCTCTCCGGCCAGATGGACTGCCGAGAGTGATATTCCTTGCTGTATTGCCCAGAACCAGAGCTGCATTGCCTCTCGGCAAAGTGGGAGTGACCCTACCCCCCCCTTTTTTGTTGAGGTAATGCATGGTCACTGTGTTGATCGTCATGATCGGGATAATCTTCCCCCCGCACAGATGGCGGAAAAGCCTTCAGGGCCAGCTTGATGTCTCTCAGCTCCACCAGGTTGATGTGGAGTTTGGACTCCGACGGAGACCAACGACCGCTGGCGATCAGATCCATGCCAGAGGGAAGCGTCTGTCACCACTGTCACCTCAGGCCATGGTTGCCAAAACGTCTCCCCCTTCAGATTTCCTTCGCTGGCCCACCACTGAAGATCCTGCGAGACCGAGAGTGGAATCTGAATGGGATCCGACATCTTGCCCGAGAACTGTGACCACTGCATCTAAAGAACCCATTGAAGGAATCTCATCCTCAGTCTGGCCTCTGGCACCAGAAAAATGCAGGATTCTATGAGGCCGAGCAACCTTAAGAATTCGAAAGCCGGAAGACTCTGGGCATGTTGAAATGTGTTGACATCTATACAATGGTATGAGCCCTCACCATGGGAGGCGAGCACTTTCCCAAGGACGTATCCAACACAGCCCCGATGTACTGGAGCTGTTGGGAAGGTGTCATATGCGACTTCTTGAAATTGAGGGAGAAGCCTCGCTTGTGAAGGGAGCGGCAGGTGAGGCTGAGATGATCCACAGCTTGTTCGGGAGTACACGCTCGGATCAGCCAGTCCTCCAGGTAGGGGTAGACATGAACCCCCCCTCGCCAGAGATACGCTGCCACCACCACCACCATTAGCTTGGTGAAGACCCTCGGGGCTGAGGTCAAATGAAATGGCAGGACCCAAAACTGAAAGTGCAAGCTGCCAGCCGCAAACCTCAGGTATTCTCTGTGCTTTGGATGAATCGGCACTTGAAAATAAGCATCCTGTAGGTCCAGAGACATGAACCAATCCTGAAGTCGAAGGGCCTGAAGGACCTGAGAAAGTGACCATCTTCAACTTGTCCTTCCTGAAGAGCATGTTCAACCAACGCAAGTCCAAGATGGGTCTCAGTCCCCTGTCTTTCTATGGAATAAAATAATATGGGGAATACCATCCCTTGTTACTCTCCGCCACACGCACCAGTTCTATAGCACCTTTCTCCAGCAGGGTCAAGATTTTCTGCCCAAGGAGCGGATTCGGAAGCTTCAAAGAGTCCCTGGTGGATTGTCGTGAGGCCGCTTTAGGAATGGAAGGCAGAGCAGTGGGCTATTTTATACAGAACCCACGCATCCGAAGTAATGAGACAGTCTGGCCCTGTTAGGCAGAATCCTGTGCAGTGCCCTTAGGGACCACTACACACAATTAAGACTACAATTGGTAATACAAGTTCACCTTTGGTACAGCCTGTACTACACTGTTAAAGTGGTAGCAGTAGCGGAGCAGCCAGACTTATCTCAAGAGTAAATGAGCAGTAGCAGAGATTACACAAAGGACCACAATTACTGTGACTCAAGCAAACACTGACTCAAGGTTTCAGATAAAATATATAAGTACATTTATTTTAAACCATCTGTTACAAAACACTTAATTTCTATAAATTCGAAACCACGCGTAAAATACACTACACACAACCGATTTCACTTGTTTCAGCAAATTCAAGGTAAGTACATTAGGAATTGACAGACCGGTGTTGCGATACTAGCGCCTACCCGCGAATAGAAATGCTCACAAAGTTAAAACACACTTTGTACTTTAGAATTTCAAACAAGGGAAAAGTGAATAAAAATCATAGGCAATACTTTTTCAAGTCAAGAAGACTTGAGGACTTATTCAAAGATACAGATTAAGGTCAATAGGCCTGCGCCAATGTCAATGGAGCAGATGCTCAGTTGCAGAGGATCACACGCTGAACCGTTCGAGATTCGAGATGCCAAGAGTTCGTAAAGATTGGAAGGAAAAGTTATAAGAAAGAAGGAAGAAATAGGGAAGAAAGAACCAATCTTTGTGGAGGAAAAGGGTTCATGGCGATTCCGGCTGGTCAGACGGAGAGAATGACCAAGTGTGCACAGTACCTTATTCCGTTGGAGAAAAGCTGGTGCCACAGCAGTTGTTCCTTGTAGTTTCTGCAGACTCACGATTCCTGCGGCTTCAGTCGTGGGGACAAGAAGGAGTATGTCTGGGGCGATGTGCACTACCCAGGGATGAGGCCAGCAGCAGCGAAAAAGACAACAATGAATAAAAGATGCGCTCTTTTAAATCAGGAGAGGGCTCTTCTGAGGGCTATCCGGACCACTACGGCACAGCAGTGATTTCGACCCAGGAGAGGATTCTCCGACTGAAGAAAAGACAAGCTGGTTGATCCCACCAGGCTCAAGGAAAGAAGACTCCGGACTGGATCTTCTCTGGTAATTGAGGGGGTAGATAGCTCAGGACTGCAGTAGGGCTTCCCCAGGGCTCAGGGTTGCGGCAGCCATCTTCTTCTTCGCTTCTCTTCGGTTCCTTGCAGTTCCAGTGGCGACTGACTTCTAGCCCAAGAGTCCTGCCATTTATGCCAAAATCCCCCATTCACTCAGCAGGGGGGTTGTCCAGCCCAGACAAACACCTCAGTGTTACGCTCACCTGGCTCCCACAGTGGCGTCGGTCGGACCCGGACAGCTGCGGTCTCCACCCACGTGATGCGTAGTGCAGCGAAGACTGACTGGATCTGCCCTCCTAATCTTGTCTGCTTCACCCATAGAAATATTCTCCTGCAAGTGGATAGATGGATTTAGCCACTTGTGGATTCAAGTGATGGCACCCCCACAGTCCTCCCCAACTAATCACCTCCAAAATGCCCTCACAGCAATCTCACCTTATATTCTTGAAAGATGAGCTCTCCATCCTGCGTGGATTTGCAGGGGCGCGTCGACTCCAGTTACTTCACTGGTTTGAAGGCTCGGGAGAGTTCCGGAGCGTGTTGACTCTGAGGTTCCTGGTGGGGACCAGTAAGTATTAAGTTCATAGAGTTCCATATGTCTGATGTTCACTCTTGCTCCCCCCTTCCTTTCTTGTGTTGCAGCTGGCTCATGAAAAGATGCTCTTGTGGCAGCTGGTGGTGCTCAGATAAGAGTCTGTATTACCCGGCGCTGTCCAGTAAATGTTGCACGAGGAAAACGTGTTGTTTTGTCTCTTTTTACAGATGCGGCACGTAAAAATATGGAGAGTCACAAAAGGATGCCTCCGGTGGTAAATCAGGTAAGTGTATGGTGGTAAGAATTATATTTGTTGGTTCCCTCAGCTCACCTTGTGGTTTTCTTTTGTCTCCTAAGTGCCGAAGTTCGGCGAAGAAATGATGGAGGCAGCGCCGACCCAAAGGATGCTGTGAAAACTGGTGAGTATGGCGCGGCGCTGCAGCTGGAGGTGCGGCACGTGCAGAAATGATGTTCTTTACAGGTCCGGAGACAAGATGGATCCAGAATCAGGTGTGGAATAGAAATAAGTTTGTTTTCTAACCTTGTCCCTTTCTTTCCTCTTTGTTTTAGGAGCTCCGGATTCGAGGCGGGCGTGGCAGAAGACTGGATGCAGGCTGCAGGCACGGTGAGTGTTACGCTGCTGGATGCAGAATAACGTGAAGCGTGTGTTGCTTGTCGGGCGTGGTTTAAATAGCCTCAAAAGTAGTCCCAGGTAAGAAGTCCCTAGAACCACACCCGAGTAAAAAATAGTCCCTGTAGAAATAGTCCCTTTCAGGCTTCATGTTGGATTGGAGTCATTTGCAGCATGGTCTGCCTGAGGTAAGTAATGACTATGAGCCTTAGCCGGGGCTCCTCAGGTTTTACTAAATGTCTAGATGCCTGCTCCCGGGGCTGATGGGCTTGGTCCGGATGCCTGGGGGTAGGCATCATGACACTCAGCCAAACACCACAAAGTGTGACTTGGGACTCCAAGGAGACCCTGTGCAAGGGGAAGACTACACCCCTCCCTCACATCCCACCTAGACACCCAGACGCCAAAGGAGGGCTTCTGGTCAGAAGCCCGCCAAAGGTCGGCGAACAAAGGAGGCAAACCTGGTTTGCCACGCAAAGAAGGACCCAAGAAGGATGTTAACAAAAATAAATGGCGATTAAACCCAACCGGAGCCGAAATAAAAAGTATTTGGGCTAGCGGGTTTAAAGTTCGAGGCTACTAAAATAGCCTAAAACACTACCACGTTATGTAATATAATCGCGGTAGGAAAATTAGGGTAGGTACCACTGCCACCAGCCAAGTCTTAATGTTAAGGGACCAAAACAAGGCTCCAGAGGTACAGATAAAAAGGGCTAAGAATTAACCCTTTCCATTACTCCATGTAAGATGGGGTGTACTGGATCTGTGGTTAAATGACTATGTTAAGTTGATGGCAACTTTACCCTTTTCTGGGGGACAGTAGCCAGCCCCAGAAATTGAGTCGGTGGGAAGTCTAAAAGACAACCCTGGTTCACTTCACTGAAGGTGCTGTGTAACGCACAAAAGAGTGGGGCTACTGAAGTGGTGTACTCCAGAGTCCAGAATCACAAAAACAGATGAAATACACATGGCAAAACACAGGTAAGAGTGGGGGAAAAGCTCACACTCTTACCCAGTGGGAAAAATAAACTCCAGAAATTCAGCAAAGCTGCTGAGGGACTCCCTTGGTAAGGGAAATTAGCCATAGAATGAGAATTCTCCCTAACAGGCCCCCAACCGACGAAAAATGGTATATGGCCTCATAGCTGTTTTGGAGCGGCTGCGGCAGCGCCTGAAGGCATAGAGGCAGCTGCTTGAGCAGCTTTGGCACCTCTAGTTCCCCGACCACCATGGGTACCTTCATGTTGACCCATTTGATTGGCAGCTCCTCTCGTTCTACCAAAAGAGGAGTAGTAACAAAAGGAACCCCCTCCTCCACTGTTGTCCCCTAGGACGAAAAGGAGGAGGTTGACGCACAGCTGCGCTCAAAGATTTAGCAGCAGCTTTGGAGGTCTGCAACCTCTCAAGGCTCTTGTCAGCCTTGCTGCCAAACAAATGAGAGCCATCAAAGGGCATGTTCAGAAGACGGGCCTGTACACCCGGAGCAAAACCCGACTTCCGCAACCAGGCAAACCTGCGTATAACGGTGCTCGCAGCCATAGACCGGCTAACACTATCGGCCGTGTCCAACCCAGACTGAAGGGATTCACACATGGCATCCTTGCCATCCTGCACGAGAGTAAGGAACCCATCCCTTCCTTCCCCCTCGGGAATATGCTCAACCGCTAGAGAGACAATACCACAGAGAGTGTGAAAATCTTGCCAAGGCACAGGTGGAGTTAGCTGACTTCAGTGCCATACTCCCAGCAATAAATACCTTGCGTGCCCAACCATTGAAGCGCTTGTTGTCCCTATCAGGAGGGATGGTAGTGTATGATTCCTGCCTCGAGGCGGCTGTAGCCGCCTGGACCACCAAGCTCTCAGGAATGGGGTGAGTGGATAGGTAGCTAGGGTCGCTACTGGATGAGTGGTTTTTCTTAGTTAATGACTTGTTGACTGCCAGAAGAGTCTTCGTTGTCTGCCAAGTAGCCGCCACCCTTTTTTGCAATGCCAAATGAAAAGGCAACACTGGGTCAGTGGACGGACCCTGATCCAAAATATCAGTCAGGTCATCCTGATCAAATGCAACTGGAGGACCAGACCAACCGAGATACTCAGTAACCCTAGACATCAACCTCCTATAGGAGGATACTGCATGAGCCCCAGGCTCTGGCCTACCAAACTCCACCTCAAGAGATGTGTCAAGGTCACTGGCATCATGCAGCGACTGACGTAACTCCTCCAAGTGACTGTCTACAGAAAAGACCAAGTTAGGGGCCTCATTAGGTTCAACAGGCTCAAACTCCAAATCTGATCTCTCCTCATCCTCATAAAAATCATGCAGAGAATGAAAGAACTCCTTCCGAGGGACAGGAGCGGTCCTGGAGTCCACAACATGCCTCACCGTCTTGGATAAAGCCTTTCTCGGAGGATCCACAGTACCAGGGGCCTCCATCAGCGAATTCCGGCCAAACTGCCCCAAAGGCGTCGATGGCGCTGATGGATTCGACATTGACGCCGAAGGTTCTGAGGGCTGGAGCAAAGCCAAAGCACCGACAGCCGCACTCGATGGACACGGCACCGACGGAGTCGACGCCAACCTCAAGCCCTTACCAGACTTCTGCAGTTTCACCGGGGCCGAAGACCGAGACCTGGATCTGGCACGTCTCTGGCAATCTACCGGAGCCTTGTCCAACGGGACCTCAGCGGTTCCCGATGTTTACCGTGCTGAGTGCCTGGCCCGAAGGTGCGCGAGCATCGGACTGAGACCGTTCCCTGCCGGCTTCTTCTGAAGGCGCAGACGGAACTGTGCTCTGGGATTGAAAAATCGCCAGCATTTGCTCCCTGAAGGCCTTCCATTCCTCAGGAGTCGAGGATTTAGTGGAACAAGTCACTTTCCTCGCGGCGCCATCATCTGACGGGGAAGACGACTAGTGACGCCGCTTCCGGGAGTGCCGAGACGAGGGGGACGAGTGGCGGGACCTACTCTGGGATCGAGATCCCCGGGACTCCTTCCGACGAGGAGAGTCACCCCTCGAATCATCGGTGGGAATACCCGTAGCTTTTTGGGATTTTCTAGATTTAGAAACCCGACCTACCTGCAACTTCCCCTTACGCTCCCCCAAGGCCTTGGCAGTCAACGACTGGCACTTCGAGCAGTCGTCTGTATCATGAATTTCGCCCAGACACCACAAGCAGATGCCGTGAGGGTCCGTAATCGACATTTTGGACTTACAGTCCCGGCATCTCTTAAACCCAGACCGTGGAGTCAGAGGGGTAGAGGATGAAGACATTCTTCGAAGAAGATCACACGAGGCATGCCAAGTTCTCGAAGCAAACACGTTTGCGGAAAAAACATAACTGAGGCTACAGGCGCCATGCGTCCTATTTATAACATCCCCCGTCACTGTCAACAGAGGCCTTTGAGGGACATTGACCCGACAACACTGATGCAGGACGCCCTCTAACGAAAAAATGTCCGAAGCAGCACAGCTGTGGACATTACATGTCAAAGATGTGGAACACGTTGGAGGACACAATCCATTCGAAGGTCAGTTCTCCATGGAAGGTGACACAAAGGGTAGATGGATACGTCCAGCAACTCAGGGTACCACGTACTTCGGGCCTGGTCTGGAGCGAACAAAATCAATGCGGACTCAAAGAGGCCTAGCCTCCTGAGAACTAGTGGGAATACATAGAGAAGAACAGATTACTTGCCTCTCAGTAATGATCTTTCTGATGGATGCTCCTCCCACAGAGATATCTATGATATCCCTAGCCCAGCGCGGCTGGTCTCCCGAAACTTTTCTACCGCAAGGTGGCACAGTGTGGCTCCACGTCATCTCCAGACACCTCTTGGCACCCAGAGCCGGATAGGACGTCAGGGTCAATATATATATAGCAGCACTGCGCCCCATGACCTCTGTTCCACCCTTATTTCGAAGCACTCTAAAGCTGATGGACGGCAGAACCGATGGTGTACTAGCTATCTGCCACAAAGGGTAGGGAGGGCCATCCATCAGAAAGAAAATTACTGAGAGGAAGGTAATATGTTCTTCTAATGCATTCCTTCCTCCCATGGATTTCTCATCTATCATACTCCCAAAGCAGTATGTAAATCTGGAGGAGGGAGGAAGCAAGACCACCACCTATCTAGAAAACTCTGCAGGGCTACCCTACCAAAACAGGCATCCTGGCCCGCAAGGGAATCCAAGCAGAAATGCTTTGCAAATGTGAGCAAAGATAACCACGTTGCAGATATCCAGGACAGGGACTACCCTCTGCACGACAGAGGTGCAGCCACTCCTCTGGTAAAAAATGGACTCCGAGACCTTCTGGCATATTCCTTCCAGCCAGATCATAGCATTCGAGATGCAGAGAATGATTCACCTTGACAGGGTCTGTTTGGGGACAGTCCTGAAAGCATGAGCCCCAGTGTTAGCCACAAAAAGGTGATAATAGTTCCTAGTCTCTCTTTTTGGAGACTTGAACTTGAGGGTCCACACCGAGTCCAGCGGATGGAATTGTTCCTCTGCCTTGGAAGGGTGAGGTGGAGGAAAAAACACAGGACAACGGATCTTCTGAGAGAGATGGAAATCCAAGACAAATTTCAGCTGAAAGGAGGGTCTAAATTCTGAAAGTCTCACCTTCTCTTAGGAAAAAAGCAAATAGGGATAGAAAACGGACAATGCCTAGAGTTCACTTGCCCGTCTCGCTGAAGCAATGGCAACCAGGAAAATCACCCGAATGTTGAGCAATCAAATAGAGCAGGATCAAAAGGGCTCAAATGGAGCACCCATAAGAAACGTTAAAACTAAATTCAAAATCCCACGCCTGAACCACAAACTGGCAGGGAGGAAACTGGTTACACGAGCCCCGACAGAACTGCATGACAGTGGGGATTGTGAAGAACGAGCCCTGTTCCAGGGACCTCTTGAACACCAAAATAGTGGCGAGGGAACCCTTTACAGTGCCAATCTGCAGGCCTGCTAGGCCAAGGATAGCATAAACTCCAACACAGGAGATAATGGACAGGCTAAATTACCCCAATCCCTCTCCCGCCACCAAATCAAAAATGTACGCCCTCTGCAGGCATGAATGGATTTCGTAGCAAGCCTCCTAGCTGAAAGGAGCACATTGGGTTTGTCGTCCGACAAGTCCCACTCCTTGCATCTCAGCCTCCCAATAGCGCAGCATGAAGGTTCAGGCTACTGAGGTTCGGATGGAGGACCTGCCCCTCTTAGTGGGAGAGCAAGTCGACTCCACATTCCACATGCAAGGCGCCAGGGAGGGCCGATGGACAAGTCCAGTAACTCCGGATACCATTTTCTCAATGCCCAGTTTGTAGAGATGAGGATTATTGTGGTTGACAAACCGGTGGAATCTGCGGAGAACGAGCGGAATGACCGGGATCAGCCAGAACGCATAAAAGAGTTTGAAAGTCCACTTGCCAGTCAGTGGGTCTCCCAGAGCTCCCCGATGAGGAAGTTCCCTGGACCAGAACAACTCTCACTTCCTGTTGAAACTAGAACTAAAGAGGTCCACGAGGAGTCCCGCAAGAGGAAGAGATCTCCTCCAGAACTTCCTGGCAGAGCTCCAACTCATGAGAAGCCGAAGTATGTCTGCTCAAGGTATCCGCTGTAACATTCTCTCTGCCGCCCGATGAGCTCCAGTCAGAGACAGGTATCATACAAAAATGTCGCCCTCATTTGTGACCCCCCCCCCCCACTGTCACTGACTTTTGAGGCACACAAAATGAGGGTGACATTTACATCGCGCCCAAGCAGAACGGGGTTGCGGGGGTGTCCCCCGCTCTTCCTGGGTGCAGTAAAGGGGTTGGGGGTTGTGGAAGTGTCCCCCGCTTACCATTTCGGAAAGCAGGGGACATGTAAAATAAATTTAACAAAAAGCACCCTGCACCGTCAGCTCCAACCCACGTTAGTAGGAAGAGCTGACACCGCAGGGATCACAAGAAGTGTGCCACCCTAAAGTTAAGTGGGGTTGGCAGGGGTAATGCAGGCCAGGGTAAGCGGGCACAGTGATCCATATGATCATTGCACAGCACCATAACTGCCGTCGGCATTTACAGCGTCGCAGTTGCGGGCGGCGCAGTGACCACATAGATCCTCAGAGAGCCAGTGTTTTCCAGAACCACAGTCAGATTGCTTCTCTGCACAGAGGCAAGGACCCCACACCACCTCGCTTGCTGAGGTAGTGCATGGCCACGTTGTTGTCTGTCAGCATCAGCACAGTCTTCTGTTTCACAGAGGAGTGGAAAGCAACCAGGAACAACCTGAACACCCTCCGCTCCAGCAAGTTGACATGTTCCTGAGACTCTGCGAGAGACCACAGTCTGCTCACAGTTAGGTGAGCGCCCCAACCAGTCAGAGATGTGTCTGTGACCACAGCCACCTGGGGCCAAGGTTGACGAAACAACGTCCCCTCAGCAAGTTGTCTCGCACGGCGCACAATGCAAGATTCTGAGCCACCTGGTCCAAGACCTGTAAAAGTTCTGACATGTGTCCCTGAAACTGTGACCATTGGCAACGGAGAAGCCACTGAAGCGATCTCATGCGCAGTCTTGTTTCCAGCACTTCTAGGATGCATGAGGCCCAGAAGACGCAGGAAAGCAGAGGCTTGCTCTTGGGATTGAAGGACATTGACCAGGACCATCTGAAAGATGTTCGCTACTTTATCCTCGGGCAGGAAAGCCCTGTCCAGGTGAGTGTTCAGGAGCGCTCTGATAAATCATAGGGGTAGGGACACACCCCTTTGGGCTCCTTGACCTCATGGGAAGCATCTGTCCTGCATACATCCTGGGGCAGGCTGACCCCAGACCCTTGGGGCATAGGCGGTGGAGGGACGAAAACCCCTGCCTCGAGATGCCGACTGTGCAGAGAGATCTTGTTCGCCAATCCCCGGGGACTTAACCGTTTGTTTTCGAAAATTGGATCTTTTGGAGGGAGTCATCAGACTGGTCTCCAAAATGTTTTTGGCCATCAAAGGCCATGTCCAATAGCTTGGCCTGAACATCGGCTGCAAACCCGGACATCCTCAGCCAAGACTGTTGTCTGACCACAGTGCTGGCGGCCGTGATTTGCCCACGCAGTCTGCAGTATCCAGTCCCGAATGTAGCATTTGGCGAGCCACTTCTTTGCCATCATTAACTTAGGACAGGAAACCGTCCCTCATCTCTCCTTCTGGGACGTATTCAGTCGCATTGTCCAGAGCCGTCCAAAGGCCGAAGCAGAATTTCACCATGGCACAAGAGGCACACAGTGCAAGACTACCTGATGTGAAAACCACCTTACTCTATGCGTAAAACCTCTAACTTTCCCTGTCAAGTGGCTGGAATGGGAAGGTAGAAGTCTTCAGGCTAGCAGTCGCGTCTTGAATCACCAAACTCTCTGGTAAAGCATGGGAAGAGTGAAAAACTGGGTCCGACAGAGCGGGACAGTTTCTTCACCAGTTCCCTGTCCACTGCCGGAACAGAGGCAGGATTTGCCCCAATACAGGGGCTCCACTGTGACATTGAAGGGCAAGAGTGTCTCTTTCTTGAGGGAGTCATCCAATATGTTGCATAGTGCGTACTGAACCTTTCACCTGGAAGGAGCGGATAGCCTGAGAGTACTGGCCACTTTAGCCATCGAACACTGGAAGGCAGTTTCAGGCTTTCCTGGCGTGAGACCAGGCAAAACATCCATACCTGGGGAGGTATCAAGGCCACTGGTGAACTGTAGGTTTTTGGCCAATCCCAGCACATCCTCACCCTCCCAATAGAGTTTGTCTGTGAAATTCCCCCACCTCCGTAGAACCCGGAGGTTCTAGTCGAAAGGGAACACATGTTCGCCCTCCTCGTCATAGATGTCGTACGCCAAGCCGCGGTGTCCATGACGCTGATCGGCGCTGATAATTTTAGTGATGAAGTAGGAGCTTGCATCCAAGTTGTCCGGAGTCGGGACCGGTCTGTGCTGAGGGACTTCGTTCATCTTCTGGTCCAGGCCTGAGCCCATAGCCATGCAGGAGTGGTTGCAGATGGGTACCCTGCCAGTTGCAACAGACACAGTGGGACCTGTCAGCGCTGCAGTTTCCACATGCGTTGGTGGCAAGAGCCACTGGCACCTTGGCGAAGATGTCCAGCATCTTCAGGTGGAGGTTCTCCCATTCCTCTAGGGTGGAGGATTGGGTGGGAAAAGGTACCTGTGCTGGCTGTTCAGGAGAGTCCCTGGAGCGGGGGGTCTTCTTTTTCGAAGGGGAAGAGGAATGTTAGTGCAAGGACTCTCGGGGAGCGAGACTCTTTCGATGCCTCTCCTTATTCTTATCCTTATCCTTTTACTTGTGCAGAGCTGCACGTTCTTCGGAGTGCCAGTTTGTGCCGTGCGACTTGGAACAAGACCAAGGAACCTCACCCTTTGCCTTTTAGATGAACATGAAGGGTCTCACTGCCCTTTGCCTGAGAGCTTTTGGGTGCATGGACTGGCACGATTGGCAATCCTTGTTGTCGTGGTCCTTGCCCATGCAATAGAGACAAATTCGGTGTGGATCCGAGATAGACATCTGCCGGCCGCAGTCCGCATATGGCTTGCAGCCCGAGACCTACAACAGAGTAGGCATGCAATAGAGAAAAAAAAAGTATGTTCAACAAGCGTGTTCCCAATTAGCGAACAGAGTGCGCAGAAAAAAGGAACTGAGATCACGGGGCGTGGTGCTGCTACATATAACGGCCCCAACATCATATCTGGGTGTTGGACGCCTATAGGTGTCTGGCGGAGCGGACGCAGAGCCGCATTGCACCCACTGGCAGTGGCAAAGTTTCCAGAGAACAGTTACACTTGAATAGGGATATTAAAGATGAGAAATCCATGGGAGGAAGCAATCCATTGGAAAGTCCAAATCCCACTCTACTGTCACTGTGTCCCCAAAGCAGTGCGTCTCAGAAATTCCCTGGAGCAGAACCACCTGCACTTCCTGTTCATGTTGAAAGTGAGGAGGTCTGCTTGAGGAGGTGTCCCTCTCATACCCCACTAGGAGAATAACTCCTCCAGAACTTCCTGACAGAGCTCCCACACATGGGAGGTTGAAGTCGGTCTGCTGAAGGCACTCGCAATGACGTTCTGCTTGCCAGCAAGATTGATTGATTTGATTGATTTAATTATTTATAGAGCGCCTTACACCAAGGCACTGTACAATGGAACAACTCATACAGTGAACAACAACAAACATTGGGAGAAAAATTACATTATGAATCATTCGACAACAAAACAGTGCAAAGAGCAATTAACTGAGGGGGAGGGGAAGTGGAGCGGGAGTAGGATAGGTGAGGGGGGTCCAGAGAAGGATAGGACGAGTGAAAAATAGAAGGGAGAGAGAGTGAAATGGGAGTGGGGAGAGAAGAGTTAGAAGAGGGAAAGAAGGGGAGAGGAAGAGAGGACAGGGGAGGCCTTCAAGGTGGAGAATGGAGGAGAAGGGATTTAAGGGAAGTGCGAAATGAGGGGAGGGTCGTGGAAGAGCGGAGAGGGGGAGTGAGTTCCAGTGAAGAGGAGCAAGGAGTTGGAAGGAGCGGAACGGGAGGAAGCACAGGGGGAAGGAGGTACAGTGAGGAGGAAATGGTCAGCAGAACGAAGTGAGCGAGAGAGGGAGTAAAAGGTGAGAAGGGAGGACATAAGGAGGAGCAAGACCATGTAGAGATTTGAAAACAAGGCAGAGAAAGCAGAATTTTAACTGTAAGTGGAAAGGTAGCCAGCGAAGGTGAGAGAGCGAGGAGGAGATGGAGTCACGGGAGGTAAGGAGACAAAGAGTACGAACAGCGGAGTGGTAAATGGATTTAAGGGGGGCAAGCTGTGATGCAGGAAGTCCAAAGATTAAGGGGGAGCAGTAGAATAGTCGGGAAAAGATGAGAGGAGATAAGGAGTTTGGTCGCATGGAATGTGAGGGAGGGACGGATTTTGCCAATGTTGTAGAGGTGGTATCGGCAGGAGCGAGAGGTAAGTGAAATGTGTTGTGAAAAGGTGAGAGAGGAGTCAAATAGAACGCCTAGATTGCGAGCATGGGAGGAGATAGGGAGGTTGGAGGGAGGAAAGTGGATGAAAGGGGGAGGAGAGGGAGGAGGAAGTGTGTTAGAAGGGAAGAAAAGGACTTAGGTTTTATCAGTATTAAGAGAGGAAGCGGGAGGACATCCAGTTCTTGATGGCTGTGAGACAGGAGGAGAGTTTAAGATGAAGGTCAGGTGTGAAGGAGGAGAAAGAGTCGAGTATCATCAGCATAGAAGTGATGGGAGATATCAAAGGAGGAGATAACAGGGGCAATGAGGGAGATGTAAAGAGAGAAGAGGAAAGGAACAAGTACAGAGCCTTGAGGAACACCGTATAAGCGAGGGAAGGAAGAAGAGGTCTGCCCCCCCCCATGAGACGTTAAAGGAACGAGACGAGAGGTAGGAAGATAGCCATTTCAGAACAGGGCCTTTGAATCCGAAGGAGGAGAGAGTGGGTAACAGGAGTGGGTGATCGACCGTGTCAAAAGCTGCAGAGAGATCAAGGAGAATAAGGATGGAAGATTGCTTGGCATGACAAGGAGAGAATTGAGAATAGAGGTGAGAGCAGTTTCAGTAGAGTGTTTGGGTCGGAAGCCAGATTGGAAAGGAGGAAGGAGAGTGGAGGAAGAGACTAAAGAAGAGAGTGGAGAGTACACGAGACGCTCAAGGAGTTTAGAAAGGAAAGGTAGAAGGGAGATAGGTCTGTAGTTCAAGGTGAGGAGTCGATCAGCAGAGGGTTTCTTTAGGATAGGAATGATTGTTGCATGTTTGAAGGCTGAGGGAAAGGTAGATGAAGAGAGGCAGGAGTTGAAGAAAGTGGTAAGGTACGGGATAAGAAGAGGGTAGATTTTGGGGATGAGAACAGAGGGGAGAGGGTCAGAGGGGGCGGATGTGGGGTGGGCTTTGGTAAGAAGGGAGGAGACATCCGAAGCAGAAACAGATGAGAAGACAGACATAGTGGAAGAGGGAGGAGAGGAGGGAGGAGAAGAGAGGGAGCTAGAGGGTGAGTTAATTTTTTGGCGGAGTGAGATGATTTTGGAGGAAAAGAAGTTAGCAAAGTCAGAGGGAGAAAGCGTGGAGTTGGATGAGGGATCGGGAGTAGGAGGAGAGAGAAGACGGGTAAGAGTTTGAAAAATTCGACAAGGATGAGAGGCTTGAGACTGGAGAAGGTTAGAGTAGTAAGAGGATTGGTGGTTGCAAGACAAGAGTTGTAAAGTGCGTGGTAAGAGAAGAGGTTTGATTAGAAAGCGAGGGAGTTTTGAGCCAGAGTCTCTCTAAATGCCTGAGAAGGCGTCGCATAGAGCGAAGATGGGAGGTAAGCCAAGGTTGAGAAGGTTTCCGAGTAGGGCGAAAGATGAGTCTCCGTCAGAGAAATGTTGTTCTCTAGTGCCCATAACCACAATCTCATTGCTTGTCTGCACAGAGGCAAGGATCCCACACCACCCCATTTGTTGAGTTAGTGGCATAGCTACGGTGTTGTTCGTCAGATCCATCCCAGTCTTGTCCTGTACCAAAGGAAGGAAGGCAACCAGGGCCAGCCTGGTCACTCTCAGATCTAGCAAACTGATGTGTTCCCGTCATTCTGACTGAGACCATAGCTCACTCACCGTTGGTTCTTCTAGGTGATCGACCAGGCCTTTCAGTGACTAGCGTCAGGTGGGGCCAGTTGAAACAATGCCCCTTTCATTAATTTGTCTCCCTCGGACCACCATTGCAGGACTCTGTATACTTTTGCTGAGACGTAAAGAAGATCTGTAGTTCTGTCCCATAAACAGACTACTGACAACTGAGAAGCCACTTTAACAACCTCAAGCACAGCCTTGCATCCGGCACTTCAAGAATGCAAGAGGCCATAATACCCAGCAGGCACAGGAAGGCTGAGTCACGAACCTTCCCCTGTGATTGGACGGTATGGACCATCTTCAAGACGTTCGCCACTCGATCCTCATGCGGGAGGGCTCAGGTGATAGTCCGAGATTGCTCCAATAAAAAGGAGGGACTGGGACAGCGAAACCAGAGACTTACTGGAGTTCAGGGAAAAGCCCAAGCTGTGCAACAGGTGCCTGTTGAGCCAAGTGTGCTAATGCATGGTCCAGGGAGCGAGCTCAGACAAGCCAGTCATCCTTATAGGGAAAGACCTGAATGCTTTTTATGCAGAGGTGAGACGCAACCACTGCCAGCAGCTTGGTGAAGACACTGGGTGCTAAAGATGGACTGAATGGCAGGCCCTTGAATTGGTAGTGGTAATGCCCCAGTGTGAAACTCAGGTACTTCACGTGCTTTCATTAGATGGGCACATGGAAGTAGGTATCCTGTAGATCTAGCCAGATTGGCCAGTCCTGCAGGTCAAGGGCTTGAAGGATCTAAGCCGAGGTAAACATCTTGAACTTGTACTTGAACAGGTATAGGTCCCAGGAGCCACAAATCTAGAATGGGACGTAAGCCCCCACCCTTCTTCAGCACTGGAAAATAGGTTGAGTACCAACACATTCCTCGTTCTGAGTGGGGCACCAGATCTATGGGCCAGGTGTCGGACATGGTAAGATCCCACCAAACCGGGAAATCCTGCCTCTGCACAGGGGATGAGAGGTGCAAGCCTTTTGCCCTGAACCCTAGCTGGACGGCGCTGCATCCGTTCGTTAGACCAAACTTTTACTAAATGCCCCTGTACCTGAGAACTGCCTGCATTGGTTTGTTTTCCTTGTATGTTTTTATGAGTAAAACCTAATCAAATATTTTATCTAAAATATATATATTTTTAAACTTGATTAAAGAACTTGGGTACGGTACTCTTTCAGAAGGCAACGTTCACCAGCATCAAAAAAAGCAGCCAATTCTGCATATTAATTTCCTCACAACTCTTTTCTAAACAGGAACTCGAATTCTGAAGAAAGGGCAAGAAATGTGAATGCAGACTCGTTCAATTTTGAGTGTGACAAGATGATTTCCTTTCCCTTCTTCCTTGGTTTTAGCACATATAGCTACAGAAACAAAAGACCCGAAAAGACTATCACTAATGCAAACCTGTATATTATCATGCATGTTTGAAAGGACTCTCCCACAAAACAAAACCACACGATGGCTTGCAGACCCTGCTAATGTTATTTTGAAGGAATCCTTCTATATCACTGGTTGAAACCTGTTTCCTTAGCAGGGTTGTTGTGCAGGCTTTCGTGCTGGTAATGAAAAGGGTGTTGGTTCTGTCATTGTGACCATCTCTGTATGTTCAACTGACTCAGTTTCTAGGAAATTCGAAACCTAAGAGTGTCCTCCAGAAGTCAATGTAATGTTTGTTTTGTGAGTGAATTCCCTGAAAATCCCAGATGTTGAGTATTATCTCAAAGATGTTTTTCTTTTTGTATTCCTCTTTCTCCAGTTGCTGCCAATACTTCAAAATAGCTTGGAACGCATTTAATAATCCTCTGAAGTCTACATCATATTGGCTACTGAAAAAATTGCAAAATCCTTTCACTCCAGAGAAGACCCAGTCTTGTAAAAGGCCATCAGATAAGCTCCCACAACAGCAATGTAATCCCAGAAGCAAATCAATGGCAGGTCCCTCAAAGTTAGAATAATGACTTTTGCTTCTGGAATGAAAGGTCATTTTCACTGTAGGGCAAAAAAAATTGAAATGTTTTCGAACATTCCTCAAATCCTTTGAGCATTGGAAAATGCATTTTTATTGGACCCTCAATGTTCGACTGTCTAATAGGGCTATTAATTGTAGAAATGTACACAATTCTACTTGGCATTTGCATTGCGTACATCTCCCATTAAAACAACCTTGTGGCCAGGGTCGGACTGGGACATAAAATCTGTACAGGCACCAATTAAAAAGTGGCCCACAATCACACATTACAATTAATTTCTTTTCAGAACAGACAGGTACAACAAAGGGTGTATTTTTGGCCAACTAAGTTGCCAATATACTTGAAAGCATATTTTCTTAGTAAACTATTGAAGTAATTTATGAAATTGAGCCACTCTGGACAGAAAACAGGCCCATCCTGCCCCCCAAAAACGGGTCCATTCTGCCCCCAAAGAACTGGCCATACTAGAATCATGGGCGGGCACTTTGGGATTTGTCCTACTGTGCTATAGACCGATCCAAGCCTGCTAGTGGCACGGAATATATTATTTTGTGATGGCTAAACTCCTTAGTTGTGCTGGCCTGTCATGCTGTAGATATTCAGGTAGGTGATGGGATGGGCCACGCTGGGGATCAGAGACCTTACTGCCCTTCTCCTTGAAGTCCTTATCTGATGAAGCCATATGTCTAAGTCTGTACAGGTTCCTGTCTGGTGGTTTCTGATATTGGGCTAGGGTACCTGTAGGGACCTTCAGCTCCTCAAATGATAGTGATGTGTGTCTGTGCGGTTGGAGGGAGTTCTTGGCAGGGAGAGGGGTCAAATTTGGGCTAGTAAACTGTAGCGCTAATGCGCAATACAATAAGTGACACTTATTGTGGCACAGAAATCACTCAGGGTCATAGAGACAGTTCAAGGGTTTTTATTCTTTTCTTTTGGGGCCTTGGGCGTCCCTCTCTCATCTTGTGACCTAATGCAATCATGCGTAACTCCTGGTTAGTGCTACCGAATGTTGACCCCTAGGATGACTCCCTAAATCCCAGCTATCTAAAGCTCCCTCTGGGATTTCCTAACAGTTCCTACTCTCTCCAAAAGTTAGTGTTCTGAAGGGAACACTTACTCTGGTTGGAGTAGGGCTATATCTGCAGATCGACCCTCAACTCTCCCTCTCTACTCCGATCACTTCCCAATCACACTTCCCTCCTTTCTGACATCACCTCGATGTTTCACTCCACCTAACCTTGCCTCCACCCTTTGAATGTTACCTTTTCTCCCCCTCCAAATGACTATTGCTCTTCTCCTCCACTACTCCCTCCTCCAGACTACCACTCCCCTCAACCAGAATATTACTCTTCCCCTGCCACTGCTACTCCCTGCCCACCAACTACTGAAACACCCCCATGTCATTCTGTACCACTCAGTTCACATTCACTCCTTCCACTATCCACACTACTCACTCGCCACACAAACACGGACACTCACCCTACAGAACCACTTCCACCCCTAAGCCAATAACTCACCTACTCCATGCATCTCCTTCACAAGTAGACACTGCAGCCTTCCTCCAGCTGGTCTCTTGGTTGTCCGCAAACTCCACCCTCTGACCTAACCTTAAACACTTCCATCTTCTGGACCTTCACTTAAATGCTCTTTCCTGTCAGAATGGATGACTCTCCATGGCCAATCTGGGCCAGTGTCTGTGCAGCGAAACGTTGTCAAAAGGGGGCTAAGCCCCACCCACTTTCCCCACACCGCCTTGCCGCATTCTGCATTCGGTGGCCTGGGAAGACCAATATTCGTGTCTGTGTTACGGGTCCTGCTTCATGGAACCGTCCTGTAAGTTTTATTAGGGAGAGTGAGTCTTGCTCCCTTTTCAATCCGTGGTGGTCTAGGGGGACGTTTGGATGCAGCGTGAGCTTGACTTGTAACATGGCCGCACATAGTCTCCAGGGTTTCTGCGTTTCAGAGCTGGGGTTCTCCCCATTGTAAAGCGCTGCAATCCAAGGTGCTAGTTTTCCTGTGCGGCGCTCTCTATTGCCACCTCTGGACTCTGTCGTCTTTGTTGCCGGATTCACTGTGGGGCTCTCCTCGCTCTGTCCGACCTCTGTAGCTGTCGTCTGATAGCCATTCAGATCTTCCATGGGAGACCTCGCTAGTTTCTGAGACTTGAGGCAAGGCTAGAGATAGGGGTCTGCAAACAAGCATTTTGGCGCAGGGGGCAGGAATTGTGACTCATGAATGGGTCTGCCCTCCGTCCTACTCTTCCAACCCCCTGGGAAAGGAGATTCCCACCCCCATTCGACAAAGCCAGGTGACTGGCATTGTCACAAACCGAGTAAGATATTGCAGAAAGTCAGCCAATTGTTGCAAGTATGTATCATTTGCAAATGGCCATTAACATAACATAGCATGCTGCATAGCATAACAGATGGGCATACTTTGAGGACTGTCCCTTTTTAGTACCTGCCAGAGTAACAGTGCATGTGTTGTGATGTGTGGTGCACTTGGCTATGTCAGTTGCCCGGAGAAAGTGTCTCTGGCCACATTCTATAACCATAGCATATGTGGCTCAGTGGTTTTGTATTTGGAATATCTACAAGGTCAATGAGCAGTCAGAAGGGAGTCATGGGCCATTTGACTACAATTTGCATGATCAGGGTTTTACCCGGCATAGTGAATTAATACGTTAAAATGGCTAAATATAGCCTAATAAGGCATAACAAGGTACATCAACCCATAAAAAGGGCTCCTCGCCACACCATTACCAGTTACCATACAGTCAGCTTCCATTTTCACTTTGATAACCTCACAATCACTCACAGATTCACTGTAGACATTGTGCAATAACGATCAGGGAATGACAAATTAGGTGAATGGGCTTCTTGGGTGAATTGGGTTTTGGGAGGCAAGCACATTTGTGTTTGAGAGAAAGTGCTGCTGTGATATGACAACTAAACGCAGTTATTCTAGCTGTCTTGGTGCATTGGTTGGAATGCTGAGAGCAGTCCAAGGCATTACCCTAATTTGACTATGATGTCCAGTACAATGGAACTGCACACACTACCGACCAGAGGCCACATTTGCACAGATTCTGGGCCCATTGGGGCATTCTGGGCCCTTTGCCCATCAGGTAGAGAATGACATTTGTACAGCATTCAATTGGGGCTGTGGCAAAAGTCCCTTATTCCAGAATCCAACCCAGTGTTTTCAACAGGCCTGATGGACATAGACTATCCCCTCTGTGGAAAAACACACTCCAGTCAAACGGTGCATAGCCATAGTCATACATGAAAGAAGCCCTGCCTCTTTCCAGGGTGCCATCTCCCACCTGGTTTTGAGGATGTTCCATGATTTTTATTCTGCAAGATTGCACTGGTGAAGAGACATCTATACCTTATACCCACAGCCAGGAATGTCAAACAGGAACTCAGTACTCTGTGAATGACCGTCAGAAAGGGGCAGAGGCAAGAATTCCTGCCACAGATATGACATGGGAAATGCCATCCCACTGCCATCTCACATTTGCCAATTCTTCAGCCACTTACTAGTAACATATCAATGTTATCTTGCAAATGGGAACATGGCTTTGGAGAGCTACAGACCAAACCTTATGAAATGTGAAGTTTACCCATGGCTTCAGTCAAGAGCGCAGGCAGTCCCTGGAAAAGAGTTCCTGTTTCTGGTCCCAGTACACTGCCTAATCCATGCAGGTGGTTCTACATGGAAATGTAGATGAAATACAGAGGATGGTGAACTGTTCCACACCCTAGAATTGACGCTACAGTCGCAGTAATGTAAAGAGAATAGACTGTAGGGGAGGCAGACATCCAAAGATCACCAAAGCCATCTAGAATATCAGAGAAGATAATCCCAATGTCCAAGTGAAAGAGTCTTGTCAGCAACAAACTCTCCTATACGCAAGGCGCTATGTTTGGGCTAAGACTCTGGATGTGATCTGATGGCTTATCCCCAGTACAGGCTATGAACTGTCACTGGGGGGGGGGGGGGGGACTATTTGAGCAAGGAAGATCATCCTCCTTGTGCATAACACACAAGCGTGTATTACAAAGGGCTTACGTTCCTTTTTCAATTAGAAAAAACTTGAAAGGCCTGTCAGGTCACTCTTATACAAAAAACGAGAATAAAAATCAAGCTCACCTTTTGTGCACATAGCCAGCGAAAGAAGGGGCTTTGTTAAGGAAGAAAAACGAGATAGGTGTTTGTATATGGTGACAACATGGACAGCATTGTAACATCCAGATCACATTCACCTACACATTTATTCATAGGTTCCTGTTTCTATTGGCCGCGCAAGTTGCCACCCTCATGTTGCAGATTGGAAGCATTTCATACAAAAGGACCTGACCTAGATCCGAGTTCTAACGTTATGTTGTGTAAAATAAAAGAAAGGGAGAGGGTGTCAGTGGTGATGAAATAAGACAAGGAATACAACTAGAGGTAAATTGTGAAAGATTAAGGAAAGTCAACTTGTGATGATGTGCTTTATTCTATTCTCGAAGATTTGTCTGCAGGGTGGATCGCTGACTGTGTGCGCTGACTATTATTTCTAGATTAGCCAGTCTCTGAAAATGTCTTAATTAGACTTGGAAATCTTCCTCTATGGGGATTGTTACCGTTTTCAGTTTAAATAGGGGTTTCACTTGGTACTATAACACAATTGGGATCACAGATCTGGCATCAAGTAGACACCTGATTTTAGTATATGGAGCACTTCCTAAATTTGTAAAACATTAATAGTTAAGAATTGTAATCAATTAGTATTGACTTTAAGGGAAAGTGTGCAGTCCGATTAAGGAATCCCTGACCACGTTTGATCTGAAATCAGAAAACTCATGCACTCTACAGTAAATACTCAACAGCACTGCTATTCGGCATAAAGCAATCAGTAATCTAGAGTCCTAGAAATCAGCAACAAAATAAGACCACCTCTAAGTGTACCAATTACCCCTTCTATTGTAACACCAATACTCAAATTTCAGATACACATATAACCACAGCCGTCACCCAATTTTAAGTGTGGTTTGTGAATTGGACTTTTTTTGTGAAATTCTACTAATTTGCAGGCCACCACTTAAACATGTTGCACAAGTTTGTAATAATCCCCTGGATATCGTAAACCCTACCTTGTCAAAGGAAGGGTATTTTTGACTAAGGTGACATCTTCCTGAGGCATCTTAACTCCCAAATGCTGACACACTTCTGTAATGTAAAGGTGGAGTCTAGAACCTGCTGCTAACCCTCCTCCCCTACCCCCATTGTGTTGGGAAATTACTGACCATTACAAGCCTTTATCGACTTTGGGCACCCTGCAATAAAAATCTCAGTCACTTGCCACATCAAAACATGCTCCCAGAAATCATCAAAAACACCAAGGAAGGGACGTATAGGTTTCGAAGGCCAATTTATGCCAATGAAAAATAGTCTAAGAAACAACAGTATTGCACAGAAAGAGCATGGATTGGTGAAAGAAGTAGTGCAAAGCAGGCTGTGGCACAGCAAACAATTGTTGCCAAAGCAGCCAAGAGCTGAGGAGTTCCTCAATGAGAAGGTAATGTTCAAGCATGTGTGTGCAGCTCATGGAAACGACTTTAAAAAGGGGAGAAATACTAGCATTTGTACAAAAACAAGCGGTAAAATCAGGATTGGTTCTCTCAATCGATCCAAACACAACCCTCAACAAAAAACCTCAAGACTCTACCATTGGCTGGCCACTTTATAAACTTACAATGTATTCCTCTTCAGGAATACAACAGAACTCTATACAAAGTACATCTGCATGTGTTTTTATCAAACAAAAAGTTTGCAGATAAAGGCCTTCTCATTCTGGGCTAAAGTATTCCAGCACATCCATTTTGTCGCCTTTCTACCTTGACCACAACTCTTGTGTCTGCCCAAGGGTTTTTGTAAATTAAAGAAATATACATTGTGGTCTATGGTAAGATTGTGCCCATCAGTTCTGTGAGAAATAATTCACAATCCAAATTTCTTGAGTTAGAATTTAATCTTTTGAATTCAGTCTAAATCTCAGACCTCTATACCAGTTTCCTCACCCGTGTAGAGGTGTGAGATGTAGATTGAATTTAAAAGGTCAAAGACTGTCTAACTCAAGACATTTGGATTGTGAATTATTTATCATACATTTGAATGTGGTTGGGGATGCTGCTCCTTTAAATGACAAGCACAGCTTCACTACATTTTAAACTATTTCCGTACAGTCAAGTGTTTGCAATCATTGCTTGTATCACACTAGCACCAAAATCAATTGAGAAACTACATTTTGTAATTCTCTTCGTAGAAAAATATGTCTTTGATGTGCATGCACAGAATAAAATCTGTTAGCTCATAAGAGGCTTGGTCCACCGAGTTTACAAGGTGGAGCTCGAGGAGAGAGGGACAGAATAATTACCATATTATGCCATGTACGTTTTGTAATTGTTCAAATTTGTAATTGTTAACTGTGTAAGCCCTTGGTCTAAGCGCTTGTTTCCCTGTGATGAAAATCTTACGAGACAAAAGTAGAAGCACATACCTTTAAAAGCTTGTTACTCGTCAGGAAGTCAGCCGAGGGTTTAAGAATGGTGGTCATGGCCTTGGTCAGTTCTTCATGTACGGTTTTGCATTCCAAAGCAATGTATGGCTCAGCTTTATACACATACTTGGGAAGATAAAAGGGAAATAATTCATTAGCATGCAAACACGATATTTCTTTCAATATTTGTGGAATTAAGCTACACTTAAAAATGAAAGAATGAGAAATCCAACTTCCCTAGGTAACAAACCCCTGACCCAATTTACTAAGTACTTAAGATGGAAACTTCTTGACAATCAGCTATCTTTGCAAAGTCCTAAGCAATTCAATTGCCCCTGGAAAATAGTAATGTAGCTGCTACCAAACATGTAACAAAATGTCGCTCATCTGCAGTAACTCTGGCTTTCAGTCGATACACTTCTCACAGAAGTAACAAATAATATCTAAATAAATGTTTTAGAACCTTGCAGTGGTTTGTGGTGGTATTGAAAATAAACATCTGAGGCTAAAAGACACCACAAAGTTTTGCTGGCCAATCTTGTATCCGACACCCTGAGCTTGGCCTAGCGAGTAGATTATGAACATCTGGCCATCCACAAACAGCATCTTCCCTATACCATCCACCATCCATCCAGACAGACAGAACACATTTTTCTTGTGCAACTATGGATAGCCAACACTTTGTGGCAAATGCAAATTTCCAGTTTCTGAATTTCAAACCTCTGAAAATGGTCCTTCCTCAGCAAAGGCACCATCAATGCTGTTTTTTGCATCACAGCAAACATGATCTATGGCTGCAGTCGTAGTTAAACAACGACCTATCTATTGTTTGCTCATTTTCAAAATATCCATCACTCATAGAGCAAGTTTCTAAAACGCAGCAGCAGTGGAGCAATCAGGGAATCTCATCTTTAACAGTGCCTGGACGAAGATGTTAGGAAATTAAGCAATAATACAGCTTTCTGATGGCCATTACTAGTGGCAACAGCCTTTGGCCGAAGATAACCATTGGTAAGGATCTAAGGAGCAAGATATTGTTATTTTATTTAGGTGATTAGGTTTCTATCAAAACTTGTACACTTCAATAAATAAAATTAAATACATTTAGAGTGAAATAACATTCTTATTACTCCATTTATAAGTACTATGGGGCACTGTTCCTATGTCAAAAAATCACTCGCTCCAGCAATAAAGGACCCAGCAAGCAGTTGGCTCAAAAAAAGAAGTAATGGGTCACGGTTTATAGTGATAATGTCAAATTACAAAATGTCGAAAGTCAAAATGTCCAAAAAAAAGTCCGAATTTTTTTTTTTCCGAATGTCCTTTTTTTATTTTCTGTTCGAAATGGGGGGGTTCCCCCCAACCCCCTCCCCCTTTTTAAACCCTTTTTTTTAAACGCACGAAAGCAAAAAAAACATGTAAAATAAAAAATGACATTCAGAGAAAAAAAATTTCGCCTATGTTTTTTCAACATTTTTGTCATTCGACTTTTTGCAGTTGACATTATAACTGCACACCATCGGCCACCATGAAAATGGAACACCCAGCTTCCAAGCAGAGCTGCCCATTGCTCCACTTCATGGCTTGTGGTTGGCAGAGGCAGCTCTGGCGGAGTGCTGCAAAAAGAGTACAGTGTCCTGCAGCCGCTTGGCAAGGATGAGGGAGTAGTGGGAAAAAAGCCTGGGGTAGGTAAGTTGGTGTTAGGGGATTGGGGCAAGTGGTGGAAGGGAACTAAGAGGCAGATAAAAAAGAGTTGGGACAAGTCCAACAGCACAGCCTGATGGCCGCGGCAGCCAGCAGCATGATACAAAGGGTTTGATCTGTAAAGTGTCATTTGCACAGCAGCTGGTTGGCTGCCCAAAGTTTCGTGTGTGCTCATACATTAACAGAATTACTATTTAGAAGTTAGCATTTCCAATGGTCCAGGAACCTAGCACTTCTGGACTTTTAGATCTCCTTTTAGTGGAGTTTATGGCAATACCCTTAGTTAACACCCACATCAACGAGGAAACGAGCAGGTATCTCTCAAAGCTATCTGTAGTTTCAAACAATCCTAAATTTGAAACTGCATCTACGACATTTCTCCGGGATCCAAAATTATAATTCAGTCATTTGTGCAAACCCTAGACCGTAAAATGAATGCAAGGTCACCTAATTGCAGTCAAACAGCAATACAGGCGGAACACTGACGAAATGATTGCAATACTCTCAAACTGAATTTCGTAAAATTAGCTACAAATGATCAAGTTGGGAAATAAACACTCGCTATGCACACATCATAAAATCAGATTTAGTAACCCAGAGTTCAAATGTGTTCGCACGTCATGCAGCTTTTGTTTAATGCTTTTGTTGAACTCAAAACCTTCTAAGCAGTTGTTTGCACGAGAGAGAAACACTAGGTGCTAAAGTGTGTGGACCAAACATTGCAATTACCTAGTGCTTGGAGAGAAGACGGTTATGTGCTCGGCCCTTCCCTCTTCCCACAAAAGAAAGCACAAGAAAATAAAGCTTCACTGAACAGCAAAGGACTAAAGCAACTGACCGAGGTCTGTAACATGCCTTTTGAACGTTTTTAAGAGTGCAATATACAGATCTGAAACCGTGTTTTTAAACAAAACCATTTGTAATGCAAAACGTGACTGCTTGCGACCCTGTGTGGCGCCGCCCCGTGTGGGACGCGCACGCGGCGGCGTGATGTTGCACGTCGCCGCGTGCAAGTTAAATAAACGGGGCGTTCCCGGACGCGACAGAGCGTCCGGGGAGCCCGGACTAGACGGACGTGTGTAGTGTGTGGTCTGTCTGGTGTGGGGGGGCTCACGGGCACGCACGGGGGCCAGGACGCACCCCCAACAGTGGTGATGAGTGCAGACGGATGCCCGGGCCCGGCGGTGAAAGGCATTCCGAATTTTTTTTTCCATGACACGGAACGTTCGTGGATGTTTCGTTTCACGCCGTGGCTGCGAACCGTACACGCGGCTGGCGGCCATTTTGTTTATGAGGCCGTGGAGTTTCACCAGGCTCCGGTTTGGAGGGTGAAAGCAATCCAGGTCCAATTTTTGGATATTCTGATTGCAGGCAGCATAACCTGCATGTCCATGCCTGATTTGTGTATTTTACTCCAGTTTTGGGATTCAACATCGAGTGAAAGCTAGGGGAAGGACTAATATGGCTGGGCCGAATTAGTCCACTCCACCATCTCAGCTTAATTTTTGGGACATCCACACCACTGTGGCCTGCAACAAGGTGGAGTCACGGCTCTTCTTTGTTCCCTTCATCATCAGGACGCTGTGGCTTCTTCTTTGTCTCCTTCATCATCACGAGGTTGGCTGCTTCTCTTCTTCTCGTCTGGTGCATCGTCACAGATCCCCTAGTTTGGACTGCCATTGTGCCTGGAGAGGGGGAGAAGGTCTGTTGGTGTGGTGCTGAGGGGCAATTCAGTTGCAGCCCCCAGGACACAAGGTGGGGGTGCCTGTGCGCTCAGGCCCATGAGTGACTGATGATCAGGAGGGTGGTGACCAGGTGGCACAGCCTCAGCAGGCCCTACAGCCTCAAGTGCTTCCAGGACAGCAGCCAGCGCTACAACCTCAACAGGTTCTCCCCGGGGCACAGCTAGGTGCTCCTCAAGTACCTCCCGTCATGGCTCAGGCTAGAGCCCAGGCTGCCCAAGCTGCCCTGCAGCCCACCCCTGAATTCGATGCATCGGGCCCACCTTCAAGCATGGGGCCTCGGTGGAGGAGGTGGGTTGCTCGCCTGGACATGTACTTCAGAGCTGCTCAGGTGACAGACAATGACAACATGGTGGCCACAATGTTGTATTCGGCAGGGCCTGCGGTCCAGGAGATCTTCGAATCGCTCACCCCGGAGGACCAGTCTTATGATGCGGCCAAGGCAGTCCTGCTTGCTCACTTTCTGCCCCTTGCCAATGTGGACTACGAAAGGTTTGTCATGTTGTCGGCCAAGCAAAAGGACGATGAGACTCTGGATACCTTTTATGGCCGCCTGCGCCGCCTCTCCCAAGGATGTGCTTGGGGGGGACGCGGAGGACATGATGCGCACAATGCTGATTCAGGCATGCTCCTCTGGCAAACTCAGGAGGCAGGTCCTGAGAGAGCCAGGCCTCACCCTACCCCGCATATTGGAACTAGGCCGGTGTCATGAGGTGGCCGAGGCTCGCGCCAATAAGATGGAGGCGGGGTCACGCTCGATGAAGTCGGAGGAGGTGTGTGCGGTCTGGCGGGGTGGCAGAGGAACAAGACCACCTGGTGGAGGACCCCGGGACAGGGCAGGAAGATCAGGGGAGTCGTGCCAGAAATGTGGCTATGACCTCCCCCACCCGACAGAATGCCCGGCAGCGGGGAAGGTTTGTGGCCGGTGCGGCCTGCCGGACCACTTCTCAAGAGTGTGCAGAGCGGCTCTGCCGGTGCTGGTACCGAGGGGGCCGGCCCGGACGTGGACTCCGCGCCAGAGCCGACCACCAAATGTGGCCCAAGTAGACCAAGGTGAGGAGGAGGCCCAGCTGGATGAGGCAGAGGAAGACGAGGAAGAGAACATTTTCTTTGTTTCGAGCGTGGGGATCCTGAAAGGGAACAGTAGGAGGCAGCCAAGGTGTGTGGTGGAGGTGAACCACTCGCCGGTTCCGGTGCTGGTGGACACGGGGGCCTCAGTCAATGTCATGGTGAGGGGACACTACGATACCATGTGCCCGCCACCAGACTTGGCCACACCGAGAGCCTGCATATTTGCCTTTGGAGGGCTGGAGCCCATACCCCTGGATGGTGCATTTGTGGCGAAGGTGGAGCATGAGGGCTCGACGATCAAGGCTCGGTTCTATGTCACCCCGGTGAGCAACACGCTCCTGAGTTGTGCCGCTGCAGAGGCCCTGGGGATTGTCACTTTCGCGTACTCTGTGTACTTGGAGGACATCAATGACCTGCTGGACAAGTACACTGCCCTCTTCAACGGCATCGGGATGACTGGTGACCCGGTCAGGCTGCATATCGACAAGTCTGTACAACCCATTGCCCTAAAGCACCGGAGGGTGCCGTTTCATCTGAGGGAGCAGGTTGACAAAGAGCTAGACAACCTGGTGAATCTGGATATTATTGAGAAAGTCGAGGGCCCGACGCCGTGGGTATCTCCTATTGTTGTGGCAAGGAAACCGAAACAACCGGACTCTGTTCGTATTTGTGTGGACATGAGGCTGCCCAACAAGGCCATCAAGAGAGAGCGGCACCTCACCCCGACCATCGATGACATTATCGCTGAGGTGCAAGGAGCCCGATTCTTCTCCAAGCTAGATCTGTGAGCAGGATACCATCAGGTTGTCCTCCACCCTGAACCCCGGTACATAACCACGTTCACCACCCACCGGGGGCTGTACAGGTACAAGAGGTTGAGCTTTGGGGTGTCATCGGCTGCGGAAGTATTTCAAATCATCATACAGGGCGCCCTCGCTGATCTGGAGGGTGTCCTCAACATTAGCGATGACATTCTGGTATTTGCCAAGACGGAGGTGGACCATCTGAGGAGGCTGGCAAAGACCTTTGAGAGGCTGCAGTCGCTGGGCCTCACCCTTCACAGGGACAAGTGTGAATTCCTGCGCCCCTCCATTGAGTTCTTCGGGTTTGTGTTCAAGGAGGGGGGGGGGGTGTCACCAGATCCAAGGAAGGTCCAAGACATTAAGAAGGCGCAGCCCCCCGAGTCGGTGTCAGACGTGAGAAGCTTCCTCGGTATGGTGACCTACTGCGGGCGCTTCATCCAAAACCTGGCCTTGAGGTCCGAGCCGATCAGGGCGCTGACGAAGAAGGAGACAGTCTGGCATTGGGGCCCACTGGAGCAGTCGGCCTTTGAGGACAGAACACTAACAGCGGAAGACACCATGGCGTTCTTCGACCCGGCGCTGCCGTCGGAGATCATTGTGGACGCAAGTCCATTTGGCTTGGGGGCTGTTCTAGCTCAGGTGGACCGAGATGGGAGCGTTCGCCCAGTGGCGTATGCCAGCAAGGCGCTCTCGGACACAGAGCAAAGATACTCCCAAATTGAGCGGGAGGCCCTGGCGGTCCTCTGGGGATGCAGACATTTTCGACTCTATGTCTTGGGGCGCCCGGTGACCGTGGTCACTGACCACAAGCCCCTGCTCCCGATTCTGGCTGGGTCGTCCTCAAAGCCCCCGGCCAGGATTGAGAGATGGATGCTCGCCCTGCTCGAGTATGGTGTCACCCTGGTGTACCGGCCGGGGGCCAACAATGCAGCGGACTACCTCTCCTGACATCCCGGAGTGCGCGGGGGAGAGGAGTATGACACCTGTGCAGAGGAGGCCGATGATCATGTCCGAATGGTGGTGGAAGGGGCCACACCAAATGCGATGCCCCTGTCGGAGCTGGAGGCTGTAGCGGCAGTGGATGAGTGTTTTCAGATCCTAAAGAACTCGATGCAACACGGCTCCTGGAAATCCATCTTGGAGGCTCTGGCGGGGCGGACCCAGGAGGCCAGGACTGGACTCGAGCAGCTGTGGAAGGTGAAGGACGAGTTGTCCTTCTCAGAGTCGGGTTTGCTGCTCCGGGGTGATCGCATCGTGGTCCCCCAGTGCAAGGTACAGGAGGTGATCACTCTGGCCCACCAGGGACACCAGGGTGCCGCCAAGACCAAGGCGAGGCTGCGGCGGAAAGTCTGGTTCCCGGACTTGGAAAGAAGGGTGGATGAGTTTGTGGCGGCGTGTGTGTGGTGCCAGGCGGCCTCCCCCGTGCAGCGAGAGCCGACCATCGAGGCGATGCCCCGGGGGACTCGCCCGTGGGAGGTCGTCCATGCAGACTTTGGGTCCACGGCCGTGGGAACCCACTTCATCGCAATTGTTGATGAGTACTCCCGGTACCCGGAGGTGGAGTTCGTGGAGTCCGTGGCTTTTGAGCATGTGGTCGTAGCGGTGGAAAAGATATTTGCGGCCCATGGGTTCCCTGTGACTCTGTGTTCGGACAATGGGTCGCCATTTCAAAGTGAGCGGTTCTCTGAGTTCATGGAGAGCTGCGGAATCAAGCACAGGAAGATATCCCCGTTGTGGCCTTGTGCTAATGGAGACGCTGAAAGGCTGATGCGGACCCTGAATAAGACCTTCAGGATTGCTCAGGGACAAGGGCAGCCCCTCCAACTCGCCCTTTATCAATTCCTACGGGTGTACCGCACCACTCCACACGCCTCCACCGGGGTCGCCCCTGTGGAGGCCCTGTTTAAGCGATGCCCCCGGGGTCTACTGCCTGAGGTCCGGGAGAAGGAGCCCGGGGTGATCGACACTCAGCAGGTTGAGGCCGATAGGAGGACCAGGATTGACCAGGAGAACCTACGAAGGGGTCTTCGCCCCCAGGCGTTGGAACCAGGGGACGAGGTGCTCATTTGAAACAGACACCCCCATGGCAAACTCTTGCTCCCCTACGAACCAGAGCCACTGGACGTGGTGGCTGTGAAAGGGTAAATGGTGACAGCCTCAGATGGATGATCTGCTGTCACCCGAAACGTCAGCTTCTTCAAGAAGCTGGGGGACTCCCAAACTGAACCACCCCTGGACCCTGACATGGCGGAGGTGCCTGAGGACGTTGGAATCCCTGTGAGTGCCCAGAGCTCTCCAGTCCGGGGAGCTGTGACTGGTGGACTTCCCGTGCCGGAGGTAAGTGGGAGGTACCCCCAGAGGGCTGGGCGAGGGAAACCCGCTTATCTCAGCGAATACGTGTTGGGACATGTGGAGGAGCAACCGGAGTGAGGGGATCCGGGTGGCTGACATTAAGGGGGCATGGGCTCATTATGTTGATGTTATTTGAATGTGTGGTTTGCAGTGTTTAATAATAGCTATTGTGTTTCCTCCCGAAAAAGGAGGAGTGTGGTGCCGCCCCGTGTGGGACGCGCACGCGGCGGCGTGACGTTGCACGTCGCCGCGTGCAAGTTAAATAAACGGGGCGTTCCCGGACGCGACAGAGCGACCGGGGAGCCCGAACTAGACGGACGTGTGTAGTGTGTGGTCTTTCTGGTGTGGGGGGCTCACGGGCACGCACGGGGGCCAGGACCCACCCCCAACACCCTGAAAGCAGTGAAAATAAAGGATGGACGTGTCATTTCCCTACTGAAGTGAATTCTGCTCCTGAAATTGAAAAAAAATCCCGGGGAAAGACCCTGGAGAGTTATCCTCTCTTGCTCGAATTTCGTAAATATGTAACTGCCCATCTGCCCCTAAAACTGTTAAATGCTGTCGGGACTGCGGAGAGAAACTATAAACTAAATATTTTGACTGTCCCACCAATGAAGATGTAAAATAGTGCCTACAAATGAACGGCCATAAAACAAAAACCTGTGTTTCACTGCCACATGATTCCTGTACTTCAAAGAGTAACTGGCATGATCTCGTCAGGTCTACGTTTGAGATGTAGAATTGAAGTGTACGAAATGGTCGTTTAGCTGCATGGATTCTAGTAAAGAGAACATGCCAAAGAACCCTTATCTTGTGGGAAATTAATAAATGACTTGCTTTCAGTAATGTTATTTCTGAGGGATAAAATCTTCCTTTCATACCCACCTAATCTTTAACAAAGTACCAGGTACAAACTGCATCTACAAATCTTTTAACATTCAATAGGGGAAGTTAGATGACAACTCCATTACAAGCTCAAGCATGGCATTGCAAGTGCAGCCATTAAAGGATGTGAAGTCAATTATAGGTTACTCACCTTAGTGACTAATGTACTCCTAGTCCATAGTCCCCTTTCCTCCATACTGTATGGGCGTCCCTCGCTAGGGACGCCCATACAGTATGGCCCCCAAGCCAAATGGACTTCCCCTTTAAATTTAGAGGCGCGCAGGGGCGCCGCCCTGGGAAGCATGCGCTCCCCTGACTCCACCCTCCTGCGCCACTCCTCAGTCACTTTTGACGCATTGACAACATTACCATTACCTAATAACACTAGTTTCATTAAGGGGGAGGATGGTGGGACGTATGGAGGAAAGAGGACGATGGACTAGGAGTATGTTAGTCACTACGGTGAGTAACTTATATTCTGTTGTTCTGTATTAATTGGGGTAAGGGCCAGGATAAGTTATCTGCTCCTCCATGGGCCTCTGGCACTGCCTGCCTCCCCAGAGGCCCTGTGCAGTCTCACATGCTTCTCCTAAACTGCAGCCCGGCCAAGGTATTCTCTGTTAAAGTCTCTAGACCCACCTTCCAGTGTTCTGCATAGCACACTTGTCGGGGTTATTCCGCTGTGTCCCTCTTTCCGGTCCAGAGCCTCCCCCTGGAACTCAAGGTCACCTCACCGGCAGCTGCACTCGGGTCTTCAGGTCTCCTCTCAATTCCTGGCCGAACTGGAAGAGTGGGGCCTCAGGTCCCTCCTTTCTCTGGCTGACACCACTACCAGGCCATCAAGTACCCGTACCTCGCTCACTGCCAACGGGCCTATCCCTGCGGTTTCTCCACAATGCACTGGGGCACCTTCCTGAGGCACTCCTTTGAGCCAGGAACCTTACTCAAATGGCCAGCTACCCTCCTAGGCACCTCGCCTTGTCTTGGTGGACAGGATTAATGGCCGATTCAATGGGAGGCAGTGGGAGCTGAGCATTCAGGCAGCCATTTTGCCTGTGCTCCCTCCAAAATGAATTTTAAAAATTACATATTTCTTTAGAAAACTCTTTTTATTGAATTTTGCAACATAACAATCAGAAAGTAAGAAAGACATTCCGCCCTCCCTCCCTCCCTCCCTCTCCCACTCCCCTCCCCCCTCGGCAACTAGCTTAACTTTCTTGATTCACCCTCAACTCGGGCTGCAACTCAGTGTTCATTGTAGATCCAATAGTTTCAAACGTTGTGGGCACCACATCACCCTAAAGTCGTCCTTAAGCACATTCAGAACGTCCCCCCATTCCGCCGCAAAGGACTGTACCTTGTCATTCATGGCATAGGACGCCCATTCCAAAGCTATAATTTCCCAAGTCTTCCGGAGCCAGTCTTGACATCTAGGGACCTCAGGACCTTTCCATCTTTGCGCTAGTAACAACATCGCTGCCAAGGTCAAAATTGCTTTCGCTTTCTCCCTTCCTCCGGTTTCCCCTGCCCCCGAGGTGCCCCGAATGCCCAAGAGGATCTGGACTGGAGTTCCCACTTCCTCTTGACCAAAAGCTTGTTCCTGTGCCTCCCATATTTCTTCCCAAAATGCTCAAATCTTCGGGCACTTCCACCAAATATGCTCCGCAGTGCCCATCATCCCGCACCCCCTCCAGCACATCCCTGATATTGTAGGGTAGATCCTATGAAGCCAGGCAGGGGTGTAATGCCATCCAAATAATATCTTGTACCATGCCTCTTGTAATTGGGAAGCCCTGGCCAATTTAGGTATTCTCCTGCACAACCTTTCCCACTCTAGCCTGTCAATTTCTCGTCCAAGGACTCGTTCCCATTCCCGCATATAAGCCCATTGAGTTCCTGCATTTGCTGCATGTAATATTTTGTAAATGTTGGAGATAGGACCTTTTGATCCATCACTAGTGAGGAGGAACTTCTCAAATGGAGTTGGGTCTCGTGTGGCCGTCGTTCTGACCGCTGGGTGTAATACCCAGTGACGTATCTGCGCATATCGGAACCTTTCACCCTCCTGTATAGCGAATTCCCTCTTACAGTCGTTAAAGGATAACAATTCCCCATCCCGGAACATGTCACACAATTTCCTACAGCCTCCTTCCCACCATTTTGCAAAGGCCCCTCTCTCCAAACCCGGGGTGAAGTCCCCATTTCCGAAAATGGGGGTTAAAGTGGATGGGAATGTGGTGATTCCCCTAGGGCCTGACAGCTTGTCCCACGTATCAGCCATCAGTTTGGTAATACTGCTCTGGTAGAGATGGCTGGGTCTATGCGCCTTCGGGAGCCACAACACTTCAATTAGATTACGGTGCGCCACTGCCCTGTCCATCCTTACCCATAACTTATCTTGCGCACCTTCTCCTCCCTTCAACCACTCCCTTATGATGCGTAATTGTGCTTCTCCCTAATATCGCCGAAAATCCGGCAGTGCTAGGCCCCCCTCGTCCTTAGATGCCATCAAAAGTCTAACCCCTACCCTGGCTCTTTTCCCCTCCCAAATGAATTCCCTAGTCAGCTTTCCCAGCTCCATGAAGAGACTTGCCGGAACCAGCTGAGGGATCGCCTGAAAAAGATACAATAGCCGTGGGAGCGTGACCATCTTAACCGCGGCTATCCGTCCCAACCATGACACCCTCAGATATCTCCATCGCAGAAAGTCCCTCTTAATTGCCTTGAGGAGCGGGGGGAAGTTTGCTGCGTACCACCCAACTAAAGTCGCCGTGATTTTCACCCCCAGATAATGAATCCCTCCCGGGATCTACTGAAAGGAAGTGTTCTCCTTTAGGCTATCTCGATCAACTGCTCCTAGCATTAGGTTCAGAATTTCTGACTTGTTAGTATTAATTTTTAATCCCGAGGCTTCCCCAAAGGTCTCAAGCAGGGTCACGCTCGCCTGAAGTGACTCCCTTGGTGCTGACAGCATAAGCAGCATGTCATCTGCAAAAGCCGCAACTTTCTGTTGCCCCCCCCCCAAAAGGAATGCCCCGGATCTCTGAGGAGTCCCCGATTGCTTGCAATAAAGGCTCTAGATAGATCGCGTATAATATTGGGGAGAGCGGGCATCCCTGTTTTGTCCCCCGCTGCAAATGTATTCGTCTAGAGGCTGCCCCGTTCACCATCACTCTGATCGTAGGGGCTTGATAATTGGCCCTAACCATTGTCATAAACTCCCCTCAAATCCCATCCTTTCCATTACCCGAAACAGGAAAGTCCACTCCACGCGGTCAAAAGCCTTTTCCGCATCCAAAGCTAGCAAGATCGCAGGAGTGTTTGTTTTCTGGACTTTTTCAATTATATGGGCAACTCGCCTAATGTTATCTGCAGTTTGCCTTCCCCTAATGAACCCGGCCTGATCGGGGTGTATTAGATGTGGGAGAATGGAGTCAAGCCTATTCGCAAGAATCTTAGTGTAAACCTTGGCATTGATGTTAATCAAGGCAATGGGTCGGTAAGACGTTCTCTCCTCTGTGTTTTTGTTCGGTTTAAGGATGAGGGTAACCTTAGCCTCTTCCATGGACGGGCAATCTTACCAGATCGACGGAATGAGTTGAATAATGACGTCAATTGCGGGGCAAGCTGTGAAATGAATAACTTATAAAAAGCAGCAGTATAGCCGTCCGGGCCAGGGGCTTGATGTGCTGGGAGAGCTCTTATTGCATCCCTCACCTCCTTCTCCGAAATTTCCCGATTCAGTGCTTCCCTCGTTTCTTTACCGATTTCCCCCAAATGCACCCTTCGGAGGAACTGCTCTTGCAGCTCATTGCCAAGATGCAGCGAGGCATACAGGGATTCAAAATACTCCGCTAGAGCCTCCTGTAATTCCTCCTGCCTTGTGACTCGGGCTCCTGAGCCTGCTTTCAATGCTTTAATCGCATTTCTCGCCTTTTTGCCCCATAGTAGACGCGCCAAGAGAGCATCAGCTTTATTGGACTTAGCATAGTACTTTTGCCTGACGGCTAGTAGGGCTCCCTCTGCCTTTTTCATACGCAGGAGATTCAGCTGCCCCACTGCTTTCCTGTACTCCTGCATTGCTTTCCGAGAGGGGGTATCACCCACCGCCTGCCTAGCCGCTTCTACCTCCACCTCCAACTGCGCTTCCAGAGCCCGTACTTGCTTCACCCGGTGGGCCGATAAGGCAATAAGTTCCCCCCTAAGAGAGGCCTTGAACGCGTCCCACCTTATTCCCTCATCAGTATCTTCCTTTCTATTACGCTCGAAAAACCCCTCGATTTTCTCTTCGACACTCCCCGCATTTCCGGGTCCCTCAGTATGGCTCCTGGTAATTTCCAGCCCCACAATCCCTTTACCCTCTGACCCAGCCCCATCACCAGAGAGACCGTTTTGTGATCCGCTATCCCAATTGGACCGGTAAAGACCTCCCAGATGTTCCCCAATAAGCTAACCGACACCCATATGTAATCAATCCTAGATTGTGATCCATGGACGCCTGACAGGAAAGTGTAACCCTCCTCCTCCCCCTTCAATTCCCTCCAAACATCTCGTAACCCCATCCTGCCAATCCTTTCCTTCAACTCTGCCGACATTACTGCTCCTCCTCCTCCTCCTCCTCCTCCTCCTCCTCCTCCTTGGCTCCCAGCTCTGTCCTTCTCCCTATCCCAAGCGATATTATGGTCCCCCATTAAAACAATCTGACCCCAACTTTGATCCTCCAACACTTTCAGGAATCGTTGCAGAAATACCTCTTGACCGGAGTTGGGAGCGTACACTACGGCCAATGTATATGGGGCCTCCTGGAATTTCCCCCTGACCACTATATATCTCCCTTCCTTATCTCGAGTCACATCACAGAGACTCTGAAGTCCACCGTGTTCCTGATAGCCAAGGCCACCCCCTTTGTTTTACTTGGACCGGAGGCATGGAGAATCTGGTCGAAGCCACGCAATTTTAATCTACCTTGGTCTTTACGCTTCAGGTGTGTCTCCTGGAGCCCCATAAAGTCCAGCTTTTCTTTCCATGTAAAATGTTCTAGCTTTTTCCTTTTAAGAGGGGTGTTCAACCCCCTCACATTATGAGTTAGCCAATTGAAGCGTTACCCCTCAAAAGGAGTTACCGCTATGTGGGGGTGCCCCTCTGCCCACCGCTCCAACCAACTGCTAGCTACCGTCCTCCACTTCCCCCTGACCTCCCCCGAAGGTTAACACCTTCCCGCTCTCTCCCCATTCCTAATGCGGGCATCAACGCCCTTTCTGATTCCAACATGTTTGCTCCCCCTGCGACCCGCAAGCTTACATCCTCCTTATTGAGGCCCACCACCCCTGACATTACCAATTCAGTTTAGGGATTCGACATATTCTCGCAACTCGGTGAACTGGGCTTCCCTTTATTCTGCGGTCCGCCATGCCTTGATCCTCTTCGCCTTTTGTCGCCGACTGTCGTCCATTCCCATGGTCGGGGCCCAGGGCGGCCATTCACAGTTTTCTGGCTTGAACTAGAGAGGCCCAGGAGATTAGCCCCCTCCTGCAGAGAGGTAATCCGCCTCTGGGCTCCCTCCCATTCGAAAGTCAAGCCAAACGGAAAGGTCCATTTATATCGGATTGCCTTCTCATTGAGGACCTTCAGCAGTGGGCCCATAAGTTTCCATTTCAGGAGTGTACTGCTCGCCAAGTCCTGGAAGAAAGCAATCTGTTGTCCCTCAAACATTATGGGTTCTTTTGGTCTTTCTGCCCTAAATTAAGTACCGCCTCCTTCTGGGCGTATCTCGCAAACCCCGTCAACACATCACTCGGCCTTGCTGTCTGACCTTTGATCATTCGCCCGGTTCTATGCACCCAATCTAGCTCCACCGCCCCCGGGATGTCCTCTCCCAGGATATCAGCGAAGATGCCCTGAAGCACCGCCTTCAAAGTTTTGTCTGGTACTGATTCCGGCAGCAATTTCACTCTTATATTGATCCTGCGGGATCTGTTTTCCAAGTCCTCCATCTGAATCTCAAGATTTCTAGTGGCTACATCTAGCCTTTCTATAGCCTCACTGTTAGCTGAGGTATCGCTGCCCACCTCCTGAAGGCCTTTCTCCAGCGCATCCGTCCTCTCCCCTAACTAACGTATCTCCCGTTTCATTTCCCCAATAGCTTCATTCAGATCATTGCGCATCAGCTGGAATTGTTCCTGAAAGGTCTTCGCCAGATTTGCCTGCAGGGCGTGCAGCTCCCCTAGGAATTCCTGTCTGGGCATGGGTGCCAGGTCCTCTACATCCCCCTTGAATGGTTGCCTCTCCTGTCTTCCCTCGGGTGGCCCTGGAGCCCTCTTTCAAAGCCTGAGCCGGCCACATTGCCCGAATGGTGCCCAGAGTTTCTCCCGAAGCATGGGGCGCTTTCCCCCTTTTCCCCTTAACTTTCGTGGACATGCTGCTTACTTCTCTGCGGGAACGCTCCCAGACCAGTCGCCTTGCCCTAGCCCTCCTCAGCGCCCAGTGAAAATGAGCGAAATGCAGGTAATATTCACTCTCCCTGAGGGGCTGGAGCATTCGTCCCCCCAGCACACCCCGCAGTCTCTCCGGCTAGACCCCTGGTTGCCACTTCTCCAATGTCCCACTACGAGGGGTCAATTTAATTTCTGTCAATGCCCGGGGGAAAAGCTCCTACGGTGATCAAGGGCGCTTATGTCTCCTCTCTGGAATCTCCCCAGCCCGTGGGCTGGCCCGTTCCACCTTCCTCCTTGGGCCCCTCTGCTTCAAAAGATCCTCCAACAGCCTAAGCTGTAACCGCCAGCTGCGTGGCCGAAGTCCTGGGTCCCGCTGGAGCAGAGGGGTGTGAGCGTCAATCTCTGCAACCCCGTAGTTTTAAGTTACCACAGGGGGTGCCACGCTGTGATCAGGGGCCCCCCACCGACTCCCCTGCCCGCGTACCTTCCCACACTCCAGGCAGTGTGTCGCTCGACGCGCCCCACCAATCAGGAAGAACCTGCCGGGACCGGCTCCCCTTCCTCGTCGTGTCCGGCAGTTCGCCAAAAGCAGTTGGCCTCTCCCACTCCTATGGGGCTCCGCCATTTACAGCATCTAATCTGTTGTTGCAGGTCCACAGATGATTCAGGGAGACATATGCCAAACAGCAGGTGTGATGACAGGAAGACATAAGTGAGAAACATTTTCCCCTTGCAGCATCAGCACTGTCCACATCATTAGTGGCACCTCCCTTTGCACCATTAGCATCAACACAGGTATCACATCTATCGTTGTGACCTATAGCAGTGGATCCAGGGTAATCCTCTGCTGCATTTCCTGATGTGGAATTTGTACTACCTTGGAGTCCAGATACAGTGAAGATCAGTTGCCTGCAATGTTTCAACCCTATTATCATAGGTAGTGACATTTTTGGGCATCAGTGTAGGCATACCACAGCAGATTTTGAGTAGTTTTGTTTTTTGACTTAAGCTTTTAAAAAATCTTTTAGCTAACTGTTTTTCACATGTTTGGTTACCCCCATAATAACAAAACAGTTGCTCCATTTAGTTTTATGAAGTTAGCCTTTTAGCCTTTGTACCAGTTAACTCCTCATTGCTCCAAGCCAATGTTTCTTATAAGAACATGCTAAAAGTCTATTATGTTGGTATTCTCTTGTTTTTTCATAAACTAGTGCAATGTTTCATGATGTTTGATAGCCAAAAAAGGGAGGGTGACAGTTATAGTAAAGTAATCGACACTGACTATGCATGAACAACTTGAAAAAGTATAATTTACTTATTTTCATAAAAGTGTCTTTTTGCATAGTTTGTAATACGTTTGTGGTAATTAATGTGTTGCTATCTAATGACATTAATATGATTTAAAAAAGCTTAACTATGGCATCATTATTGATTAGCAAGTTTAAATGCATTCTTAGATCCCTGCTCAATGTACTCCCCTTTGCACTCTATTAGAAAGAAGATACTATTGTCAATCAGATTCAAGAAATGGTTATGTAATATAACATAAAACTAAGTAAAATTGAGAATTCTAAGATGGCCGTCGGGAGGAGAGCAGTGTAAAGGCTGCACTCTAATCCGTTCAGGAGTAATAATAAAGCAGCTACCGATAGCAACCTTGCCCAAGCAGGGAAACTGCCGAAAGAGGTGCAACACCGGAGCGGGTAAGCCGCGGTGCAGGCAGACGACCCGGGAGTGAAGTGACAAAGAAGGAGCGGCCCGGGGCCGTGCAGCCACGTGCTGAGCTGCGGGCCCGAAGCACCGGCGGCACCAGGGCTCGGCACCCCCCCACAGAGTGGAACAGCGATCGAAGGAGAGGAGCAGAGCGGTCCGCAGTCATTGTTCTAGCCGACCAGGTTTTGCCCCCCGGCAGCGCGGCGAGATGGGGGTAACGCCGGACGGCACAGTAAGGCCAGCTGATCAGAGGAGAGTCCAGGGAGAGAGTGGCTCTCCATTTTCACCTCAGCTGGCACCAAGTAATTAAGGAAAAACAAGAGCAGGAGGCAGCAACCCAACTCAGAGTCGGGGGAGAATGAAGAAAGTGAGAGGCAACGGGCGGCATCACAGCAGACAGCAAAGTGAAGCACCTTGCAGCAAATGGAGCAGGAGAGTGAGGAGGAGGCCCGAGAGACCAGCCTACAAGGAGTGTGTGGTTCCCACTCACCTGGGAGGCACCAGAAAGGAGTCCACACCAGGTGATAAGGCCCCAGCTGAAGAAGGGCCATGAGACCAGGGGCCTGGGAGAGCACTGGCAAGAAGGTAAAGCTGGAGCACCACAAGAGGAGTGGGGTGCTGAGGACACACCACAGGCAGGAGCGGTGCAGCAGAGGAGGGTATCTGGGCCCCCCTCCCAACTGCTGGCATAGGGCTGTGGCCCCAGGAAGCCCCGGAAGAGTGTGAGGTGGGGGACGCCAAGGGGTTAACTCCAGCTGCCCTACAGGTACCCAAACAGTGGTCAGCGCCAAGAGCCTCAGGTGGACGAGGAGCAGCAAGAGGAGACTGATGAGGGCAGAACTGTTTCAGTAATTGCAGGAAGTGAAGGGGGACATAACAAGCTTGGAGGAGCAGACAGACGCAGCAGAGAACACCATTCAAGAACTGGTAGAGGATACCCGGAAGATACATGAGTTGGTGGAGCAGTTAGCAACAGTTACGCAAAATCTAGGGCTCGAAAGCGAAGATTTGGAGAACAGATCAAGAAAATCCAACATTATAATAAAAGAGTTGGCAGAGACGGTGGGCGACCGAGACCTGCGGGAGATGGCACAACATGTTATTTGCAAACCTGCTTTAAGTGGAGAGCTGACCCGGGATACAATTGGACCGCATCCACAGAGTGGGCCCATGAAGAGGAGAACAGGCGGCAAAACCAAGAGATGTTGTAGTGCCCTGCATCAATATGGCCAAAGGGAGAGGGTACTGGCAGCTACCAGGAAAGTCAAGTCGATTAAATATAATAGCTCAGAGCTACAACTGTTTCAGGTTGTGGTTCAGCCTACTCTAGTGAAACAAAGGCTGATGGGCCCTGCAGTGCGAGCACTGGCCAGGGCTGAGGTGCGATACAGATGGACCTTTCCCTTCGGTCTTTTATTCGAATGGAAGGGGAGGAACCACTGGGTCACAACTTGTGAGGAAGGTATGTGGCTCCTGAAGGAGGAGGGAGAAGCAGACCGGCAGGACAGAAGGGCACTGAGGGAAACCGCCAAGAGGAAGGCATGGGAATAGTTAAAGGTCCCACCACAGGGCCCCAAAAAGCGAGCACCAAACGGTGCAGTCAAATCCCCAGACAAAAGGGCAAAGAGGAGGATTCCCCCAAGAGTGTAGACAAGGACTTCGCAACCAGAGGGGGCCTGGGCCTGGGTGATGTCACCTGGACCGACACTACAGGCAGCTTGAGGAGGGAGGAAGGTAGGTATGATGGCCTCTGGGGGGTGGGATCATTGTGGGTAGTATGGGGGATCCACAAAAGTTCACACTGGTTTGGTGAAAGGACCCAAATCCCAGGGCGCAAAGCTGGGGCGTGGGGCAGAGGCTGATTGAGTTCACCCAGAGGGGTGGGGGAGAGAAGGAAGGGTGGCTGAGAGGAAGGGAGGGCAGGGGAGAGACACCAGCAAAACATGGTCGACATGGGGAGCTACTGTCAATGCTTAAGGTGGTTAGGGGTGGCGGGATGAAGTTGCGCATCACGTTCCTCAACATCAGAGGGCAAAATTCCCTATGAAAGAGGAAGAAAGTGGAGGAGGGAGAAGCTAGAAATCGTAACCCTTCAGTAAATGCACATCCAGAAGAGGGACAAGCACATATTAAAGCTAAAAGGCTATAACCAAATATTGCAGTCTAATGCTCAGGGGAAGAAGGGAGGGGTACTTATAATGGGCCAGAGCATGACAGGCTTCAGTGCGATAGCGACAGAGTGACAGCAAGGGAAGATATCTCGCTATGGTATTCCGGTACGAAAGAGTCATATACACCATAGCTTCTGTATACGCACTGAACTCAGGCCAAGACGGGTTCATGAGGGAAGTATTGGCTAAGCTGGAGAGGTTTGCCAAGGGTTATCTAATACTTTTAGGGGACTTAAATCTTGCATGGAATCCACGGGTGGACATGAGTTTGAGGGTATTTCATAGTCGGGGCAAGCCGTCGGATAGATTAAAAGAGCTATTGGACAAATTAGCGCTACTATATTGCTGGAGTTCCCTCCATTCCCCCAGTGAGGGGGGAATACAGGGTTTATGTATTACTCCCATATTCACAGAACCTTCTCTAGAATCGATTACACCTGGGTCTCCAAGAAGTTCCTGGGGCAGGTTATGGAGATGAAGTGGGGGCGATAACTCTCCGATCACGCACCTGTTAACAGTGGTGCTATAAATGGGGAGGCGGGCTGATGGTGTTGGAAATTCCCCAATCATATAATAGAAGACAAGATTATATGCAAGGAGTTAATGGGCAAGATCAAGGAGTTTTCTAAGTTTGACATCACAGAGGGGGTTCGGGAGCAGTTTAATGAGGGGGAGCTCATAGCCAGGAAGGCCCAGAGGTACAAGCAATTGGGCCTTCTGCAGGAGGGGCTAGAAACTAGAATTAAACAGGTAATGGGGGAAATGGCAGGTAATGCGGGGAGTGCATCAAGGAAAGAGTATGGGCTGTTAAGGGACCAACTGGAAGTCCTTCAGACCAAAGCTGCAGAGCGCTCACTTCTATACCTCAAACAGAGGTACTACGTGAAGGAGAATAAGGCAGACCGCCTCCGGACACACCAGGTCAGGAAGGAGAGCGCTGCCATATCGGACATAATCTTGGCATTCAGTGATTATTGCACCAATTTATACTCCACTGAATCCCCTGACGAAGGAGACCAGGCGGAGTATCTTGCCAATTGTCCCCTCCTGAAGATTACACCACTGGAGAGGGAGGAACAGGACAAAGATATCTCGTCGGAGAAAGAGCAGCGTTAGATGCCCTACCGGTGGGGGAATCCGCAGGACCAAATGGCTTCCCGGCTATTTTCTACAAGACCTTTCGGGAGGCGTTAATCTGGTGTCATTGTTGAGCTCGTTAGGGAGGTCTGGGAGAATCACCCCATCTATGTAAGAGATTAAGGTTATTTTGCTGCCTGAAGCCCAGCAAAGAAGCTACCTTATGTGGCTCATATTGCTCTATAGCGCTCGTCAACTTAGAAACATAGATTTATACCGAAGTGCTAGTAACATGCTTGGACAAACTACTCCCCAAGCTGATCAACCCCAACCAACCAGGGTTCATTAAACAGAGACAGACCTTTGACAATATTATGAATGTGTGCCACTTAATAGAGATGGTAAACATAACTAATATTGTGGATTTCTATTTTTGGGACCTTTCTAATGTATATACAACCGACCATTTCTGACACACAAAAATGCAGCCATTCTTGCCACCGCTCTTATTAACTCCCACCTGGACTATTGCAACAGCCTCCTGAGTGGCTGTGCGCAGTCTAATGTATCATCTCTTCAGGTTTCACAGAACGGAGCAGTTTGTGCCATCTTGGGTCTGTCAAGACGAGCTCACGTTACTGTGTCCAGGCAGCCAATGTGTTCATGGGCTGCCCGTGAAGCTCAGAATAACGCATACAATTCTCACGCCGACTCATAAATGTCTTCTCAATCTCGCCCCCAAATTCCTTGTTGATTGTCTCTTGCCTTACGCTCCATCTCGTGCTCTCAGGTCACAAAACCAACTCAGAATTGTACAACCCAGATTTAAACTTGCTAAGGCTGGTGGGTGTGGCTTTAATGTTCAGAGCCCGATTGCCTGGAACTTACTCCCATATAACCTTCAAGCTATCCAGACAACCGTGGAATTTAAAAAAAAGGTTGAAGACATATTTCTTCAACCTACCTCCTGACTAACTGATCCTGCTCGTTTTTCTCTTCTCCTCTGGCCCCTGGATCCCTTGCTTTCCGTGATCTGATTATGTTTGTTGTTGTTTATACGAATTTAAATAAAACATGTTTTTAAGGAGCATCAAACACATACTTACATTTTATTTTTTATTAAATACATGTTTCACATCACATTAAGTATACATTAGATACTGACAGGTTATATTTTCCTATGGGAGCATAAACAGAATGTCTACGTGCAGAATGTTGCTTAAATGTTTTGAAATAAAGCATGCACATTTTTCACAACAACATGTAGTTTCCAGTGATGTCATTCATCAAATTTACAGCGATGTCACATGTGTTGTCACTTGTAAGGTCATCTGTTATTTCATCAGTGCACTCTTTTCCAGTGTTGCACGGACAGCAACATAGTGAACGACAGGTGTGACATCATGTGATGTATTCTGTGTGCTCATGGGCTGAACAACATGGAGGTGAGGAGGGTATTAGCAGTTAAGGTCCTGCATCTTCCAATCAGAGCCAATTTTCAGAACCAATGAGTGTCTGGAGCCATTTTAAAGATGAGTATTCTAAAAGGGGAAAGGGTCCATCCTCAATTTAGTTGACCCTTTTAATATAGATTATGCTATTTGTTTTAATCTTTTCACTTGATGAACCAGAATTGTTGCTGTCCCAACGATTCATGACCAGAGAAAACTAAATTGAAGTTCGAAGATCATTTCTGTTTGGAAAGAACATATTAGTAGATGCATTATGCAAACAACTTCACACAAACCGTAATAGCGAATATACTGCCTCACACGTGGCCACAGTGTTATACTTATTCCAATAGGAACCAGAAATTACATCAAATATTTGATTGTAAAAACAACTGTATATTTAAACACAAAAAATAGCATTTCTTTGTATTGAGATTCACAGTGATTTTTTGGTACAGTTTTGCATGAGACACACCTAACAAAAATCTTCAGGTTGTGGAAAGCAATGTTAATAAAACATAATGTTGCAAAATGTTTATAAATGCAAGTTGATTTCTTACTTTTACATATGACCGCAGATAGCTCTCCAATCCCACTTCATGGCACTGAGAAACAACATGTATAATGACCCTAGAGAAAATTAATAAAGTCATGCTGGTTTAATTACACATTTATAAAGGATTTAAAATGCAAACATTGATAGACTTATAAGGTACATACCATATTCTGGAGAAATACGTATATTAAATTGCATTGGAACGTGTAATGAGGTGCTAAGGGGGGGAAACAACATTTATTTACCACAGGGATCTTCATTTTGGCCTTACTCTATCTAGGTCATTTGGGGCAAAATAGTAATTGACTATCAAACCAGAACCTAGGGATTAAATCGTGCAATACATTTTAAGTCGAACTGTACAAGTTTAAAGCAAGTGGGTATGCTAATGTGTTAAAGTGTTCCTGCTTTTATACCATATTGTGACATCTGCCTATGGTGGTGATATTTGTAAAGTAATCCCCTCATTGAAAGGATGTGGACGGTTAATGCAAATGTAGGATCAGAGTGGAATGTGGTAAATTGTGACAACTTGGCTACCCATCTGGCATGTTCCACTTTTCACAGTTTTAATTTGTGCCTGCACAATAATGCTCTCTGTTGACATGTTACTTGCAAATAGGCCAATGTGTTTCTAGAGTGATGCTAGGGGCCACTATCTGAAAAATGTTCCCTGCACAGCGAGTTACAGGATATAAAAATATATGTGGATCAGTATACCTTTAGAAAAGGGCACTCTGCACCCTAGCATGGTAGGATTATGGAGAGTATATATGCATGGATCTGAAAGATTCACTGGCCTCAGAGTTTGATTGTGGTCCTACCATTTAACCTCAGGCTTACGTTAGTGGCAGATATTACTGGATGCAGTTTTGCTTTACTTGAATTACTGGATCCAGATAGTACTGATGCAGATATGTGTGTAGGTCTTTCCTTGATACTATCTGAAAAACTCACTGAGCTCTACTTTCCTGGATGACAAAGCCATGCTATGCTGTCTGCATTGTTTGTATGTTGTGAATGTGTGCGCACAATATATGCAAATCTAAAAGGTTGCATGAATGAAAGGTCTGCGCAGTGTCTTGATTCAGAGCGGACATTATTCCCCACTGTAGGTTCCAAAATCTGTGTATAAACAGGAATGCCACTAAATACAGCTACCCGCCTACACACATGCTAGGTGTGACTAGCTGCACCAAGTGTTAACAAATCATGTTCACAGAGTCAAGGACAAATAACAACAACTATTGAGGATATATGAATTGTCAATATCACACTTGTACTAACCCCACAACACTGTTTAAAAATTATGTTTGCAGTTGTTGTCTTCCCGGTTAGGAAAAACGCTGATTCTCAAAATATGTTTTTATGTTTTGTGTAAACGAAATGCATTGTTGTTTTTTTAACATGTCGAGTTTTCTTATGTACTAATTAAAATATGTTTATCTCTATCCCTTTTTCCTGTTTGGATCTACAGACCAACATGATTTGTTAACACTTGGTGCAACTAGTCACACCTAGCATGTGTGTAGGCGGGTAGCTGTATTTAGTGGCATTCCTGTTTATACAGGTTTACATTTTGTCCTTAGCCACGCAGCCCCCTAAAAAAAGAGGACTTTTCTAGCTCGAAAGCTTGATTTACTGGTTCCAAAATCTGTGCCATCAAAGCCTTATCAGACTCTGAAGTGGTGCCACTGTTACATTTAACATTGTATATAGTGAGGAAATCCTTGGTCTCACTTCCCCTTTGAAATTAAGAAGAATTCTGCAACACCTTTAAATGAATAAGAGTAATCCTTTTTATTTTTAAGGTCTTTATATCAAGCAAACCTAGCTTTGGGAAGAAAGAACTTTGTACATCAGTAGGAATCACAGGCAATCATCACATTTATTTATTTATGCATTTGTTGTAGCGCACAAAACCCTCGGGTATCTCAGCGCTAGTTATATTAGGGTACATTTAGTGAGGAACATTAGTTAAATAAGGGTGCAAGGTTACATGTAACATTACGTGAAGAGAGGTGGAAGGAAAGTTACATTTTACCTTAGGAAACGGGCTTAAGAAAACGGGGGGTTGGTGGGATGGGGAACGGCAGCTGGGATGAAATAGTCTTAGGAGGAGTACAGTCAGTTGAACAGCTACGTCATCTGGTTTCTGCGGAAGGTCCAGTAGGCCTGTTCTTTTATGAGAGCGAGTGGAAGATTATTGCAGTTTGGCTGCCATGACCGGGAAGCTCCTGCCCTCTAATGAGAGGCAATTGAAGTTGGGGGTCTTCAAGAGGTGAGAGTTGGATGATCTCAGTGGGCGGGCAAGGAAGTGATTCTCTACGCATCGCCACAGGTAGGTTGCGGCAGTGTTGGAGAGATAACGGTGAACCAAGTATAATGTCTTGAATTTTATCCTTGCCCCGATGGTCAGCCAGTGTGCAGCTCTCCTAGCTTCTGAAATATGGTCCGATTTGGAGAAGCCAATGTCAGCTCAGAGGGCATTATTCTGGATTGTCTGTAGTTTATTAAGGTTGCGTTCTGAGGTGCTGGTAAATAAGGCATTACAATAATCGAGCTTGGCTCCAGTGATAGCTCTTGCTATTGTAAGGCCATTAGGAGTAGAGAGGAAGGGCCTGCTGGCATGAAGCAGTTTGGCTGTGTAAGACGCTGCAGTTCACGTGGCGAGAGAAGTTGATTTTGGCATCCAAGTAGACCCCAAGAGCTTTGGCACCGGTAGAGGTGATGATGCGGTTGCCATCAATGTTGAATTATTTGTAGACTGGATCAATGTTACGAAATGTGGGGATTGAGGCAACAATGAGGATTTCCATTTTGTCGTCGATGAGACAAAATTGGTGAGAGGCCATCCAATTCTGAATGACCTTAGAGACTGCGTTTATGGTTGCTGAGTTCTGGGCGTAGGATCCAGAGAGTGGGATAAGGAGCTAAGTATCATCAGCATAGTTTGTGTATGAGAGGCCTAGTAGGTCAAGGTGGTTGATGAGGGGTTTTGTCTAAATGGTATAGAGAGTGGGGGAGAGGCAGGAGCCTTGAGGGACTCCACAAGTGACAGGAGTGGGTTCAGCGGAGAAGTCGTTAATGAAGACACGAGAGGATTTGTCGGCTAGGAAGTACCTCACCGAATCTGAGGCTGATGGCAAAAAGTTGGCTGTTGAAGTATGTTGCGAGCCAGTGTCTTTGATAGCATCGATTTGTATTCTCAAGTCTAGTAGGGCAGTTGTAGTTCCCTGTTTGGGGTGGAATCCTGATTGAAAAGTGACCAGAATATGGTTTTCCTCGAGGTGCTATTGGACCTGGATATAGGCAACACGATCCAGGATCTTCAGGAGGTAGGGAACCATGGTAATGGGGCAGTAGTTTGTCAGAATGGACGAGTCTAGGGAGGGTTTCTTGAGGAGCAGTAGGACAAAGGGAGCTGGTACGGTCCTTTGTTAAGAGGTCCCATGACCGACTGTGGGGTGAAAGGAGGGATAGCCATGGAGGCCCTGCCTGATAAAAGGATGCTGGTTCCAGGGGCAGTGCGGAAAGGATGCCCTGCTTACCCTGGCACTGCTCAGTCCAATGGCAGAGGTGTGTCACAAGGAGAATCCCCAAAGATATGTCCCTTTAAGGCACACCCCGAATATGAAGGTAAGCTCCGAGCAGGAATGCCTCTCTTAGAATAACGTTACCTAAACCTAAGCACTGCTTTATGGTGAGTTAGTGAAATATCTAATTCACCAGTTTTACTAAGTAAAGTCTAGTATAGGATGTGGAAAAGAGGAAAACTATGTGCTTGTGTCGCCACTCTCTGGGATCTACACTTAACACAGTCCACAAGCAGGGAATGTTTTCTGAAACCATGATGCTTTGACTTGCTGACCCCTGGATTCAAAGATGGTGGCCAGCCACTAGGAACACTTGGTCCACAGCTCTTTCTACGAGGGCAGGAACAACAGAGTGGCAGAAAAGGCATATACTAGTAGACCTTAACCAATTCAGTGTTAGAATACAAAACCTTATATAACTGTGGGTGGTTAAGCAAGGGCAGGTCCGTAGAATAAGGTGCATGTCGGGAGAATGGGCATTTGGAGACAGTGGAGAAGCAGTGCAGGAGAAAGTTGGAGGCAATAGGAGGAGATGGCGTTGGAGAAGACAGCTGGATGGAGGAGACCAGCAAAGAGAATTAGATTTTTGTTTTTGTATTCCGCATCTCACACAGAACCGGACAGAAACTGCATCTAGGCGCAGATGTTATAAGTCATCCACCATTACTGAAAGAGGAACGTTTTTAACCTTTTCCTAAACTGTGGAAGGGAGTACATTTCGCAAAGGTCGGCTGGTAACCTATTCCATTCTCGAGGGCCCACGATGGAAAAACATCTGTCGCCCCCGTAAACAAATCTGTACTGAGGAACCACCAGAATATTTTGACCCATGGACCGGGGAGGGGGGCAGTTTGGGTGCACGCCAATTATTTTTGATGAATAGTCGCGAGGGGCAAGGTCATGAAGACCCAAAGATAAAACAGAGGGTTTTAAAAGAAACTGGGAGAGTCCCTAGGCAGAGAAATAGAAGCCCGACAACAGCATTTTGATTGACCTGAAGACGCTGCATTTAATTAGTCAGAGTGCCCATGAAAAGGGAGTTGCAATAGTCTAGCTTGGAGTTTTCTTAAGCCCTGACTACAGATGGATGATCTCTTTCCAAAATAAGAGGAAAATGAGGCTTCAGAAGTTTAAGAAGGAACTAAACAGATGCAAGCAAGGTTTTTTTTTTACCTTGGAGGAGAAAACAGTTGGGATATCAAAAAGTGCTGGGCAATGGAAACAACTGCATATTGGCTAGTTTTGTCTTGAATCCAAATACAATGATCTCAGTTTTGGAGGGGTTTATAGTTGAAGCTTATTCTCCAACAGGAGAGGGAGGAAAAAAAGAGGATGTGACAACTAAGAATGAGGAGATGAGTTGACAAGTCAGGAACATCAACGGGAAGGAGAATAAGGAGGAGTGGGGGAGAGTAAAGAGGCGACAACCACAGACAAAAAGGAGAGTAAGGAGGAGAAAGACCAGGAGGTGGAGAAGAGTCAAGGAGGACAGATGGACAAATACTGCCAATACTGAGGTAGATATAGAAAGGGAGCAGGCATGCTGCAAGCCTGAGAACAGAACTGAGGAGGGTTTGTGGTACAAGCATGTGGGGGAGCGATGAGAAGGTGGTAGAAAGCATGAGAGTAAATGGGATAGGAGTTGGGGTTGGTTGCCTTAGGTACAAAATCAAGTCTTGTCGAGGAGGTAGAAGAGGAAGGCGGGTGTTGGGGAACAGACCTTTGGACCTCAAGACAGGGAGGAGAAGTACAATGTCAAATGCAGCAAGCAAATTAGTTTAAGTGGTTGTCAGCTTTAGAGCTTGGTAAAACTCTGCCCACCTTCATGGGGCTGTTTAGACCTAAATGGTAAGCATTAAAAAGGAGTGTGGGAGCCCCTCTACTGAGAACAAACATGGGTCAAATACCCTGTTCTATAGAATTTCTTCCACTCAGGAGGGTCTACAACCACCTTTTAGCTCACACAATCCTTTGCAAAACTTGGGGTTTCGCCCTAGGTAATCCAGACGTGAACCCCTTGCTCTCTGTGTCTCAGAGAGGCTCAGCTTCACCTCACTGATGAGGCTTGACTAGGCCAAAACACCTGTCTGGGGTTGCTGATGCTACTCTTGTTCAGAGTCGTTTTGCCAAGCATTTCAGTGCTCGACTGCCCTTGTGGGTGGGACAAACCCTGGTATGTCAATGGATATTCCCTTTTGTGAAGGGTGCAGTGAGCTAAAACATAGTTGTAGACCCTCCTCAGTGGAAGAAATTCCATAGAATAGGATATTTGGCCAATGTTCATTCTCAGTAGAGGGGCTCCCACACTCCTTTGTAACTTAAATGTAAGCACATTCAGACCCTGGGATGCAGGCGCAAGGGTCTTCGAGTAATCCAGGACAAGAAGATCATCAAGTCCAAAGAAAGCAGGAATCAAGAAAGAAGTGCCAGGACACTTAAAAAACCCAGATTGTGAGTGACTGAAAACAGACAAGTACTTTAGGAAAGGAACCACTGAATTGAGAATTGTTTTGATAACACTGGAAAACCTGTTTTGCAGTGCCAAGAGACTTTTGCTTCGTGTTTGTTACTAGTCAAGTGACAAGCCTATAGACCCCAGCTGCTAGTTGTGAGCCGCCAGAAATGCAAGACATACACAAAAGGTAGAGTTTTCTCACAAGAAGCCATTTTATAAAAATAAAGGGGTGAGATAAATGCATATCTTTCCCTAGCCTATCAAGGATGTCCCGCTTAAACTAAGACTAGAGAAAAATGACTTACTGTCCAAAGTGTATCTGACTCTCACACTAATATACACAACAAAATTATACAAGGTTTGTCTGGCTGTCTTTAGTTCACAAAATAACATATCAATTCAAACTCAAAAAGCTTTACAAAGTACTCATTGTGACCAGGGTTGCAATCCCTTGCCCTGGATCAATGCAGGAATAACTGGAGTAAAGTTCAGATTCAAGAGGTTCCTGTGGAAAAACAAAATTCCATTCAACGAAGCACAACATGTCTTTTTCATCAAATATATCCTTCTACTTGGCAAAGTGAATATCTCTGTTCCAAATGCTTGTTCATCGAAGTGACTTAATTTTCCACAGATAGTTTGGCAAAACGAAAAGTATTTTCCTCAAAACACAAGTTCATAACTCAGAACAAATGTTCTTTTCTCAAAAGTCAAGCAATAGTTAGCACATCATCTTCAAAACAGAAACACACTCTGAAATGCAACAGTTCATCAAGTTAAGGTGATGGAATTAACATTTCTTTTCCAACACACCTCATTACCACAACCACTGTATTTTAAATCATCATCTTTCCTGGTATACTCGCCTGCCAGGACTAACTACAATAAGCCCCTTTCCTGGTTTACTCGCCTGCCAGGATAAAACTACTACATTTGTACTCTGTGGGAATGCTGGTTCCAAAACTCTCCACACCAGGGCCAAAATTAGGAGGTTTGAGCTAACAACTGCTTCTCTTTATACTCTCTTGACTCAAAGTAGGTTACATCTCCTCCCAAATTGATATTCCATAAAATAATTATGATCCTCTAGTTCGACTTTTGGCTGTAGGCAATGCAGGTTACAGTTCTCTCCCGCTTGATCTCCCATACAAGGAGTGCTTTACTTCTGCAGCCTTTGTTTTCTTTTTATGCAACCTCTTGGCTGTTGGCAATGCAGGTTACAATGATCCCATAATTTGTATACCTTATTACGAGAGTTGCGCCCAGTTTGTATCAGTTCATTCATTTGGTATTCAAAATTATAACTTTCCCCTAGTGGTGTCCTTCGGAGTGCCCCAGGGTCACCTGCTTCAGGCCAACTCACTGGTATACACCTTGGCGTCTACTTCGACTTAATGGTGTTGCTGCAGATCTCTTCGGGGCCTTCTCTGCTTCTGCCAGCTGCAGGTTTGACTGGCACGGTCTGCGCAGTCCTTCAAAGGAGCTCTGGCAGCTCTGTATGGTCTCCCCTTGCCACATGGGAGGAGACTTTAGGCTGGAGTTTAGCGATGACTCTGCAGGATTCATCACATAGTCAGAGGCCAGACCAACATTTGGCCACCAAGTTGAATTTGGACATATTGCTACGGTCCAGAAAGCTACCCAGGGAATAAGACATACTACCTGGAGACTTACGAGAAAGGGTTATAGCCAGGAGAAGCCACTTTATGTCAGGGAGAAGAAGAACTGTCAAGAGACCACTCTCCTTCACAGTCTCTCGTAGGTGTGGGGAAGCCTCACTAGGGACAAAAGAAGGGTTTGTGGGCAGAATGCATATTGTTAGAACACTAAATTGAATATTCAGAATAACTGTTGCATAAAGACTCCTAATTAGTGTTTGTGCGATGTTGATGCTCGGTTTTGTGACATCTTACAACATGCCATTTATCACTGGCATAACATTTAGGGTAGCAGGGAACAATTTTACATTTATGCTCAATGAAGAACACCTAATAGTGCCGAAAGGGTATGAGGGGTTAGAAGAGGGGTATCAGAATATAAAGGGTGGTCGCCATGAGTGATTTGTGATTGATCTTGAGGGTTAGAGGGTATATCTTATGGAGTGTGTGAAAAAGGCTCTCTTACAAGAAGAGGGTCCTGATTTGATGTCCCAATTGCATGAGAGTGGAACGAGTCTGATATTAATGAGCATGCAATTCCACAAAAATGGGAGAATAGGCATTTTCATGTTTTCATTTCAGCTGCTCTAGTTTGACTTCTGATGATGCGCCAGATCTGTGTCTGAAGGCCAGAAACAAAAGACTGACCTTGCAGATTCCAGGCCAAGAAGGCTGCACCTGCAGTGTCTTTCTTTTGTCCTTGGCCCTCTCTGGGTCCTTTCAGGAGTTAACACTGAACCCGCTCTCCGCTGCACAGCCCCCTCCAACCTCCTTCCCCCAGAAACCCCACTTTCATACTGCGGGCACCTGTTGCTTCCATTTGCAGTCTCCAGGCCCTGAACCTGGAAGCCTTAGGCACAGCACGTCACGGTTCTGTGGAATACATTTTGTGCCAAGGCCTTCCAGATTTACAGTCTACAGACCCGAAACGGATGTGCCAACTGCAAGAGAAGAGTGAGGGCGCACAGAGACAGCTTTGTATATGATGCAGCTGAGGAACTCCACTGAAATGTTTAATTGTGTTTTCAGTAAGGAAAACAGCCTGTTCTCAAAGGCGCCACCACCTGATTTGAGAACACCTTGTGTGGGGGTAGTCCTTCATTAATTCTCCCTGCATTTATTGGACAAGTCCAGTCTGGATGGAGTCTCTTCCTCCTTTCCTCAACCCTTGCAGCAGCAGGAAATGTGTATTTTTAATTGTGATTTGGTTTAATAAACTTAAAAAAAATTTAAAAAACCTTTTACACATTTTCTTTTCCTTGTAAATAACACATTTAATTCCAGATCTCTCTATGTTTGTTCCAACCTATTTCCAGTCTTTGGACATGACAGGATCCCAGAGTAGAGTGCTGTTTTTATTAATTTTCCATTTTAGTCTGTGGTTTCCTCTGTTGTTCCATTCGGTTTCATTAAATTTTCTAGTAGGTTTATACCCGCGCACACGAGTCGTGAGTAGTTTCCTGATAGGAATTCGTTCCACTAATCTTTATTTGATAGGGTTCGATATTTACTATACACCCTGTCAGGTATTTCGCCCTTTAATCTTTCACTGTCATACAGCATAATAGCACATGCGTTACGGTTTCGAGTGTTCCTTGAAGTTGGCAGAATATACATTGTTTGTTGTTCACACCTCAATGTCCTCTTGTGTGTAGGTATTAGTTTGTTGGATAAACAGCTAGCCTTATTTGCAGTAATTTTGCGCGATGATACTTGCTAGGAAATTTCATCTTTTGCTGCATATTTTGGGGATTTAAAGGCTAGTGGAATTGTGTGTTTATCCAATCTTCCCATAAGTTTATCCTTTACTTTTTCAGGGTTTTTGATCAACTCATCTGTTGCGGAATCTAGGTCTTCCAGGTGTTGGATCCATTTGTCCTTCCAGATGTTTAGAAGTTGCGCACTCTTTCCGTTCCCTTTTAGCTGAAAGAATTTTGTAACTAATTACTGGCTCGTCTATTGTTATTTTCCTCAGCAGTGCGGAGACTTTCAGCGTACAGTCGAGTGCAAAGACTGTAGACCTAACTCAGCTCTTATGGCAGCTTTTGGAAGGCTGCTACGAAGGTTAAGGACAGGTTTCCAAAACATACTTTCAAGTTTTGACTACATTTTCCAAGTCAAGTTTAAACCTGCTTCCCCTCAGTAGGTTATAATCGGTATCACTTTCTGGATGTAGAACATTCGTAGGGGAATTATTGAGGATTTTCCATACCGGCCATTTAATATTGCTGCTTGTGAGCTAAGCATTTTTTATCTTGGCGTGGAGTGCCATTACCCAGTTCTGTTCGATACTTGACCGGTTAAATTGTATTCCCAAGTATCACATTTTGTCTACAGTTTCCAGTTTATGTGTGCCAATTTTCCTGTTGAATGGTTTAGCTTTCATGTTCTTGTTTACTCCAATTGTCATTATGTTTGATTTTTCTGCATTAATTACAAGGTTGTGTTGCTTCATATATTTTTGATGGTGATCCAGTAAATGCTGCAGGCCAATTGGGATCTGGTCTACCAATACCAGATCGTCGGCGTAAAATAGTATTGATAGCTCTGAAGTTGTTCATTTTCAGTGGAAAGTGTTTAGCTGTTTTCAGGTCCTCTGGCAGATCCGCTATATATACCTTAAATAGTGTTGCCGCAAGTGGACAACCATGTTTGACTGCTCTTTTAGTTGGAATTGCTGCAGTTAATTCCCCTTTGTCGTTTGTTCTTACTTGCATCGTTGTCTTCTCATCAAGAGCTTTGATTGGCTGTAGGATCACCTCTGGACATTCCCATTTCTGCAGTTTTGACCATAGTTGTTCTCGGTTCACCCCATCAAAAGTTTGCCTTAGATCTACAAAGGCCAAATAAAGCTTGCCTTTTGTTCGCATTGTGTTCAGCTTTAGAAATGATAGAATGAGCAGGTTTAGCTCTGTCCCTTTAGTAAATCCTGTCCGTCTTGGATCGATGATTTGGCTATTTTCTGCCCAGTTTGATAGATTTTGTTGTAGAATGGATGCAAAAAAATGTCCAACAACATCCAGTAACGCTATCGGCCTATAGTTTTATGGATCTTCTCGTTGCCCTTTTTTAAAAATCAGTACGGTTATACTTGTAGTCCATGATTTTGGTATTTGTCGCCTTTGCTCGATGTTGTTGACTATTGCTGCAATCAAACTCCACGAAGCGGGATCCTTTCTTATTCCAGATTAGATAGTCCACCCGGTCTGTAATGGAGGTGCTGAAATGAAGATGAGGTACCAACAACTAAATGCAGTAGGGGGCAGCCACCTGCCCCCACTTAAAGCCAGGCAGAGAAATTTGTATGGAATGATTTAGTATGGTAAATGTGTGAAAATAGACTCACAGGGTTAAAAGACATTAGTACCTTTAATAGTGTTATGTTTATAAGGTCGAAAATGCTTTTATCATGGTTTAGTAAGTAGGCAAGGTACAGAATGCATAGTATAAAAATTGAGTACGAAAATGATAGAAGTTTTTTCCTATACCCAGACAGAAAAGAAATCTGCCATTTATGTAACCAACAATGCCTTTAACTGACAATGCCTTTATATGAGTAAAAAAAAATTTATTAAATGAAGCGATTACCTGTAGATAGTGGGCGCATGAGCCAGCCCAGAGTTCAACAAATCAAGGCTGCCGTGCCGTGTAAGAATCAGATAAGCAGTCTGAAACCAGGCAGTTAATTGGGCTATGTCTGAAATTCTAGCCAAGAGAAGCAGCTGCAAGTCCATATGTGGGGCAGTGCGGCCGGGAAAAACCTAGGATGTGTGCCAGAATGTATTTCATTTTGAAGGTTTAAACAGATAAGGAATAATTGCCGTGTGCGCAAATGTTCAATGAAGAGTTTTGCCTGGACAAGTTTAGAAAAGGTGGGGTTTGAATCCTCTTTCTCTGACAGATATAAAAGGAAGCTCGGTTTTTAGCTGGTAGAGGGGCTTGTGTACTTGACAACGATGCTGTTTGTGGTATGTGTCAGCCTGGCATAAAATAAAACCTGATGAACCTGACTCTGCCTCCTTGCCTGCTGCTTGAATTGCTTTTGCTGAAATGCCAGAGGGTCCCATAGGGTAACAGAGAGCCCCAGAGAGCAACAGAGGGCCCCAGAACGTCCAGGAGAGCCTGACAGAATGGAAGAGGTGAAGAAGAGCATGATCAAGGTCTTAGCATCTCGTCTTCAGGTCCAGCCACTGAGGAGTTTTTTTTTAGCCCTTTTATCATGTTTTCCTTTGATTTTCCTTGATGTTCAAATTCCATGGGTCGTCATTCTTGATAGTTTTGAGGTATTTCGACTTCGCTCTTACTGTCGAAGATATTTGAATAATGCTGGATCCATTTCTTTTCGGTGACAGTTATTCAGCCGACTTTGCTGGTTTAGCGTAGGTTGTTGATCATGATCCACAATTCTCGAGTTGTCGCCTGTCATCCCACTCAACATCATTTCTCCTCGCTCTTGGTCTCGTCATTGTTTGAACCCTTTGAGGCAGTGCTTGTAATTTTGCTTTTTTGTTTTGATTTGACTTAATTGGTCGTCACTTTTGCCTACATTTTTCTTTGTGTAATATCTTGCTTTCTTCTGTTAACCCGTATACTACTGCAATATTTTGGTTGTTATAAAGGCAGCTTCATTCCTGTTTTTTTGTTCTATACAAGCTTAACAGGGCATCATAGGCAGTGTCTTTTTCCCCATGTCTTGATTGTTTAATGTAATTCTCTGTTCATGTCATGATGTCTTGTTTTCTTAACCTTAATCTGTTTCCTCTGTGGATTATCTCCAATAATTTGGTTTTGCCGTTAACACATTTTTCAAGTTAGTCTTAGAATGTTGTGATCACTTACTTTTTGAGTATGTCTAGTTGTTCAACTTTGTGTATTTAGTTTTTGGAGATCCATATATAATCTTTTATTGACTGCTGATACTCGTTTGACCAACTTACCTTTGCAGGAACGTCGCCTTTTGTTTGCCCGTTCAGCAAATATAGTTTATGTAGGTCTGCCATCTGCACCCATTGCGTGTCATCTTTTTTCCCTTTTCTTAAAACCTCTAGTCTTGGTTCCCCCAATTTCTTGAGACATTTTATGTTTACGTTCCCACATACAATTATTGGTGGACTTTCCTCCTGTATCTGGACTTCCTTTATTATTTTGGTGATTACTGATAGTATCTTTGCTGTTCTTTTTTTGGCCGGATTCCAGTAAGTGCTAATCAACATCATTTTGCTATCCTTTTGCAGGGTTTGCTCTTTTTGTTGTATTAATGCCCATTGTATATGTGTATTTGGATTTCCATGTTTAATTACTGTTGCGTCTTTTGAGCGTTTTACTAGTATCATCATCCCCCCATAGGGCCTTCCATTAACTTCCTTTTTGGCCGGATTAAATATAATTTCATGAGTTTCACAATCTGGAGTTTCCTGTAGCCAAGTTTCTTGGAGGCAAATTATTTTTGCACTAACCAGTCGTTGGTCCAGATGATTAAAGAGGTGTCTAAAGCCTGGTGTGTTCCAGGATATGAGACTGTCTCTTTCCTTTTGTTTGTTAATTGTGTTCTTCTTTGTTTAGGGCATTTGCTAACCAAGGGCAGTCATTCCGATTTTGATGACTATCAGTGCTGTTACTCTTGGCATTGCGGTTTCCTTTCAATGTTCTTTCGTTTTCGAATGTCAATTTTATTGGTTTCCTTTTCGTTGTTTCTTTATTCTCAGCTTTTATATTTGTCTCTCTTCCTTGTTTTGCCTTTTGTTGTCCTTTTAGGCCGTCTTCTCTGTCTTTTCGTGTAGTTTTAGATTTATGAGCATTTACTTCGCTTCCCAAGCAAAGTTACTCTGTTTCCCTCATTATTTGTTCCTTCACCCTGCTCAATTTTAGGTGTAAGATCACTGTCTTCTCGTTTTTTTCATCCATATATTCCACTATAGCAATTTTATTTGTATACCATCTCTAAGGAAAATCTCATCAATGTAACAAATGCATCACGTTCTTCCGGTTTAGGTTGGTGTCAACTCTATTTTTAAACATGTTTTCCAATCTAATTTTGAACGTTGTTTCTTTATGGTCTATCGTTAAATTACTCATCTTTCTGCTGGTTTTGTTGGATTCCAGTTTCTCTATTTTTGTCAATCATTTATCAGTCGTATTTTTGCTAAGTCTTTTTCCCTCACGTCAATTCTTTCTCGTTTATGCGCCATTGTTTGAAATTGTACGTTTTTGTTTACGTCCTCATATTCTTCTTCTTCCTGCCCACTCTTATCTCGTGACTGACTAGGGCCCACGCTAGACTCATCTATCACAGCAGCTTGTTCAATCAGCGTTTCTTCCATTTCATCTATTTCTATTCGTGTTTCATTTATCTTGATGTAATATGATGCATCGTCGATCAAGTTGTGTTTTTTCTAGTCCTTGTTCTGACTTGAGTGTCGTGTAGACCGATGAGACCTCCGTCCCCAAGTGACGCACAGGGGAACGAAATAGAAACCCGCTGTGCGACCCTTGAGGCCACAGGTGAGAGATGTCTTCCCAGATCCACGGAGCCTCTGGAACACCGATGCTGCTGTCAAGAAGGAAGGAGGTTAAGCACCAGGCAATCACAATACAGGCAGGTAAACAAAAGGATCTAAAGTGTCTTACCTATCTGGTGTAAGGGAGACCCAGGTAACCTAGTAGGGAGGTTCGAGGCTCATTAGATGCGGCGGTCCCTGGAATAATAGAACCGCAGGTTAGCGTGGATGAAGGGTAGCCACCTGTGGGAGTCAGGGCTTGACTTGAATCCCCAGTAGGGAAAAGGCGTAGAAGATCAGCAAGGTACCAAGGGATGATCCAAAGACAAGTCGAGGTGCAGTCCAAATATCCGGCAACAGGTAAACAGTTCCAAGCAAAAGTACCAAGGGGTGTCCAAGGGAGTCCGAGATAGAGTTCCGTGATCAAGGTTACAAGGAGCAAGATGTAACGCCAAACAGTGTCCGAAGCCAGCTGAGAAGCAATGAGCGTTCTGTCTCTCAGACCTTTATACTGATCGCCCCTGGGTCACGTGACTTCTCTGGATCATGTGACGTCCACCAAGATCACATGGGGAACGCCATAGCGTATCACGTGACCGGCGTGGAGACGTAAGGCCGCCCTTTCTGCAATACGTTCTCCAAGGCAGTTGCCAATGCAGAAAGGGTTGCAATCGAGCCCGTACAACGGTACGGAGCTTTCGGTTCTGTGGCTTCACCGAATCACTTGAGCCTCGAAGCTTGGGAGGAGATGTTGGGGGAATGTGAGCAGTGTTCTGATGTGTCGTGGCCTGGTGTGCAGAGGATCGCCTAACATAGCCCCCCCCCCAACGGCCCACGACCCCGTGGGCAGGACGGATGATCCCTATGGAAGCGGGCTACCAACCGCGGGGCGTTCACATCAGATGCGGAAACCCACGAACGCTCCTCCGGGCCGTAACCCGTCCAATCCACCAGATACTGGAGCCTACCCCTAAACCATCTAGAACCCAAAATGGCCGATACCTCAAAAACATCAGGAGAGGTCAAGGACACCGGCGCAACAGGGGTACGAAGACGGACTGAGTCAGGACAGGGTTTGAGGAGGGAGACATGAAACACAGGATGGATACGCCAAGAGCTGGGGAGGACTAGACGGAAAGCCACCGGATTAACAACCTGTGAGATCACATACGGCCCGACAAAGCGAGGCAGCAATTTCCGGCAACCCACTAGGCGAAGATGTCGGGAAGATAACCAGACCCTAGAACCCACCACCAGAGGGGGAGCAGCACGACGTTTGCCATCCGCACGGGCCTTCATAGAGGCCTTTGCTTCAGTGAGATGAACCACTGTACTCGCATGAACAGCAGAAAGATCCCTAAGACATGTCGTGGCCGCAGGATTCGAAGAACCAGAGGCATCAGGGACCGGCAAAACCTTGGGATGTTGACCATAGAGGGCGTAAAAAGGAGAATAACCAGTAGCTGAATGAGCCGCATTGTTATACGCAAACTCCGCAAGCCGCAAAACGGCCAACCAAGAGGACTGGTGTTGCAATATGAGGCAACGAAGGTACTGTTCCATCGATTGATTCGTCCTTTCGGTCTGACCATCGGTCTCCGGATGATAGGCCGAAGAATACCTCGTATCAATGCCCAATAGTTTCGTCAAGGATCTCCAAAACCGAGAGGTGAACTGTGAACCTCGATCGGAAACAATGACCGAAGGGAGGCCGAATAGCATAAACACATGTTCAAAAAACAAGTCCGCCAAGACAGGGGCCGAAGGGACACCTTTGCAAGGGACAAAACGGGCCATTTTTGTGAACGTGTCCACCACTACCCAGATGGTATCGAAGCCTTTCGACTTGGGGAGATCGGTAACGAAATCCATCGTTAATGTATGCCAGGGCTTGGGAGGTACCGGAAGCGGAAGCAACAGCCCAATCGGTCGACCCCTTTGATGTTTAGCCTGAGCACATACCGCACAATACCTGACGTAACACTCCACATCGCGCTTCATAGAAGGCCACCAACACCAACGCTTGAGAAGGTCTAAAGTGCGCTCTTGTTCGGGATGGGCATTAAAGGGGGCGTCATGAGACCACTCAAGGGCAAGATTACGTGTATCAGGTGTAGGAAGGAACAGGCGTTCATGTACGAAAGGTAAACCATCAGAATATACCGGATCCCATTCTCGTAACTGGTCAGAATGATCGCTAGTCCAGGATCGAACCGAGTCTATCAGTGACAATGAGGGTGTACAGAGACAAATCACATGACTCTTTTCGAGAACAGTGTCGGGAAAAATAGGCAATTGGACCCCCCCCGGGGAACGTGACAAGGCATCCGCCTTCCCATGCGCCGTTCCAGGACGGTGCATAATACGGAAGTCGAAGGAGGAAAAGAAAAGATGCCATCGGACCTGTCTGCTATTAATGCATTTCAGGGAGGCCAAATCCTGTAGGTTCCGATGATCGGAGTATACTGTGACAGGATACTTAGCCCCCAGAAGATGATGACGCCAAACACGGAACGCGTCCATGACCGCCAAGAGTTCTTTTTCCGTAACGGTATAATGAGACTCAGTACTGGAAAACTTACGGGAGTGGAATGCCACTGGATGTAACTTGCCGGTATTAGGACACGTTTGTGACAGCACCGCCTCGAGGGCAAAGGAAGAGGCATCTGCCTCGACTATGAACGGAAGATCCGGATTGGGATGTTGGAGTACCGGTGCGGTAGTAAAGGCGGTTTTCAGAGTCTCAAAAGCCTCCTGCTGTTCTCTCTGCCACTGATATGGCACCCGAGGACTAGTCAGGGCCGTGAGTGGGGCTACAATCGTGGAAAAGGAAGAGATGAAACGCCTATAGAAGTTGGCGAATCCTAAAAAGGCCTGCAAGGACTTGAGTGTTTGAGGTACTGGCCAATCTAAGACTGCTTTGACCTTAGACTCGTTCATGGATACCGCCCCAGGGGTGATGTGGAAACCCAAAAACTCAACCGAGGTCTTATGGAACTGACATTTCTCAGGTTTGGCAAATAAGGAATGTTTGCTTAAACGGGTTAATACTTCTCGGACGTGTTTTACATGATCATCCAGGTCACGAGAGAAGATCAGGATGTCGTCCAAATATACAACCATGTACACATCCAGAATATCCCTGAAAATGTCATTCATGAACCGTTGGAACGTGGCCGGGGCGTTACATAAGCCAAAGGGCATGACAAGATATTCGTACAACCCGTAACGTGTACAGAAAGCAGTTTTCCACTCGTCTCCCTCACGAACGCGTACCAAATTGTATGTGCCGCGTAGATCAAGTTTGGTAAAAACGGTAGCATGTGTTAAATGATCTAAAAGTGGGGTGATTAACGGGATGGGATATCTATCCTTCTTGGTGATCGCGTTAAGACGCCGATAATCCACACAAGGACGTAAATCCCCCTCCTTCTTAGGTACAAAGAAGATAGGACTTGCCGCTGGTGATGTGGAGGGGCGGATGTGTCCTAAACGCAGGGCATTCTGTACATATTCTTTTAACACCAGTTCCTCCGAAGGAGACAGAGAGTAGATCCTGCCCGAAGGAACGGTGGAATCAGGAAGCAATTCGATTGGGCAGTCATAAGGTCTATGTGGAGGAAGTACCTCAGACGAGCCTCGATCGAAAACAGATTCGAAAGCCAGATATTCTGGCGGGATCCCAGACACCAACCCCCCAACAGTATGGGACTGTATGACTTCTGGATCGTCAACCGTCAGTGTGAGTTGTGCTAGGGCTCCCAAGACCCGAGAGGGTGTGTCAGGGGCTTGATGGATCGGAAGACAATAATTCTGACAAATATCGGACTCAAAGAGTACAGTGCCTGCTTGCCAATTGATCAATGGATTATGTTCACGTAACCAAGGTATCCCTAGTATGATACCGAATTGAGGTGCGGTGATCAAATCAAAACTCAAGGTTTCTGTGTGTATGTCCTGTATGTTCAACAAGAGGGGTGCGGTTTGATGTCTAACAGGACCAGAAATCAATGCGGAGCCGTCTACGGCTTGGACAGGTTCCGGTCGTGTTTTTACCACTAAAGGTAGATTGAGGGAATGGGCCAAATCAATATCTATGTAATTACCAGTGGCACCAGAATCAATAACGATATTGACTGTATGCAGAAGGCCAGTAGAGGGACATAGAGTAGCCTTTACAGAGATAGGTTGAACACGAGCAAAGGTAAGAGGGGTTCCCGGAGAAGAAGATGGGACACTCGACCTGGTCTCCGGTTCTAAGGTCGAGCCCTCCGAAAAACCTGACTCTTCTTGGGACGTCGAGGACACTCTTTCACGAAATGTCCAGTGGTGCCACAGTAAAAGCACGCATTATCAACCCTTCTTCGTTCCCTCTCGGATGTTGTAATAGGACTGCGTACCCCTCCCACTTGCATAGGTTCTTCAGTAACGGAAACGGGAGTATTAACAAGAGGAGGAGAGGAGGAGGCCCCCGATTCAGCTCTACGCTCCGCTCGGCGTGCATCTACCTGCAGGACGAGATCAACCAATTCCTGGTACTGAGTAGGCATAGAAGGGATTACTGCTAAAGCGTCTTTCATGGTGTTACTCAACCCCCTGTAAAAGACCACCGCCCGCTTATTTTCTGGCCATGATGTTTCCGCAACTAGCTGATTAAACCTGGTGATGTAATCTATCAGCGTTCTTTTGCCCTGAGTCAATTCCAACAACTCCAAATCCCTAGACTGTGCCTTGTGCCGAGTATCGAATACTCGGGACATTTCTAGGACCAACAAATCAAAGTCATAAAGAACCGGGCTATTGTTTTCTAACAGGGGATTAGCCCAAGCGGCAGCTGTTCCAGCTAAATGGGAAAGGGCGAAGGCGGCCTTAGCAGTGGACGTGGGAAAAGCCAAAGGCCTGCATAAGAAATGTAACTTGCACTGGTTAACAAAGGTTCTGAATGTCTTGGGATCACCCTGGTAACGTTCAGGAGCAGCCAGGGGGGAAGGAGTTGGGAGGACTATTGGAGTCGGTACTGGCGGTGTAGGGGAGGAGCTGCCCTCTCCAAACTCCGGGTCTGCAGGAAGGGGATGCTGAACGCTCTGTATGGTATCCAGCCTTTGGTGGATCACTGTGTTCGCGGCGGCCATGTCTGCCCTTAGTATTGTAATTGCCTGAACTAAAGCAGTTATGGGTTCGTCCGTGGATCCCTGCATCGTCTAACACGACTATACGGCTTCTCAGTCTGTTCTGACTTGAGTGTCGTGTAGACCGATGAGACCTCCGTCCCCAAGTGACGCACAGGGGAACGAAATAGAAACCCGCTGTGCGACCCTTGAGGCCACAGGTGAGAGATGTCTTCCCAGATCCACGGAGCCTCTGGAACACCGATGCTGCTGTCAAGAAGGAAGGAGGTTAAGCACCAGGCAATCACAATACAGGCAGGTAAACAAAAGGATCTAAAGTGTCTTACCTATCTGGTGTAAGGGAGACCCAGGTAACCTAGTAGGGAGGTTCGAGGCTCATTAGATGCGGCGGTCCCTGGAATAATAGAACCGCAGGTTAGCGTGGATGAAGGGTAGCCACCTGTGGGAGTCAGGGCTTGACTTGAATCCCCAGTAGGGAAAAGGCGTAGAAGATCAGCAAGGTACCAAGGGATGATCCAAAGACAAGTCGAGGTGCAGTCCAAATATCCGGCAACAGGTAAACAGTTCCAAGCAAAAGTACCAAGGGGTGTCCAAGGGAGTCCGAGATAGAGTTCCGTGATCAAGGTAACAAGGAGCAAGATGTAACGCCAAACAGTGTCCGAAGCCAGCTGAGAAGCAATGAGCGTTCTGTCTCTCAGACCTTTATACTGATCGCCCCTGGGTCACGTGACTTCTCTGGATCATGTGACGTCCACCAAGATCACATGGGGAACGCCATAGCGTATCACGTGACCGGCGTGGAGACGTAAGGCCGCCCTTTCTGCAATACGTTCTCCAAGGCAGTTGCCAATGCAGAAAGGGTTGCAATCGAGCCCGTATAACGGTACGGAGCTTTCGGTTCTGTGGCTTCACCGAATCACTTGAGCCTCGAAGCTTGGGAGGAGATGTTGGGGGAATGTGAGCAGTGTTCTGATGTGTCGTGGCCTGGTGTGCAGAGGATCGCCTAACAGTCCTTCAGATTCATGATTGGTCTCGTTTCCCTCCAGTGTTGATTCTAGTTGTGTTAGCCCTTTCTTTTGTTTGACTTTGTTTCTGTCAAATATCTTTTCATCTGCTTGAACTTTTGACATTCCTGTTAGTTTGGCAGGAGGCGTTTGCAGATTTTGTAGGAATGTCATTCACTCTCTTTATTACGTTTTTCATGTTTTTGGAGTTCTTTTCTCTTGTGTTCTCATTCAAAGTTGTTCTTTTTCTACTTTCATCGGTGAACTCTGATTTTTCTCTGTTAACCCTCTTTTATATGGAAAACCGAGTAGAATTCCTCTTTACTTGAGTCCATCTCTTTTCTGCTTTTTTCCCTTTTCCAGTTTTTTTCCCAGGACTATCTCTCCTGTTGTACCTTCTTTGCCTTTTTTTCCTCTTCGTGAGTGTTCCTTTTCTAGCTGGTTATCTTTACTCGGTATTGTTTCCTCCTCTCAGTGATGTCAGCTCCCTTTCTTCTTCTCTAGTCCTGTTTGCTCCTGCCTGCTATTGTTATTTGTCTTTTTGAGGTTTTTCTGGCCTTACGTTCATTCTATTGTCTTTGTCGTCAGTTGTTGCGGTAAAGTTTCTTTTCTGATCTCGTAGATGTTTTCATCATCACGATTCAAGTACTATGTTGTTTTCCTTTTGTCCTTATTATGTGCTTTATACGAGTCTCTTTGTATCTCCCTCGCTCTTATATCTGCTGTTTTTCTCACCCACTGTATTCTATCTAGTAGGGTTGCCATAATCCTCGTTTTTTCTCCTTGATCACTACGAGCCCGGTCACAGAGTCCCCTTTGCCATGAAGCAGAAGCTTTGGTTATAGATTTTGTATTTGTATTTATTGATTTATTAAGCACTTTACGCCAAAGCGCTGTACAATTGAACAACAAATTACATAAACAAACAATAACAGTAGAAGCAAATACATTATGAATCAGTCGACTAAACAATGAAAAGAGCAATTAACTGAGGGAGTTAGGTTGGGAAGGGGAGAGGGAGTGGATGGGAGGGGAGTGGTGAAAAATGGTAGGAGGAGGGATGGGGAGGGTGAGAGGGGGGATAGTTAGGGGAAGAATAGGGAGGAGCGGGGGGAAGCAGGAGGGGGGAGGTGATTCAGGGAGGAGAATGGAGGAGGATAGATTTAAGGGAAGAGCGGAAGGAGGTGAAGGTGGGGGTAGAGCAGATGGCAAGAGGAAGGGAGTTCCAGTGTAGAGGTGCTAGGAGATGGAAGGAGCGGAAGCGAGAGGAGGCACAGGGGGAGGGAGGTACAGTGAGAAGGAAGTGGTCAGCTGAACGAAGGGAACAGGAGGGAGAGTAGAAGGAGAGAAGGGAGGAGAGATAAGGGGGCGCGAGACCATAGAGATTTAAAGACAAGGCAGAGAAATTTAAATTTAAGTTGGGAATGGAAAGGAAGCCAGCCAAGGGAAGAAAGAGAGGTAGAGATGGAGTCACGGGTGGTAAGTAGACAGAGGGTTCGAACCGCAGAGTGGTAGATGGATTTAATAGGGGCAAGGTGAGAAGTAGGAAGCCCAAAGAGTAGGGAGGAGCAGTAAAAGAGGCGGGAGAAGATGAGGGAGGAGATTAAGAGTTTAGTAGCATGGAAGGTGAGAGAAGGACGGATTTTGCGGATATTGAAGAGGTGGTAGCGACAGGTGTGGGAAGTGAGGGAAATATGTTGAGAGAAGGAGAGAGAGGAGTCAAAGAGAACCCCTAAATTACGAGCTTGAAGAGGGATAGGGAGATTGGAGGGAGGAAAGTGAATGAATGGGGGAGGGGAGGGAGGTGGGAGAAAGTTAGAGGGAAAGAATAAAACTTCGGTTTTATCTAGGTTAAGAGCGAGAAATCGGGATGACATCCAGTTTTTAATAGCAGTAAGGCAGGAGGAGAGTTTATGGTGAAGGTCAGGTGAGAAGGAGGAGAAAGAGAGAGAGAGTTGAGTGTCATCAGCATAAAGTGGTGGGAGAAACCAAACAAGGAGATAACAGGGGCAATGAGGGAGGTGTAAAGAGAGAAGAGGAAAGGACCAAGTACCGACCCTTGGGCTACACCGTATTCAAGAAGATAGGTAGGAGAGGAGCGACCTCCCCAGGAGACAGTAAAGGAGCGTGAAGAGAGTGTGACGATCTTCTATTTTTTGTGAGAAGGTCTCCAAGTGTACCAATTTACTATGTAGCATGGCAAGCATTGTAGAGTTGTCTTTTACACTTTTGTTTATCGTTTCATATAGCTTTGTGAATGGTGCTAATGAGATCGTCATTACAGCCAGAATGTTATTATGGATCTACATCCCAGCCGCAATGGACAGTTGTGTTTTGGAATCCCTCCCTCACTTCAGTTTTGGAACTCTGTAAACAGCTCACATCTTCTATCTTTTGGATTCCTTTTTCAAAATCTGGGTCCAGATCTTCCTTTTTCCGAGTACATTTATTTACCGTTGTTACTTTCAATGGAGCATCTTTTGTTATTTTTTTTTTCTCTCCTTGTTTCCAGTGGTCTTTCTGTATACTTGTTGTACTCGGAGTAAATTCAGACTGTGTAGCACAGTCTCCTTTGTCAAGAGGTAATTGTTCTTTACTTCTTTTTGTTACCTCGCTCATGTTTAGTGTACTGATATTTTTCGATGGCCTTTTCTTGCTCACAACCTGGTCACCTAGTTTAGTGAGGTTGTTTCCCTTTAGCAATATATGCTCTATTGGCGTCTGTTGGAATTGAGGTTTGAGTACTTTTTTCGGAGATGTGGCTTGGATAGGCACGCTTCTCTAAATTTCATTTTTTCTATAAAGTTCGAATGTAGCTCGATTTCTCTTATTTCATCTGCCAATGAAGTTTCCTGCAGAATTATATTTTGTGGATTCCCCCTTTTTCCAATCAATAGCGTCGACATTTTAATTTCTTGTGGCTGAATGTTTGTGCCAATTTTGCCTGTTACTTTGTGTTGGTTATTTAATTGACATTGTGTTTTTCCCTCTTTAGCTTTTATTTCAAAAACGTTCTGTCAATGACTCATTATATGGGTGTTTCTCGTGCTTTTCGCACTCCATTTCAAATGTAAAAACAGATACATTTAGAGCTTGATCTCTTTCTTCCATGTGTTCCAAGTCTTCCTCATTGTTACCTTTCTCGAGTTTTTTCCACTTGTATCAAAGTTACCAATTGAGTGGTTACTTTGTGTGTAGCTTCCACCCTTTCCTTTCTCATGTCCACGGTCTTATTTAGCCCGTTATTGTCTTTTGTATTTCGATCAGTCATGTGTTTTTCCTCTGGTCTTTTATCGATGTTATCATTCATGTTGTCACCTTGTTGTTCACCTGTCGCATCCGTGTCATGACTATTTGTGACTACTCTAATGATTTCTGGTCTTGCGCATCTTTTTCTTCATGCCGTTTGCCTTTGTCGGAAATCCCCATAAATGCTGTGTTCACCCCCCCTTTGTTTCCTTGGAGGGACATGCTTGCTTCCGTTTCCAATGTACACGGCATGGTACACAGAAGGCTTTCCATTATCTTATCAGAGCTTTCACTCAGGTTTGCAAACGGGTCAGCATGTATGTTTGAATGTGTATCACCCAGGTAAGCTTCTGGCACTTTCACCAACAGGATCAGCAAGTTTTTCCTTTTGCCACCGTTCCTAGACGCCGGCAGACATTGTGACATTGAGTGCGGTGAGTGTGGCAAGTTCATTTGGGACCCGACTTCTAGCAGTTCGTCTTCCGTAATGTCTAGGAGCTCAGATACAGTCACGGCTAGCAATGGTGAGTCCAAGCATGTTGGCTTTTACGCCTCTATTGTGTTTGGCCACACCTCACTGTTCGCACTCGCTCGCAACCTACTTCCTTTCCAGTTACTTGTTGGGTTGTTGTTACGTTCGGCCCCGCTTTTTGCTTTCTCCTCAGATTCGCTGCACGTTCGACAGATGTCTTGGCTACTCCAACAAGACTAAGGTTTGCTTTTGTATTGGGCCAGCTCCCAGCCTCGCATGCGCCCGAGTCCATTCACGCACTGAAGCCCGTCTTTGCCTGGAGTAAGACTGGACACCTGCAGGACTCATGCGCGTCGCTACATGCCCGGGAAGGTCTTTCAAGGCAGTCCTTGAAAATTAAAAGGCACAGTACCTGCACAGCTCGCACTGAAAACACGGGTCCAAAACAGCCTGCTCACTCTCACGACTGGAGTAAGACTGGACACCTGCAGGACTTGCGTGGGAAATTAATAAACACAAAAGCAGCCCAATGTTTTATGATGACTTCAGGGAGGCGAAACTTGGATTACTCCAAACAACTTTTAAAAGTAGCGTGTTGCAATTTAATAAAATAAAGACTGTGAAGGCAGCATGAAGAAGGACACAGACAACAGATTCACTTTTTCTAAAATCAAAAGGTTTATTTTTTAAATATCAGAATGGATTAAGGCCTAACTTACCCTATGCTAAGGTGGGATTTCCCGACCTAAATAAACTAAGGATAGTCTGTGTCAAAGTTCAACTCGAAAGTCTGTGTGTCCAAAACCTATACTTGCCCTCACAACTAAAGATATACAATATGTAGGGATGTCAGCAACCAAAGAAACATTTTCAAGCCACGACCTCACTGTACTGGCGGTGGGATTGCCTTAATCTTCCCTCAGTGGGTTCCCTTTTACATTTTACCCACTCAGCTCTGCTCTTCCTTTGAGAGCCTGGTATGCAAGTTGGTTATCTCTCTCCTCCACCCTGATCATTGCTACCATTTACCGGCCTCCTGGTGCTACCTCTCTGTTCCTCTCTCAATTAGTTGATTTCTATTCCTCCTTACTTTCTTCCTCCTCCAACCTGCTCCTCCTGGGTGACTAACATCCAATTGGACTCCCCTGGCACAGCATTCACTCTTTTCATTGACGTCTGCACCTCTCTATCCCTCTCCATTCTACCTTCTGGTACAAACCACTCTGCTGTTCACACTCTGGACGCCCTCATCCACTCCAACCTCCCTCTCAAATCTCCCATGGTCACCACTCCCTCTTAGTCAGACCACTCCCTTCTCTTCTCCCACCTGGATCCCTATGGCCCTGTGACCTCACCTCACGAATTTCCACCTGATGAAACGAGTGTCAGCTTCTGCCTTAACTTCCACCGTTATCCCTGTGCTCATCAACTCAGACTCTACCACCAACACTGCTCTCAGCAACTTCCACCTGTCCATCACCAACACCCTTGATATTATTGCCCCAGTCATGAGGATCCACTTGAAACCTGCCCCTAAACACAACACCTGGAACGACTCCAAACTTGCAGCCCTGAAACGAAAGTTGTAGAGCTGCGGAACGGAAGCGGCAAACCTCAGGTGCGCCCTCTGACAAACTGGCCTGCCGCCTTTTCCAAAGGCAATACAGACCATCCATCAGTGCCAAGAAAAGGGCCCATATTCAAGCACGGGTTATCTGAAGCATCCAACAACATGGCTGAACTTTTCCAAATCCGCAGGGAACTAGCCAACCCTTCTGCAGTATCTTCCTCCCCTATTCCCTCTCGGGCCCTCTCAACGCACTCGCCACTCACTTCACCACCAAAACTCAGGACATCTTGAACAGCCTTGTTAGACACACTCCCCCAACCCAACCCTCACCCCATTGCCTCCCTTGGCCACTCACCTTCCTCCTCCCTCCTCCTCCCTCGCTAATCCAGAATAGGGCAGCAACACTTCTCCTTGGCCTCAAGACCAGGGACTACATCTCTCCTGCCCTAAAAAGTCTTCACTGGCTCCCGGTTGTTTCACAGATTAAATTCAAATCATTTTGTATCATCCACAAGGCTGTCTGGGGCCAGGGACCACACTATCTGCAACTCTCTCTTACTAAATATTCCCCCTCTAGACCCCTGCGCTTCTCTGGAACCAACTCTTTGTGTGTAAAGCATTTCTCTAAACAGAGGGCAGAAGGTTGATCGGTTTCCTCAGCTGGCTCCCTTCGTAGGGAAGACACTCCAACTCTATCTTTGTCTTGAGCAGGATTTTCTTAAATTCCGGAAGCTCCTGAAGACTTTCCTCTTTACCTCCCCTAAACCCCCACTCTACTATGCTATTCTCACAGTTCCTTGTTTGGTGTGCAGGGCCCTTAAGCATCGTCAGAGCCCTGACCTCCCACACCGAATCGCCCCCAGCTTCTGCCGATCTTCAGCACTTGCCTCGGCTCACCCTCCTCCCTGGAGGCTCGCACCTACCCTGTATTGCACTTCACCTGTTGCTCAACCATGAGTAGCACAGCACCTATCCCATTCCCCCTCCTTTCTGCACTTGTACATACTGAACTCTCAGAAGGCATAGTAGGTTCGCCCCCCACTGTATTTAATATTTCTTTATGTATTAAATTGTATTAACTGTTTAATTGCTTTGCATCCCCTTGTCCCCTCCCCATTGCCCTGTGTGTACTTTGAAACAGTATTTACTTCCTGTGTAAGCGCCTAAAAAGCAAACCATAAATAAATAAATAAATCCCCATAAAAATAGGCTAGAGGAGTGGTTAAAGACGTGTGCGAGTACATTAGCCTGTCAGCTGGGGAGAGTTGACTCGTTTTGGTAAATTCTCACTCCAGGCCGCTACTAAATTCTATGAGAGCAAAATTGTGCCGAAGATACTTTATGGGATGGATGTGTATTCTTTGGCAACAGTTTGCCATCTAGAAACAATGGAGGGTGTCATTTGGAGAAGGGTCTTACACCTTCCAAACTCTGTGCCTATACATGCTCTGAGATATGAGCGTGTGATTGTCTCTTCAATGGCACGAGGACATTGGAAGATTTTATCTGTTTTACGTAAGATCTTGTGCCCATGTGAAGGTTCCCTGTATGTTGACTTAGGGCTAATCTTGAACTCTAAAACTTGTGTGTGGATTAACGAGACCTACCTGTTCTGCCAAACCCTCTTGGAGGAGTTGGCCCTCTCCTTCTGTGATCTTGTGAATAATACTGAGAGGGTTAAGAAAGTGCTGAATGAATCTGATTGGATAAAAACTACGGAATTGATGGATGCCTATCCATCTTTGGTACATCTCCAGTACGACCATAAGAGGTTGGGTACCTTGGCCCCACCAACCCCTAAAGTAAAGTGTAGATTTTGTAATGATGAGCTCAGTATCGAAAGTTCAAAACATATCTTGTTGGATTGTGTGGCTCCACAAATTCAGGGGTTAAGATGTTCTCACTATTTGATTTGGAGGCAAATAATGAAATGTGGTCACTTTGCCTATCTGGTAATTTGTTATCTACCGTTGTTGCAGAAGTTAATTTTTTTAAATTCTTTGAAATTGGATGCTACTGATTGAAATTCTGCATGAAATCTTATATGCTAGCAAATTAAATCTTGTATGTAATCTGTATGAAACTATGTACTCGATAAGATGTTCAATTCAGTTTTTATACTATTAACTGTTCTTTTTTCTTGTATAGTTTTGTTTCTTTTTTTCTTCTTTTCTTTCTTTCTTTTTAATGTCATTGTATTATTTGTTAAAGGTTAAGATTCTACGCCGTATAACAATAAAAAAATTTAAAAAAATGTTCTGAGCTTCTTCCAGCTAATGGTGTGCTTTCAGCTCCCCCTTTCTCAAGTTCATTTATTAGGCATAACAGCTTCAGTCGCTTTACCATCCTTGAAACACTCCAAGTAGGGCTTATTTGGTCTAGGCGCAGTTGTCAGACCGAACGGTCCACCCAGCACAGGTCACGCAACCAATAACCCTAGGTACTTTGTATTGTTCATTGACTTTCCTTGGACTTCCTTGCCAACACAGGTTTCGCCTTCCTCAACTGTGTCATTAGTCCATATACACTTGTTTTACGTTGACAGTCTGTTGACTCTGCCAACACGTGATTTTCACACACTTCACTTTGTGGCATTTCTCTTTATCACTGCATTGCTTTCACACTATTCCATAGTGCTCCTCAAATGCTTTCAATCGCCTCCCAGGCTTGCATTAATGGCTTAGACTTAGTTGGCACGTTCACACAGTTCAAAAAAGCTTTTTACTTGCTTTCAATGTGTTCGGAAATGTACATCACTTTCCTTTCACTCATACAGGATTTCATATATATTGCACATTTCTTTCACTAGTTCAGTATTCAATATCTCAGTAAATTATTTGCCGCTTGTACGGGTTTCAATATTTCCCAATTGGTCTCCAGGCCCATTTCTTACATACTTTTACTTGGTCATCATCTTTCTTTGCCCACAACAAGCCCCTGGAGCGCCCCGGCCTGAGTGATCTCTTCCCGTCACTCACCGGTGTGTGGTCACTCCTCCGGGTGCTTTGGCTTTCCTCTGCGGTTCTCACTCGCTCCTCTCTTTCTCCGGGAGCTCCAGCGAGCAGCACTAGCTGCCTCCAAACTTTCCTGCAGCTGCCAGCAGCGTAGGGGAGACTTCTGTGTCCCCCACTTCAAACGGTGAACACGCGGCACAGGGCTCTTCAGAGCTCTTTGCCCCATCGTGGCCCCATCTGTCCTCAGCGTTTTTCTAACTTCCCTGCATTAATCAGCATCCTTTTCACTGGCCCTTCTTCTGCCTGCTCCAACTCGTGTTGCCGCACTCTCCTGCCAAGCCAGATCTCTCTGCGTCTCTCTCTGGCCTCTCTTTATATGCACCTGTGAACCATCAATTGGCTGCAGGTGCAAGCCCTTTGCCTGACCATAATTACTTCTGTCAATGGGACATGCCTGACAATCTACAGTTGTCTTCCTTGTCCCAGTACCAAAGTGGTGCACACAGAGGGTAGTGTGCAATATTCCTACTTCCCTCTTCTTCGTCCCAGTCTTAAAGGGATATGCATATGGGACAGTTGGAGTGTATGACAATGCGGAAGACTGATGAAAATCTACAAAAGTAGAGGGAGGGCAGGGTGCATTCTGACAAGGTAAAGGGGGATACCATGCCTCACCTAAAGGCACCTTTCCTCCACTCATCAAGGACACTCCACCCAGGTAATCCTCCCTCAGATTTCCACTCGGAATCCAAAAGCAATGGCATTTCCTTGGCCACCTGTATAGAGGAAGATGGGGCGAAGGAAGTGAGAATGCCCTCAGGTTTCTCAAGACATAAAACAAGCCATAGATTTAAAGAGATTTTATGGATACAAGGTTGGCCAAGTAGTCTGGTACTTGCTAGGCTGCCCAGGTCTCTGGACAAAGTTCTTTCAGTCTCTTACAAAGGGACCTTTGGGGTCAGTTTCCAACAGCTAGCTTCTAAGTAAATCATTTAATTCCAAATGAGTTGGGAATTTGAACATCAAATCCTAGTAAATGGTGATTGCTTTCACATATACTGTCTGACATTTCTCAGGGAACATGGACTTCAGTTCCCAGAAGAGATTATTGTTCACAGTCAGTCTCAGAGTTCCAGGGACAAGTATAGTTACCGGTGAGCTAACCTGGTGATTTGACTCTCCTCTGAACCTTTGGGAAATGTAGACTTCACTTCCATTGTGCAATTATTTCTCTGCTTGAATATTTTATTCCATATTGCCTCTCCCTCGAAGGTACTGGGAATGTGAACTTTAAATCCTACAATACAACACTGCTCCACTTGAATGGCTGGAACTTCAGATCTTCCTCGTGTGGCTTTTAGGGTCACAGTGCTTGTTGAATCCCATTCTTCATTTGGCCAGACTGTCCACTTTCTCCACTCCTAGGCACTTCCCCTCAGATAACTTTTTTTTTTTCTTCTGTGGTGCATACCTAGTTCTACTCTTCAATGTAGAACAGCCTCACCTTGGTTCTCGTTTCTGCCACGTGCGCCTTTTCCGCGTTATCCTTCTCATCACTTCCCTGTCTTAGTCTATCTCTCTCCTTCCAGTTTAGGCTCAGTGTTTGGGAGCTTTCAAAGGGGTAGGCACATCGCTCCCACAGGTCTCCAGATGATGGTTCTAGGTCTTCAGCAATCTGCAGGGTGGGGTGGCCTTTCTGCCTAGAGTCCGATTCACTACTTCAGTTTCGGACGTGGAAAAGAGGTTCACTTTTCACTCAAGTATGCAAACATCGTTCTTCTTTTCGGTTCCTACAGCAGCACTGAAGCTTAAAGTTTTATTTAGATAACGCCACCTGCTGACTACCTGTCCTTTTGATTTCCCTGCAATGCCAGGGATCAGTTCACATAGTGACAATTGTGGGGAGAAAACAAATATAATCGGGTTGTTGATACTCTGTGTGGCGTGGTTATGCTCTGATCTTGAGAACTCGGTTTCAAGATAACCCTGGGTTGAAAGACCTCCTGAGGAGAGACTGCCCTAGTGGCTGCCGTTGGAATGAGAGGGTTGAAAATAGCCCAGGAGAAGGATGATTACTCAAACCTGACTCTTTTTCCATACAACAAGGGTATAACTCCATGGAAACAACATAGTTGTGGTGCCAACCTGTTATGCAGTGTCCTTGCTGACCTGGTGACTGCATCTTCAAGGCAGGCTGATGAACTCTGTTCTCATCTGGGACACTGCAGAGAAATCAGTCGTTCCTCGAATATATTTCACTGACCTCTGCTTGAGCAACTTTTGCATGTATCCAGTAGTATTCTTTGTCCAGGCATCGTAAAAAACCTACCTGGCATAGACTGCACTATCATATCAAGCCATTTGCAACATTAGAGTTCCTTAAGCCCATCTGATGGTGTTCTCCCTCTGAAGCAGTGTGGCATAAAACCAGGGCTCATTCCTGGTCTTCATTGTTAGTATAGCTTTCAAATGGGATCTTTCTGAAGTTTCTACCCAGAATGTGGCATGGTTAACACGAACACGAGATTGCAATGTTGTGGAATTGTTCATGTCCCTCCGTCTTCAATCGGAGGCTCAAATGTTCTGCCACCGAGCTTCACCTGACTAGAGTCCTTCATGGACAAGGTGATGTTTTCAGGTATTAGCCTTACAATAACTATGACCTTATATGAGCCTTTTACAAAATATATACAGGTATATAACTGGGCCATAGTGTCTTTTTTTGTGTTGCGTCCATTGCGCTTTTGAAAGACATTTATATCTAGAAAACAAAGTCCTACATATTTAAGGTTTGCTTCCATCTTTTAGCTGAAGGCCTATGTAACATTGGTTTTTAGCTAAACTTGCAAAATAAGGTGCGAGACACTGCCTGTTAGCATTACACTGTATTGACTGCAGGATAATTCTTTCCCAAGCTCCTCAGCTGCCCAATACCTTTAAAATGATATACCCAGTGTGAGGTCTTATTGCTCTCGGTTGTACAATAGATGAGGTTAATAGTGGTGTCTTCCTTGCCTATGGGGTGGGCAGGGGAGCCTTAACAGAAGGTCATAGGTGTGATGACACATGCACTTCTATGCATCAAGCTTATTTAGATATAAAGTATGTTTATTGTTCTTAAAGTCTCTACCATTAAATTCAAACATGAATGCCCATGCATTGTAACTAAGTTGAACTGTCACTCCCATTTCACAACATTTAGTCCCACAGACCCCTTATTTGCACCCCATGCCCCACCTTGGTTCCCACCCACATACCCCTTATTTTCCCCCCGTTTCACCCTACCTGCCCAACATCTGCCATGGTAAAATGTCCTGTGGCCAAATGCAATTAAAATGCTGCCATGGTATGGGGGGATACTGGTGTACCATGGCAGCATCTTATTAAGGTTTCTTTATTCAAACACTAAGGTACTCTGAGAAACCTGAAGGTATTCGCCCGAATAGATCCCGGGAATTCCTTATTCAGGAGGTGGCCAAAGACTAACTAGCCCTCTCTTATCCCAACCCTAGGGGTGTACGAGTGGGGAAGGATAACCTGGGTAGGGGAACACAGGGTTGTGTTCGGGGGAAATACTCCAGGTGAAGCACGGTATGTTACCAGAGAAAGGGACAAGGAAGATAAGGTCCTTGAGAATTTGATAGGCTGTACCAACTCAACCTTCCTTCCTCCCAAATCTTCCCCATGTGAATCCCCATCGAACCACAAATCCAAGAATCCCTGTTTCCTGATTGTCTTCAACCAAGATACCCCCAGTCAATCTCCTTCCCGTCCCTCTGATTATTATTTCCCGCACTCCTAACCTGTTCAGATAAAAATCTACCGTTACCACAATATCCCTTGTTTAATTCCTGATCATAATCACGGTCATTCCCGTTTGCTTCACAAACCCTCCCTTTTTGATACAAACCCTTTCTTACCCCATGGAAGACAGCAGTCTAACCATAGAGCTGTTTACCTGACATGTCTAGACACAAGGATCAGGCAAAGTCAGGCACTTGATGAGAATCGCACCAGCCTGATGGCCCTTTCCCTTCCCCACGGGAATAAAAGGCAGAGCACAATAGCTCAATACGAGCAAGGCAGACCGCACGACGAGAGAGCCAACTCAGAACGACAGTTTAAGAGGAGGAGAAGGAACAAGTTACTTACCTGTAACTGTTGTTCTCCAGCATGGGTCTGGCATGGATTCACATGCTCATGAATATTCCCCGTTGTCAGGCTGGGAATCCTCAGAATATTCCCCGTCGTCAGGCTTGGAATCCTCGGTAAAGAAAAAACCAGTATCAGTTTCGTTTCTGATCTGTCTTTCGTAGTAGTAACCAATCACTGATCTCTGCGTCATACTGACCACAGCCAATGACTGCCCTCTACCTAAGCCTCGCCTCTGGCAGCCATCTTCAGATTTGGTAGCACGTGAAGTGGCAGTATGACCAAGTGAAGAGCCGCAGAGGGGTAGGCGGGAGGGTTCGCATGTGAATCCATGCCAGACCCATGCTGGAGAACAACAGTTACAGGTAAGTAACTTGTTCCTTCTCCAGCATGGGGTCTGGCATGGATTCACATGCTCATGAATAAAGAATACATAGCAGTACACACATGCACAACCACGGGAGGTGGCAAAGACTCAACATTAAGCATTACATCAAACTCAACATTAAGCAAATCTTACCTCCTCACCAGGCTCACCTTAGGCGAACAGGTTGCGCAGCACTGCTTGGCAGACCCTGGACTCCTCCCTGGAATCCCGATCGACGCAGTAGAATTTCGTGAAGGTGTGCGTCGACCTCCACGTAGCAGCCCTGCAGATGTCCAGCAAGGGCACACCAGATAGGAACGCCGTGGTAGCTGCGATCGCTCTGGTGGAATGGGCTCTCGGACGGCCAGGCAGCGGTCGGTTTGCCAACCGATGACAGTACATGATACAGCCGGAGAGCCATCTGGAAATGGAAGCCTTCGAGAGAGCCTTCCCCTGATTGACAGGTCCAAAGTTCACAAAGAGTTGTGACGTCTTCCGAAAACACTTTGTGCGGTCCACGTAGAACTTCAGTGCTCTAGCCACATCCAGCGAGTGCAAATTCCTTTCAGCCGGCGACGAAGGCGACGGGAAGAAAACAGGCAACACCAAGGGTTCGTTGAGGTGGAAGTCCGACGGCACCTTGGGCATGAAGGAGGGGTGCGTCCTGAGCATTACCCTCGTGTCGTGAAAAGTCAAGTACGGGGCCTTGCAGGAAAGGGCCTGGATCTCTCCCACCCGTCGTGCGGAGGTGATGGCCACAAGAAACACTGTTTTCCACGACAAGAACTTCAACGGAGCCAAGTGCAGAGGCTCGAACGGAGGTCCCATGAGCTTGGTCAGCACCACGTTGAGCTCCCACGCCGGGGCCGGAGCCTTCACCGGCGGGAACGATCTGAACAGTCCCTTCATGAACTCTTTCACCAGACGATGAGACCACAAAGACGTCCGCCCCTTGGTTCTGGTGTATCGGGAGATCGCAGCAAGATGAATCTTGATGGACGTGTGCGCCAGTCCAGCCTTGGCCAGCGTCAGTAAGTACGGCAGTACTTGGGGAGCCGTAATCCGTAGAGGGTTAATCTTCTGTGCGTGGCACCAGACAGAGAACCTCTTCCATTTGTGTCTGTAGCATTTAAGAGTTCAGGACGCCCTGGCCTTTGCAAGAACCTCTCTGCAGTCGGCCGGTATGTCGTATCCTCCAAACTCTAATGCTGCAGGAGCCAGGCCTGCAAGTTCAGCGACTTCGGGTCGTGGTGGAGGATGGCGCCTCCTTCCCTGGAGAGAAGATCCGCGCCCACTGGCAGCTTGATTGACGGGGACGCTGACAAGTCCAGAAGGTCCGGTAACCATATCTGCCTCGGCCACGCAGGTGCGACGAGGATCATCCTGCACCGTGACCTCTTGAGCTGGTTGATGAGCCGGATCAGCAATGGCAATGGAGGGAACGCGTATAGAAACAGGCCCTCCCAGGGGAACGAGAAAGCATCGCCCATGCTCCTCGGCTGGGGAAACCTGCTGTCGAACCTCCGGCACTTGGAGTTTGTCGCCGTCGCGAACAGATCGATCTGGGGTGTGCCCCACCGTCGGAAGAGGCGGTCCACTAGATCCTGTCGTAGTTCCCACTCGTGGCACGAGCGCAGCTTCCTGCGGAGTGAGTCGCGATGGTGTTTTTTATCCCTGCCAGATGAAACGGCACCAGAAACATCCCTTGGGCGACGGCCCAATGCCACAGATCCTGCGCCTCCCTGGACAGGGCTGGGGACCTGGTTCCGCCCTGTTTCCTGATGTAGAACATGGTGGTGGTGTTGTCGGTGAAGATCCTCACCACCTTGCCCTTGAGGGACGGAAGGAAGGACCTGAGGGCCCAAAACACTGCACGGAGCTCCAGGACGTTGATATGGAGGGATTTCTCCGTCGGGAGCCAAAGGCCTCTTGCGTGCAGATTTTCGGTGTGCGCTCCCCACCCTTCCAGGGAGGCATCCGTGGTCACTGTCTCCTGGTGGCCGGGGGTCTGGAAATCCATGCCCGCCGACAGATGCGCGCGGGTGCCCCACCACCGGATCACTCGTCGGAAACTCTCGTTGAGTATGATCCTCTCCTCGAAGCTGCCCGTCGTCTGGATCCAGAGCGCGTCCAGGAACTCCTGCAACGGGCGCATCCGGAGCCTGCACGGGGGGATGAGGTAAATGCAAGAAGACATCATTCCGAGGAGGGACTTGATGGACCTCACTCTGGCCGCGTCCGCAACCAGCATCCGCTGCACCTTGCCCAAAATGGCCCTCGTCCTTTCCTCCGATGGATAGGCCAGAAGCGACACTGTGTCGAGCTTCGCTCCCAGAAACAGTGCGTCTTGCGCGGGCACCAGGTGGGACTTGGCATAGTTTATGGAGAATCCCAGGTCCGTGAGAAGTTGGACGGTCCTTGCCGTGTGCTCCACGGCGAGCTCCTTCGTCTTCGCTCGGATGAGCCAGTCGTCCAGGTAGGGGTAGACGTGGATCCCCTCTCGGCGCAGCTGCGCCGCCACCGGTGCGAGGCACTTGGTGAACACCCTGGGTGCCGACCTCAGTCCGAAGGGAAGGGCTCTGAACTGATAGTGACGCCCTTGGACCACGAACCTGAGAAACTTTCGGTGTCCCTTTAGGATGGGAATATGGAAGTAGGCATCCTCCAAATCCAACGACGACAGGAAATCGCCCTCCTCCAGCTGACCCAGGACGTGTTGGAGGGTGACCATCCGGAACTTCTGTGCCTTGATGAATTTGTTCAGTCGTTATAGGTCCAGGATGGGACGCCATCGTCCCGTCTTCTTCTTCACGAGGAAGTATCTTGAGTAAACTCCGGAGCCCCGAAGCCTCTTTGGGACGAGCTCGATAGCGCCCTTCTTGAGCATCGCCTTTACCTCCAAGAGAAGTTGAGGGACGTGATGTTCTTTCCTGGCCACAGGGGGGACGCGCGGGTACCTCTTTAGAAACTCGAGCGCGTGACCCTAGGCTAGGGCGTCCAGCACCCAACGGTCGGTGGAGATGGACTCCCACACGCTGACGAAGCTCGCCAGCCAGCCTCCCACCGGGGTGCTTCGGTGGGGACCCGACCCCACGGCCGGTTCAGTCCTGCTTCGACGAGGCTTTGCCGCCTTGACCTCCTTGGCGATGACGGCGGGGTCCGCCTGACTTGCCTCGTCCCCTGTAAGCTTCCTGCGACGACGAACGGGCCGCTTGACGGTAGGTGGAAAATCCGCCGCCGGAACCTTTGGAGGCACCCTGTTTGCCTCCTCCGCTCCGAAAGGGCGGCCGCCGTTGCTGGAGAACCCCAAGAGCCCGGGCCGTCTCCGTGTCTGCCTTGATGGCTTGAAGGGAATCGTCCACTGTTTTCCCAAACAGGTTGTTTCCGTCGAACGGCATGTCCAAGACTCTGGTCTGCACGTCCTGACGGAAGTCAGTAGCCTTGAGCCATCCACGCCGCCTAAGGCACGCGCCGTTGCCCAACTGGCGAAATCCAGTGTCAGCGATGTCCGTCGCAATCGTAATGGCGTGGTCCGACGCCACTTCTCCTTCCTGCAAGATCTCTAGGGCATCCGCCCTCTTGTCGTCCGGTAGGAAGTCCAGCAGGGGGGCCAGTTTGTACCACAACTCCCTGTCGTAGCGGGCTACGATAGCCAAGGCGTTGGCCGCCTTAATCGTCGTCGCTGCAGACGAGATGACCCTGCGTCCCATCGTATCCAATTTCTTTCCCTCGCCGTCTGGCGGGGAGGTCGACGTAGAGGCCGCCCCCCCCCCGCTTTCTTCCTGGCCGCCGCGGAGACGACCGAGTCCGGGGTCGGCTGTGCCCGAAGGCACATGGGGGCCGAGTCCGGGACCCAGTACTTCTTCTCGTACCGATCCCTTCTAGCCGGCGTCGTGGATGGGTTCTTGAGGAGGGCGAGGCCCTCATCCCAAATATCGTCCAGTAGAGGTACGGAGAGGACCGTCTTCCTCTTGGCCTCGCGCCGTTGGTAAAGGAAACCTTCCTTCTTTTCTCTTCCGGGCAGAGCTGGAAAAGCTCGTATGCCCTGTCGATCATGGAGTGAAACGATCCAATCTTGTCGGGCGGGGAAGCCCGGGTCGGAGGTGACGACGGCAGATCCTCGTCGTAAACCTCGTCGTCCGTACCCGTCGCGGCCGTGTCAGTCCCGGTATCATCCCCACGAGTCGTGGACGGGGAGGAGGGCTGAACAGGGCGCGATGGCTGAAAAGGAGGTGGAGGATGAATCCTTCTTCTCTTAGGGGGAGGGCTCCCAGAAGGGCCTGGCTCCGGGTCCCCCGTCGGGAGCGGTTCCTCCGCTGGTGTTAACGGCAGTCTCGTCCTTATCTCCGAGCATAAGGACTGTATAGCCAACAAAATGGCCGCCGAGTTGTCTTTCGGCACTGGTTGAGGGGAGTCCGACGGGCGGTCAGGGGCCCCGTCGGCACCCTCAACGTTATCGTCGTCTCCCACGTCGGGGTCCCTCCCGACGGGCTGGTCTTCTTACACGCCAACGCCGTGGCTTAAGACTTCGATCAGCTCTTCCTCAGAGGTTGAGGCCGAATCCACAACGACCTCCTGCCCCCCCTTTTTCTTCTCCGTCGGAGGTTTCACGGGGGTCCTGTCGATGGGCATAAAAGAGGACTCCCTCTGCGGTGGCAGGGAGACTCTGAGCCCCGAGGTCGCCACCACTGGTGTAGCCTCCACAGGGTGAGCCAGGGCCGCCGCGACTGTCTCGATAGAGGCCTTGGCCGGATGGATTAAGGCTTTTACCACCTTAGGTGCGCTCACCGCCTTCTCCTTGGGGGGAGGGTCACTGCCTCGCTCTCCCTCCGATGGGGCCTTCGAGCTCGACCGGGGCCTCTCCAGGAGCTTCGCCGGGTGCTCGGCCTTCCTCTTACCCGAACCAGAGCGTTGGCTCGTGGTTGATGGTGCCGGGGAGGATGCGCCCTGCCTGGCGCCCATAGAGCCCGACCGTTCGGCGCTCCCGGTGCCAGCGGACTCGCGGTGCTTGGCCTTGTGTTGGACCCCCGTCGCCGGGGCGTCCTCAAAGGTCTTAGAAGACCGCTCGGATTTCTTCTTCTTCTTCTCGCCTGACGGGCTCTTCCCTTCCAGCCAGTTGGCGAGACGTTGATGGCGGTCCTTCATGGTCCGCTCCGACATATTGCCGCAAAACGCACAGTCCTTCTCCACGTGCGTCTTGTCCTCATGTAGGCAGTACAGACAAAAGGAGTGTTCGTCCTCCTTAAAGACATTCTGAAGCTGGCATCCAGGGCAGACCCTGAACAGCTTTCCCGGCGTCGAGCTTCCCTTCTCCTGGGCCATGTCCGAGATGGGCCTGAGAAACTTCTGGAGTCCTCCAAAAGCGTGGCTCAACGAAATCTTCACCCTTGAGGGGCGTAGACGAATCCGACACAGGTCCCCGTTGATCGGATGAAGAAACGGTGGAGCTTGAGGCTCTTTTGACCGAAAAATCGAAGTTTTTGAGAACAAAAACATGAAAAAATAGCACTAACGCTCCAGAGCAATAGCACGAGGATCCCAACACTTGAACGTGCGGTAAAAATCTGAAGATGGCTGCCAGAGGCGGGGCTTAGGTAGAGGGCAGTCATTGGCTGTGGTCAGTATGACGCAGAGATCAGTGATTGGTTACTACTACGAAAGACAGATCAGAAACGAAACTGATACTGGTTTTTTCTTTACCGAGGATTCCCAGCCTGACGACGGGGAATATTCAGAGGATTCCCAGCCTGACGACGGGGAATATTCATGAGCATGTGAATCCATGCCAGACCCCATGCTGGAGAAAGAGTGCGCATACCGAGAGGGAAACCAGGAGAGAAGCGACCTGGCCCTTTCTGACCAAAGCCTGTGAAACCTCTGCAGAAGGAATCGTAAGATCGCGAACAATAGCCAGCGTGTGTTCCAGCATGCGTCAGCGGTACACAAGACTCTCCTCCGCTGATAACGAAGCCGGGGAGAGACACTTGTCTCTGTGGTATCAACGTTGACTCCAAAGAGAAAGAAAGCCAAGCGGTTCATCCCAGCCATTGAGTCTAGGGGAGAGTCAATAAGAAACCGAACTGTGTTGAGGGAAAAGGAGCAAACAGCTAATTGAACTGTGAAAGGTTAAAAGAGTTATTGATACGAAAAGGGGGAAAACTAGCAACAGAGGAGTCAAGCACCACGTGGGTGCTCACTCAGGAAACTCTGGCCGATTACCCGATTGCTGGAACTACCATAACCAGAAGGCCTTGGGAAAGGCAAGAAGGGGGTCAAAGTGGTTATACAAGTGTCTTGTAAAATCCTCTGTACAGTCGAATGTCTTTGACCGACAGATGATTGTGAAGCTAAGGGAAATTAATCCTGCATTGTAAGAGTTGAATGAGAAAGACACGATTGACAAGAGTGAACCTGAAAGAGGGATGCCAAAAAGAGGGGGCGAAGTCTAAAGTCCCGAAATACAGTGTGTTGACAAGAGTGAACCCGGCTGAGGGATGTCCACAGTGAAGTGTATAAAAAGACGTTAAGATTCGTGAATGTTACAACGAAATTGCATAGAAAGCCATAGGGAACCCAATCGAGGGAGATGAACAGCCAAATCGGATCTGCGCCCAGAAGAGAGGGACCCGAGGATGAGAAGCCAACATGAATGCAACAAAGCAAAGTACAAGAGGGAAATTCTTTTTGAATACATTCCATGCAAGAGAGACAACAGACAAAGAAAAGCTAACATTCGAGAGGGGTCTGAACCCAGAAGAGGGGGAACACAGGGGTGAAGAACTGCCACCCAAATAAAACCAGAGAAGAACTCTAGAACTTTGTGTTGCATCTTTTACTTTGAACCTGTCAGGCCCTCGAAAGCAAGAAAAAAAAACCCATCAGAGGTCCTGGTATCATTAAAGAACTTTCTAGGGATCTGCGCCGGGAATAGGGGGATCCAAGGGTGAAAGGCATCACCCAACGTGCAAACAGAGAAGAACCTTTGTTTATAATTTCAAATACATCAGGCCCACAGCGGCGAGAGCCTTTTTGTAGAAAAGAGACAACCACCAAAGGCCATGATTGCTGAGAGCGGAACTGTTAGCTGGTGCTGGGAAAGCTCGAGCATGTGCTGTGCTCCAAAGTCGTACCTTGTCCCATGCTTAAAACGTGGGGAAGGGAGACCCCAAGTACCGCATCCTGACTTATTATTTGTGAACATTTCCTTCTTTCTTAAGAACATTATCACACACTTCTTTTTGTATTTAGCGTAAGGATTGGCAATAGTTTTTGTTAAGTATAGGCCCTTTTATTTTGACAAGACGCCACTCGGACGGCCTTATTGTTTGATGGTCGAAGCTTTCTCCCATCTCAGATTTAGGTTTAGATTAGGCATTTTTCCAATCTACCTATACAGTTTAATAAACACCCTTGAACTGTGATCACTTGTGTCTGTCTGTACTGTTGCCACCATGAGTTCCTTATAGTACATTTCCATGGTACAGATCTTCCTATTTCTGATGGAGATACCCATTCCCTTGTGCAAAGGTTCAGCTAGATATGCCAACCTCCCTACCTGAAGTCAATAGCTGATTATGCAGAGGGAGGCTCAGCCTCATTAAGAACCTCTATGGGTCTGAGAAACTGGTATTAAGGAAAGGAAATGAGTCCTGCCACATTAAGTTCGCTGGGGAAAAGCTAGAGAAAACTGGACTATGTAAAAAGCTCTCAAAATGTGGGCCAGGGTTTCTTATTTTAAACAACAAATCTGTTCAGTCACTAGATCCAGATGGGCACTTAAATGCCACAAGAGGAACAGTGAGGTAAGACTCAGTCACTTGTTCTCTATCTCCATCACTAGCTCACTTTCCTCCCCAGCGTGGTTCAGGCCATGCTTGAGATTGCCCTGTATCATGAATTGAGGATCCCTCCTTGTTTCTAGCAAAGATGGGCCCAACATGCCAAAAGGCGGTGGAACTTGTTACCGGCTGTTCTTGTGCCCTTGGCTCCTTACACAAACATACAGGCATTCCCTACTCTGTCAATCTCTTCCGCTCCTAATTCTTCTTTCGCCTCTCTACAGATAATCATCGCCTCTTTCACCAGGATCTTCACAAAAGGGCTAGGCCATGCCAATTTACCCAAATTGTAGAAGAGATCTGGCCTATCATGAATACCACCACCTAATCTGTCTAAACTGTGAGCAGGGAGAAACAACCAATTTTTCTCTGGATCCCTTCCTGGCTGCAACCCGCTCTTGCTTCACACTTTAAACATTCTCCAGTCTTCATGACCCCCCCTCACCCTCCCAAAATGGTAATGTACTGTTCCGTTTTCATAAACTGTGTCTGAGTTTTGGTTTTCTATTCTCTTTGTGAATTGGGAGATCTAGTTCTTGTCCACTATGGACCAGCCTCACCTGCCTGAACAATGTTACTTTACTAACTCACTCCTGCATTGGTTCTAAACCAATAAGTAGGCCTTCTCAGCAAGGCAGTTATACTTTATTATTTGAATATTTGCACTTTTCCAGCGCAAGGCAAATGCAAACCCCCTCCTTTCTCTTTGGAGTATGATGCACATTGATATGGATACTGGGACAAATGATAATTACTATGCAGCTCAATTGAGACCAGTCAAATTTTAGATTAGATGGTGGTCTAATCCAGAGTTAAACTGATTATACACTCAACTTAAAGCATAGTTAAGAAACTATATTGGAAAAGGGCTCGGTTTGACCCGTTAGATGGAGGGGAGGGCACGCCTTTGATCCGTAAGTATCCGAACATAAAAATAACTATGGGACTCAAACCCTACTTTAACTGGATCCCTCAACAAAGAGAGAATATTTACAAAATGTTGTTCAGTAATTCTCCCTCTTGGAGCTTTTACTAAGTCTTGAGAAACCCATAACTGATCATCCTGTCCAATGTGCTGCCATAATAATGACAACTAATACCACTTTCTATTCTTCTGCCCTATCTTAAGTGACCTTAGATGTCGATGGTTGATCCCACCACTCAGGAAACAAAGAATAACCACTTTGGTGGAGGGTCTGACTTTTTGTAAATCTCTGGTAAATTTGGATATGGTGCAGGAAATCACTAGCTTCTTAATAAGGGCCTGTAATAAATATGTCAATATATTTAATCTGGTACTCGGTCTGAATATATTGTTTTATGTTTTGTGTAGTTTGTCTATTGTATTTTATATTCTTCTTGTAACCTTTCTACTTGTATTACTTGTATGGTTGTTTCGGTGGGAAGGTATTTTTTTATTTTCTTGAATTGGAATGTATGCATATTTTATTTTGTTTTAAATAATGTTTGTCAGTATGATATTATGAAAGATTAGGCTATATGTTGAAACCGTTGTAAAAGGTTTATGTTAACCACATACAAAAATAAATACTTGTATGGTTATGCCGAAGTAAAGCTGAACTGAACACTGATATGATCCACAAACAACATTTAAAAATCTCTCAAATAAAGAAAATCATGCACGCTAAATCACAATTGTTTGCATCATCAATATTTTGTACTATGTGCATGTACTTTAAAGGAGTGTTAAATTATTTTCAGACTATGTTGTGTAAACATTCCAAGGATCATCTGTTTTGTGATGGCATTAAGTGGCTGTTCTCTTAAAATATAGAACATGGAATGATGGTGCTCCTCTGCAAGGCCTCCACATAGAGTAAAAATGTAAACCCTTAAATGTCAACAAAACACCACTTTCTAGAATTACTTCACGAATACATGCCGCTTAATCTCATGTGAATTATGTAGGAATTGTTTATAAAAGCAGCCAATTTGCACAGGTCATACTCTGGTATCATAATCTTTGAATTTCAGGCATCACAGAGGTAAACTACGGTTGGCCAGAACAGAAAGTATTTATGAGTAAGCAATATTTGGAAAACTGGAGAAAATCTTTCTATAACACGACTAATGATTTGCAGACTTAACATGCTTGGGATTGGAAAGAAAGTGTGACCAGAATATTTATGGATTAAGAAAAACATCTGGAAACTGGTTGCATTCTTTCTGTCAACAGCAGAAAATAAAAAACAATCCCACCAATAGCAAATCTTTTTTCCTTTCCATATAATATGTACAGAGTAGCCAATTAATCAAGAACAAACATTGATGGTGACTATTACAAAGATGGACAACATGAAAAGTTGCCCTTACAACTTTCATAGGAAGCAGCTAAGTGTCCAAGCATATACAAATATTGGTCCAATCCAACGCAAGAGTCTGGCATTCCTCTTTAGTTCAAACCAAGTGTTGCCTACACCTACAATTAAAGCAGAGCTTTCAGTTAATGTAGAGGGGACTGCAGGTCCTGGTGATCTCAATTAACATGAAAGTCTTGATCCAGTTCGGAACAGCAAGGGCATTACGAACGCTGTGGAGTGGGGCGCAGACAAAAATAAAATAACACTTAAACGTAAACACTAAACCCACTTAAACGGACTAATGTGTTTGGGGTGGAAGTTGAGGGGCATGGGGAAAGGAGTTCTCACATGGCAATTTGCTCCAAGCATTAATGAAAGAGCAGTTATATTGAGGAGCAACAAGGGCAAACTTGGAAGAATCAATCAGAGCGCTACAGACTGAAAACATTTCCTGAAGAGGGAGGGCCTTTGTGGTGGATGACAACAAAGCCATATATCCTCATATCCATCAGGGAAAAATGGGCAGGGGCGGGGGGGGGGGTAACTTTTCCAAGGGCAACTGACACAAAAGTTATAATTGCTCTTACCTCCATAAAGAAACCCCTTTTCCCTTATGAGACACTGTTTTCTGTTTTACCGGCTCTCAGTCTCTGGGCTAAATTGTCATTTGGAGAAATTGACCTTTAAAGATGGGCGCTCGTTCTTCTTACACAAGGTCTCAGGGTACAAGTAGGGAAACAAAACACTCAGTAGGCCTCCAACTTCAAACCTCGTTTCAATGGCCACAGTCTTAAGTAGGCCCTACTTAAGTTCTAGAATCACCAATGTGACAATAACTGTTCCAGTTCCTTGGGCACCTCACATTGCGGCTCTGACTACAGCCTAAAAGGTTTGCATAAGTGAATAGAGCCCAGAGGGTCTGGCTTCCAGTCACTTGTCAAAAAGGCTGCCACCATACTGATGAGATCCTCAGACTCTCCCACACAGGAAAGATCCAGCAGTCTGTTGGCATTTTCCATCATCTACCTCCCATCAAACTGGATAATTGAGGATGCAGCACAATGTTGGAAGTCAAATTGCATAGGTTTGTGTTTCCTGCAAGTCCTCAACATCAGTCTTAAGAGAAACTTGGGCACCCTAAAACTGCAGTGCCCTTTCCCTCCATTACCACAAGTCTAACCATAGTTTTGTTCAACATATGTACATAGCTTCTAATGATGCCATCAGGGATTTTCACCTATAGATGGGCCTACCTGACTATCTCCTCCATGTCAATTACACTCCTATCCACCAATACACAACGGACGCCGGCAGTGTTCGCAGAGGCACACTGTAACAAACTATCAACCTCCCCTCACCCTTCGTCCCTCTGGGCTCCTCTCCCACTGCTCAGACTTTAGTTCCAGGGAGACCAGTTAATCGCATTGGACCAAGAAAAAGAACACTGCAGTCAAACTCCATCCAAGCGTACGGTACGTATACCTTACACCAGGTCTGTGGACACAGGACACAGGCACGGCCACCCATCCATGCACCCTAGAATGCAGATATGCTATTCCGGTCTAGCAGCACAAACAGCCGTCCACACAAACCCCTGACGTACCACAACACCTATGACATTAGTATACAGCAACAACCAACAAAACAGAATCGGTCTAGCTGGGCTCACCTCGAATCCAGAGCACTAGCACTATATCCTATAACAACAACAGCACCCACCCACCTGACCTCCGGGCTGCTTACTGGAGCCTAGCCAGCCCACCTAAGTCCTAACCTGGCAAAAATGCACACATGCATCCTTTAATTTGAACTCTTAGAACCTCCTACACATAAATAATAATAATAATGTAGCATTTATATAGCGCTACGAGCCCTCAGGTATCTGAGCGCTGCTCATTACCCATGGTGTGTGGTGCTCCTTTATCGACCTCGGAAGGATGAAAGGCTGAGTTTGGCCCTGCCGGGATTCGAACCCGCGTCAGCAGGCTCTGAAAAGATGTCAAAGCGAGCGATCTCCTCGCTGTGCTATCGGACCGGCATCACTGCAGTCACTGAGGGCGTTCCAACCACAAAGAGCACTGAGGTCATAGAAATGGGGAAAGGGCGCTATATAAATGACGAATACAATACAAGTTCAGCCTTTTGTTATGTTACTTTGTATTACCTGACAAAATACATTTTGGGATTAAGCACATTGTGTTTCAGAAATGGGCACCATTAGCGAATGTCCCAGAGCAGTGAGGTTAATCGGCAAGCACATATTTCATATTTGACTGACGATTCAGGTGTTTGTCACTCCCTCACCCAAGGCAATTGTATCAATTCATGTTTGTCCACCTATGAAAATCTATTTACCTAGTCATCATTTGCTCATTTAAATTCATTATCACCATCACTGACTTTGCTTCTTGGTTTTATGCTACAAAATAGAATTCAATTGGGACGGTTTCGTGTTTTTAGGTGGTAAAACTCCCTCTTCTCGTGCTGTGAAATGCTAAAGTTCTTTGTGATCCTAAAGTATGCCAATAGAGCCATGTGTGCATACCACGTCTGTATACTCATAGTCCTCTCCATTGTGTACCCTGCCCATGTTACCGTCATTCTTTTCAGAGTAGGAGTATGAACATTCATCTTTGCTGCTTTTCTCAGTGCATTTCAGTCTCTTCAGGAGATCTTTTAGGGTATCTGAAGATGAATCTCTCCTCATACTTTTTTGTATTCTGGTGAACTATTTATCTTTTGTTTCCTTATTATAGTTTTATTTTCTATGTTTTGTTAAATGCAACTGTTCAGACTTTACAGATTGTAGAAGGCAGAACGTTGAATTGTTCATACTGCTGTGGAAACCTTTCCTTGTCCAATTCACACAGGTATCTCTCAAGATTAGTCCAAGGAGGTTGGAAAGGGATGCCTCACCCTCTGAGGCCAGGCCCCAGGAAAAACACCCTGTGCACAGCACAAATATGGTACATGATGAACAGGGGGTCAGCCCAGTGCCGCCGGATGTTTCGGACGGGTCGGTATATCCCCCTGACCCCTATAATACCCCCATGGTAACTGATGTCCCCTTATCCAATTGTTATGATTGTCTGCGTGGGGAGGCTGATGTACAGGACGACTCCACCACATGGACCATAGTGGGGGAAAAAGCGTGGGGGAAAACACATCCTTAAAAAAAAAATAGGGCTCACTAGAATTGTGCCAAGAAGAGGCACACCCTTGAGAAGACAGAACCACTTGGAGGCTGTGTCAAGTCGGGAACCCACTATAAGAAGGTGTAACTGCATGGCCCTGAATAATTACAACTCCCACGGACGGGGCAGGATGGGAACCCCACTAGCATTCAGGGGGATGCCAACTAGGAGGAACTGTGGGGATGTATACCTACATGACGTCCCTAGGCTAAGGGAAGGTCTCTTTGAAGTGCAATAGTCCTTGGTTAATGTATTCATTGGTTGTGATTCGTAAGGCGATTTAAATCCATAATTCGGGAGGAAATACTGCACCGTGAGCGGGGTATGATGCCCAAGGGGGATAGGGATTACATTAAAATGACATTGAATGATCCAGCCCTTGTGGAGGGCCTCCTATCGATAGTCGAGATCCTACCCGCCAATAAATAGCCTTATTTCCATTCACCCAGGAGCCACTCAGTTTAATTATGGAGCAGATGGCCAGATCAAACAGCTATCTGTACCAAAGACAGCAATTAGGGATGGAATTGATGGGGTCGAATGACTGGCTAGCAGTGATGGAGAACCTGAAGCCCCCTCCCCTCACAGATCTCCAAGTTGAGGGAGAGTATGGAAAGCCACCTGTAAGGGTCCTTTCTTTTAATGTGGCGGGCCAATAGATTACTGCCACACTCTGATTTAATCCACTTCTAACACAGTTTTGACTTTGTCTGTTGGGCAATGGACTCCCTTGAGGTGTCAGGGTTTAGTACTTTTAACCAATATGCAACTAAGTGCCTGAAGGGTAGGCCAAAGGAAGGACTGGCAATTCTCATCAGCCCCACCCAGCATAAGTCCTCCAAGTTGATCCCCAGAGGTTCTGAGCACCTCTTGTGCCTCGATTTGACCAGTAGCAAAGGGACACATTTTCTGGTCTTTAATATGTAGAATTGAGTCAGCGGAAAGGAAAGCCTAAAAGTCATGAGCTCACTTATCCAGAGGACACAGCCATCTCCCCAAAACCCTCCAATTACGTTAGTCATGGGGGATTTTAATGTACAGTACGAACCCCTAGAGGTATTGGAGGGTATTTGGGATGAACAAGACACAGCCTCTGGGATTCCAGCATTGCAGACTCCCAGACCAGATAAATGTCATCCTGTCGCATTAGAGGTGTAAGATTGATGCACGAGTTAGGTCTGAGAGCATGTAATGGGAGAATGCTCCCTGAAAAGCCTGGACATTTTACCTTTGTAAGTCACCAGGGCAGGTACTGGATTGATTATATAGCAATAAGTATGTCAGATTGGGCTAGGCTGGAAAGCATGGAGGTGATAATACGTAGTGACAGTGACCATTACTCCCTGAGCTGTACTGTGAATATGCAAGAATTGGGGAAAGAACCCAGAGAGGAATGAGGATGGGGAACTTCATCACGGTAACATGGTCGTCACTCGATCTCCCCTAACCAAACCGAGGATACATGCCAGTATCGAACAACATATTGACAGAATCTGTCTGAGATGTGAAACCACTGGTGAAATTGAAGAATTATATTCGAAAATGACAAAGGTATTGCATCCTTTTTTTATCAAACTGGCTGGGAAAATAAGGAAGCAGGTGCTGGGCAATAGGGGCTGGTTCGACAGTGAATGCCATAAGGCAAAGAACGTCCTTCTAGCTTATCTAAGGGACGTAACCAAGATTGAAAGGTCACACCTATAGAAACTAAGAGCCGCTTACAAATTTCTAGTAGAAACTAAAAAGGCTCAGTTTATGGGGGAAAAAATGGGAGGACCTGTTAAGATATTGTAAGAAAGGTGATCAGGTAAACTTTTGGAAGTCTGTTGCGGGTGAGGAAAATAAGAGGGTTAATCGTTTGCTAACCCATATCCCCCAGTTTGAAAGGTTTCAATATTTTAGTACACTTTATGAAATTGGCCATGATGCAGCTCTGGCCAGGATGCATCTCTAGATTGTAATGAAATTAGTGAACCCGGGGGAGTAAGAGGCACGCACTCCATTTTCCCTGTTAACGAGGCCATTAACAGTCTGGGTGGGGGGGAAAGGCCCATGGGCTGGACGGTTTGCCAATCTACCCGTTAAGGACGAGCCCTCTGTCCCGGGCCCCTTGCTTAAGCTGGTGTTTGATAGTATTTCTGAGTCAGGGAATGTGCCTCAGTCTTGGAGAGATGCAATAATAGTGCAATTTTTTTTTTTTAAAAGGGGACTGTAGGAAGCCATGTAACTACAGACCCATTTCGTTTTTGGACGCCCCCGGAAAAGTCTATGCAAAAGTGTTAACCACTCGTTTACAAAAACGGGTTACTGAGAATGGTAACATTAACCACTTACAGGCTGTATTTCTCCCAGGCATTAGTACCCTGGATCAATGCCTTCGACTGAATGCTATTTTGTCGAAATATGTTACTGTTCAGGATTCCAGGGTCTATGCCGTTTTCGTGGACATATGCATGGCATTCGACAGTATATTGTAGCAAGCTAAGGTCAGTACTGAGAGAAAAAGGCATCCCAGAGGCACTTTTGAGTACATACAATCTTTATACTGTAACAATAGGGCAGCTGTGATTTGGGGGCTGGATGGGGAGCAAACTGACTATTTTGCTGTGAGGAGGGGGGCCGCTGGGGGTGTGTGCTGGCCCCCCTTCTATTTAGCCTGTACAGAAACATCATCATTGAGGAACTGCTGAAGGCATGTATTGACCCACCTAGACATGGAGTGTGACAAGATTCCCAGCACTCCTCTATGCTGACGATGCTGTGCTATTGTCCACAACACTGATGGGGCTGAAACATAACTTGAAAATCTTTATGGAGAAATGGCAAGAAGTGTCAATGACATTAAACCTAGAAAAAACAAAGGTGCTTGTATTTGATTTGGTAGAAAGAACCAGAAGAAAATTAAAGTGAATATGTTATTTGGCAACTTTAACAAAAACTTTATGCTTCTACCTGGATTCAGCCTTGAACTTGGGCAAAGTTAATGCTACGGCCACCAGAACAGCGTATATGTGCAAGCTGATACATGCATGCAAACCCTCCTTATCTACAAAGAGCTGCCTCACATTAGCGAGAGCCCCAATTCTCGCTAAACTTGATTATTGCAACGCCCTCTACGTAGAAGCGAGCAAACACATCACGAACAAACTCCAAATACTACAAAATAATGCACTTAGAACAGCATTAAGCATTCCAAGGAGACAACACATCTCTGAGGGCAGAAGAAAGCACAACTGGCTTTCTATCAAGGACAGGATTAAGTTCAAAATAGTTTCCATCACCCACAAATGTCTAAATAAGGCTGCCCCGCAGTACTTAAGAGAAACTATTTTCAAAAAATCCTCAACATGACCTACAAGGTCAGTAAACTCCTGCTGCATCGTAGTTCCCAGATTTTATCTGAAAAGGGCTGGTGGCAATAGTTTTCCTGTCCAGGCTGCCCAATATTGGAACTCCCTCCCTCTTCATCTGCGAACTGACCAGACCTTCCATAGCTTTAGGAAAAACACTAAAAGCTGGCTAGTCACAAATGACATTTGATCTCCATCAAGTCATCCACTACTTTCAATAGCTGTTTGATTATTGCATGTACTTTTCTTTTTGTTTGTAGAATATATGACACCTGCTGCATTTTTATAGAATGTCTGCAACTATTTTTGTGTGTAACTAACAATCGAAATTTCGTGCAACGTGCCCAGATACCTACGGGGTTGGTGCGCTATACAAATCAATAAACAAACAAACTATGTGTTGGAAATGGTGTGTCACTACGACTACTTGGGGATATGATTCGCTCAAGATCTGTCATGGACAGCCCACCTCGCTAAAGCCAAAGTGACCCTTGAAAAATATAGCGGTGGAATACGTTGCCTGTACAATAGGCTCTGACGCAATGCAGTTTCCCCAGCTATTAAACTATACCAACAAGGTAGGGCAGTGGCACTGTATGGCGCAGAATTGTGGGGACACTCCCCCTCACACGGGCTAAGTGTGGTGGACAACAGGTTCTTGCGGGGCCTGTTAGTAGAACCTAAGGGAGCTCCAATGGCAAGCTTATGCTGGGAATGTGGCCTTAAGCCCATAAACAAAGTGATCACCAATAAGCCGCTGATGTACTGGATTAGGCTCTGGAGTACACCAGAATTATCTAAATACAAAGACTCAATGTGCAGTCTATTACGTACCCTGGGCTCTAGTTCACTGGTATGGCCCCGTTTCATACGCAAAGGGCTTCAGAATCTGGGTATGGGGCCTGTCTTGGACAAACCGGAGGAGATAACTGCGAGCTTAAAGGCTTGATTTAAAACAAAGCACCACAAAGCCCTCATAAGACAGATGAAATGTGCCTGTGTTGCGCTGAAGATGGGTGTCCCTTACATGATAAAGAAACCAGATGAGGGATTTAAATTGTACTTAAACTGTGATGCACCTGCTTATGCCAGGAGTTTATACATCCAATTCCGTACTAACACCCCCAAAGTGGCAGAGTACACGGCAAGGTGGTCAGCCTTAGATGAGATGGATTGCAGCGTATGTGGCAGCCCTGAAGAGTCAGTAAAACCCTTTCTATTATTTTGCCCAGGCTACTGAAGTCTGAGAAAGCGTTACTTATTGCCAGCGTTTCTATTCTACTGAAAGACATCAGAACAACAGATTTGGCCATAGAGTTCTGTAAGAACCCACTAGATGTGAACTTAGCCCATTATATCGCAAAATGTGTACATAGGGTCTGGTTACATAGGGCAAAATACGATGGAAATGTTTGTGTGTTGGATCAATTGTAAATTTAGTTTATGAAAGAAACCTTATATGCTGGAGCTAGTCTTTTATAATGTCGTTTTTAACATGTTTTGTAATAGGAAATGACGATTTTTTGTAAGATGCTCATAATGTGATATTTAACAGCTTTTATGGTCAACGCTGAATAAAACTATGTACAACACACATTAGTCCTCTTGAAGTAGACGAGACAGTAGTGTGGTGCCTTGGATCTGTTGATTTTTAATTTGGAGATTTCGATCACATCAGATACAGTCAGAAAACAATCCTAGCCTTTGCCTCACCCAGAAAGGGGCCCTTGCTAAAAGGGTACAGGTCAGTGCATAGCCCAACTCAGCCACAATTTCATGCAGTTTTTTGTGCACTCTACATTTATGTAATTCTACAGAACATCCTGAGAAAAGGGATACTCCAATGCAACTATTTGCTGAAAGTCTTGCAATGCATGTTTCTACCTGTGAGTCTCAGCTCTATTTTGGTACATAATTGATAGTAACCCCCTCCCCCCATTAATTTTCCCAGTGGTTGAGCTATGCGAACTGGAAGAAGGGCACATTTTCTATGCCCCATGCATCATTCCTACTTCCAGACAGAGTTGTCATGCAGGATAAGGAGATGTTGGAATTTGAGTAGCCTGCCGTAGGTGGGAGAAAACAGCAGCACTCCCCCAGACTGACGGGCTTCACAGAAGCATGCTTGATGCAGCTTCCTCCTAAGGTCTGCAGCAGCTGGCCCAAATAAAATGGTGGCAACAGCATCACTTGAAAGCTATGAGATTGTGGAGGGCCACATAGCTAATAAGGATTTTGTTAAAATTAGACTACCGGACAGGCTGGGAACTCGTGTCAGCTGAACTGGGGACAGCTGCGTTTTTGGGTGTGGGCATATGCACTCTGATCCTGGAAGAGAGCTGCTTGGATCTTTCTGGCCATACAGATCACGTTGAGGGGGGCTTTCCATGTAAGGAACACAATGTGAGGAAACGGCACTGAGGAACGTCTAGGGCAGGGAAGAGAGTCATCCAGACTTTTGCTCTGCAAGCACAGCTTTGCCGCTTAAACTACTAGTAGAGTGCTGGTGAGGAGTTGTGAACATTGTACATTTTACAAGGCCGTGATGGGGAAGCAAAGAGGCAAGATCATCTTTGGTGGAACAAATATTTAAAGCCCAGTTTGTGTTGTTTCGAAAGTCCTGAAAGTTTGGTGGATAGGAACACTTCTACTAGATATCTGTTTAGCATGGTCTGAATGTGAATATCCTAGGCCAGGGGTCCCCAACCTTGTCAGCAATGAGACATAATTCACTGTCAGGTGGAATCCTGAGCAACGTCTGTACTTTGAAGTCATGTATTAGTACTGAGTTGGTGATAAAATGGTTGCCACACAACTCATAACTGTACTAAGCTCAATACTGCTAACAGAACAAGTTAATGATCAGTAATTGATAATAATCTCATCTAAGTGTATTTAGTCCAGGCCTTTCCTAAAGGCCTTTAACAACATTTGACATTAAGTTGGTACATAAATAGAAGGTTTAGTAAGTTAAGAGGTAAACAGTGCATTTATAGGCACAGAAGGCCAGAAAAATTATTCAAAAACATTGCAGGACACAAAAGAAATGTTACAGAGAGCTTGGAGTTCTCTCTCAGGAAATGTTCAGGGCATTTAAAGGCAATTTATTTATTTTAGGCATGTTTGAACAGTAACATTAGTCGTTGGTTTCAGCATTTAAACCAAAATGTAAAGGCTTATTTTGCGGTTCCCCCAAAGGGATCGCCAGGCTCTTTAATTGCAAATGGTGCATTTTTAGGAGCACTGAGTAGAATATGGTACAATTTAAAGATCACTTTAACCAGGTTTTCGGGTGAGGGGTAATATCCCACAAGACGACTTGTGAAACGTAGTGGTAAATAGCGTTTTTTAAAGCACTCAAGGCCCATTACATTGAAGACAAGTGATTAGGAATAAAAATAAAATATTTCTGTAGGAATTGGATATTCTTTTCCCAAGAGATCCACTGGGAAATGTAAGTGGTGCATTTTTAAGCATATTAGTAGACCAGTAACATAGGTCACAACTTGGAACTTTTGAAGACCAGTTTAAAGAAGGGGTGGGGGATTCCTTGATATATTCTGTGCATTATATGTTGATGGGTGTATAACTCATCTGTCAAGTGCTCACTCTTGACGTGGGGTCAGCCTGCACTTCACAAGTTCAAACTTGTGGCAGGGCTGTCTTAGTCATTCATCTTTCATGGTCGATAAATTGAGTACATAATCCAGGACGCCAAATCAAATACTAAGGAGCTTTTTACTATACTTAGGGAACTAGAGTCCAGAGCTCCTCTGGATGACATGCCAGAAAGACACCACCTCGTGTGCAAATATACAGAAGTCCTTATCAGATAAAATAGCACTACTACAAACCAAAATTGAAACAAAAAAAATAAAATAACCTACCCACTAACGCAAACATTGTCACCGGATCCCATGTACACCAAAGCCCATTGTGTACCCCCTTTCAATTTTCACCATTCTCCATCAAGGAAGTAGAAAACATCATTCTAGGGATAAAACCTTCCAACTGACAAGAGTGCCTCTGCCCAGCTTCGATCATCAAGGACGGCGCTAGAGAACTAGCACCATTCATTATAGCTCTGATAAACTCATCCTTCAAAAACTGTTCAATACGCGACAATCTCAAAGAAGCATGGGTCAGACCGCTTCTAAAAAAACTAACCGAGATCCTAGCATCCCCACTAATTATAGGCATAGAACAACGATCACCTTAGTTCTAAAGATTCTAGACCACGCAGCCTATCTCCAAATTCAGAAACACTTGGAAGATAATGACTTACTAGGTCAACGTCAGTCTGGTTTCAGACCCAGACACGGCACTGAGACAGCTCACTTAGATCTAAAGATATAGATGGATGAAAGGACAAGGGCAAACTAGCCATCCTCCTACTCTTCGATCTCGCAGCAACCTTCGACCTCGTCGACCATAAAATCCTGACTAAGCACCTAACCTCAACAGCAGCCTTATCACCGAACACCGCTAGCTGGATACAATCCTTCCCCTCAAACAGAACCACTAGGGTCTTCTCACCCTCAGCATCTGCCCTGCCACAGCCCATCAATTGTGGAGTTCTGCAAGGATATTGCATCTCCCCCACACTCTATAATATATTTACTAAGCCTCTCTTTGACAATCTGGGTGTCACCTATATGAATTACGCGGATGACACCCAGATCCTCATTATGCTCACTGGCTGCTATATAAATGACACACAAATGATCAACAACATCTACCTAGAGATCCAAGCATGGATGGCCACCCACAGTCTCTGTCTACACGATGACAAGACTGAACTCCGTATCATCTGCTCCCAAGCACGCCTTAACCAATTAGACAAACGCTATTCTGCCTTCATCATTGACGGAAACACCATAAAAGTTTCCAGTGAAGTAGAAACGCTTGGTGTTTACTTGGACTCCACTTTATCCCTTAAAAAACAAGTGAACATCACAGCATCCACCACAGCCTACACCAAAAAACGTATAAATGCCTGTAAACCTTACCTTTCTACCAATAGCCTCTAACACTAGCCAGAGCACTGATCCTCTCAAAGCTGGACTATTGTAACACTTTATTCCTCAGTTCCTCCTCAAGGAACATAAACTCCAAGTCCTCCAGAACAACGCCTTAAGATCAGCCCTAAACATTCCACGCTCCAGCCACATCTCCACCTTCAGGAGGTATGCACTCAGGTTACCAGTACGCAACAGAATCACACTACGATCCCTAGTCATCACACACACATGTCTATCAAACACAGCACCAAAATACCTCACAAACAAATTCTCTAAAACTCAGTCTGATAGACCCACTAGATCCAGCTATCTCAACCGACTCACCATTCCCAACTACATCCTAAAAACGGCTGGAGGATCCAGCTTCCCAGTTCTAGCTGCCAAGTGCTGGAACTCACTCCCACCAGCCATTCGAGCTGAAACTAAATTTGGGCCTTCAGAGCCAAGACCAAATCTTGGCTTCTTTCCCAAACCACTACCTAATACAACAGGCTAGGTCCCTCATTGTACACTGTATATTTTGTAAATGTTGAATATGCTGCACACACAAACTGAACATCTTTTATGATTATGTACCCTAGCCACCGCTGAATTAAATTACTAAAGCACTGAACCATACAGCCCCTCCGTACCTCACTGAAAAATTCACCTTGATATCATCCACAGGGATTACTAGATCATCTAACACATCTTGCCTGGTGGTCCCAAGATGCAACCTAAAAAGTTATGGGGGATCCAGTTTCCCGGTCATGGCTGCCCAACGGTGGAACACCCTCTCACCTGCCATCAAATCTATCCAGGTATTTTCCAATTTCAGGAGAAATCTACTGGTTACTTAGCAAGAACTAGATAACAGTAACTCAGAGTTCTTAACCTTCAGTTCATTAACTAATGAACTATCCCCCTTAACTATCCTATATCTGCCTCATCCGTTTCGGTACATTTGGTCTGCCTGTATTCTAGTCATTTAGCAAAACAATTGTTTCTCTACAATCATCATGCCTGTATTCTAGCCATTCAGTAACATACCTATGTAACTGTAACCTCTTAACATTGCCTATGTCTGTAACCTGTCATCTGTAACCTACTTGTATCGGACTATAATGTCTATGCATGACCAAACTGTATTTTAACCATAATGCCCAGGTCTGTAACAATCTACTTGGCGTAATAGCGCCAAGATACCTCTGGGTCAGGTGGGCTATATAAATAAAATAAACACAACCTGGGTCGACTTTAATCTCTTTGGCTATAAATCAGAACCTTCCTGACTTAATCTATAAGTAAATACTTTTTCTATTGTGTGTGAATCTATAACTGTAAATCTGTTTATCAATTGTACTCGGTCATGTAACCTACTGCGTAGCCTACTATGTAACCTACTATGTATTCAAGCGCCCAGTTACCCTTGGGTTAGGTGTGGTATACAAGTAATAACCTAAACATTACATTGGGTAATAAGATCTTATTCTATCATAGGTACACTAATTAATCATGCACAATTTGAAACTTGAGTCACCTTACTTGCCCCTTAGCTAGAGGCCAGATAGGCAAAGTATCATACAATTAGAATTTCTTCACCAGGACACTGCAATACAAGATGCAACATTTGTGCATATTATGCATGGGGCCCACAAACACAAGTCTCACATGTAAAGGAATTGGCATATGCAAATTGTTTAAAAAGAAACGTTTGGGTATGCATACACAGGCACAGAAGCTGGCAATTTTCAGCAGAAGACACACAGGAATTCGATTCTATTATGTTGCCCTAGATGCACTTCTGTTCTGAGCAAAGAATCAGTAAATGAATCACAAAGAAAATGCAATTTGTGTGGAAGATTTTTGACAAAAAACCCCACGCATTCTGGCAACAAACATGAATTTTTCATGTACAAAATAAGCCTATTTGAACTTTGTTGACAGTTGGGCATTCAAGTCACTTGTTTTCCTACTATTCATTTGTCAAGCTTCAACAACTAGCCCATTTACTCTCTACACAAGTGCAGCAGGGGAAGGCTAAATTGGTTGCAACATGTTCTGCACATATTGTGTACCTGGATTCAGCCAGCAGTGCACCTCAGTGTACCAGAGCTCCAAAAAAAAAAAAAAGACGAGTGCTGAAGACTGGGGCTGTCCCAATAAGTGTGGTTGCAGTGGGTAGTCCTTATTACTTCAGATTACAGCAGCACCACCATAGTATGCAAATTGATAACCAGGCTGGCCTAGTCAGGTTCTCTTCAATCACTGGGGCTGTTACACGTCGGCAGCAGGGACCTCCCATTCCTTTATTTCATACATCTCCCTTGCAGAGAAATAAGCACTCCTGGACTTCCCTATGGCACAGATACAGGTTGCCAGGGCACTTGTTTAGGCAACAGAGAAGGCCGTATCAGCCGATACGTCCCGTGCGTAGAATACGTACAAGGAAGCCCCGCCCACCTGTAGTTTAAATCCGGCGTCTCCCGAGTGCCTTTTGCTGCTAATCGTGGCATTATTCACGCATCTCCTTTTGTTCCGCATTTCCTCTCCTCTTTCGGATTACCTTCTGCAGAGTTCTGCTGATTTCCTGGTTACCTGATCCCTCCTTACTCTTACTTGGACTGCCTTCGTATTTTCCATTGGGTTTGATTGGATTGCTAAATTGCCGAAAACGGAACTCTTGGACTGCAATTGTATTTACCCTTGTCTGGCGTTTGATCTCCTTGTGCCCGACTCGGAACGTCTTCCGGATTGCCTCAAACGCGTCGCGGGTGCATCCTTGCTTCTCAGAGTGCACCGCATCACGCGATCTCCTCACAAATACTACGGAGTTCTTAAACTTACTTGGAAACGCGAGTACTGTTTACTGTTGGTATTGTGTTCTTCTGCAACGTTAAAGAACATTCCACCTATAATCTTGGGATAATCATTCACTGTTTCAACATTACCATGACTGATTCAGTTGTCATTCTTACCTGTAATGGGATTCTTGGGTCTCTTACCTAATACTGTAATTTCCGGACATGCTGGGACTTTTTCTTCCAAGTGCATTTCCGAAAGCTTTCCTGTTTATGTACCAGCCTGTCCCTAGTGCGTCCCTCGTGCCGCCCGGGTATATTCTTCCCATACTAACTTCCCTGTTTATTATTTTTTACCTTCAGTTGTACTCCTTTCAACTGGAACCTTTAGGCACTTCAGAATCCCTTTCCTCAGGTCAGTCTTGGCTGTTTATTGACTATGGTGGTGTCTTACTGGTCTGGGTTACTTACTCACGGTATTGGGGTTTTGTTTCCTTGTAGGTTCAGGATCCATACCATATTCAGCGCCATTTAAACCTTGCCTAGGTATTCCAATTAGTGTGTTGTTGTTTTGTTCCAATTACATTCTTACCATATCGTTTGTAATAATTTCTGTGATTCCTTTACAGCATTGGTTGTCCCCGCACTTTTGTGCGATTGACACCTCTGTCTGTTTGTACCTGAACAGCAGAGAGGTACATCGTGAAGAAGAGTCAATCTTTCGGAGGAAGCCTGAATCTAAGAATTCAGGGGAGCTGGAGTCCTGGAGGCTGATCTCTAATATACTACGTATAGCACTCCTTTCGTCGAGGTCATATTACCAACGCCCCGACCAGTATATGGTGAGGGGAGTAACAGGGGCCCATCTCATCTGAAGTCTTAAGATTCATCTGATCAGCCACCCCCTCTTGGCCACCTGGACCCATCAGGACTTCCCCACCACTTAGCACACTCTACTGATGCGTCCCCAGCTAATGCTTCAACAACTAATAATATGTCTTGGCCGTCAGCCAGAGCAGGCTGACTGGCTAGCTTTCCCGCACAATCCTGTCTCAGGGTACGCTGCCATTGATGTCTCATCCCTGCAGTAGTTCTAGCCTTGTCCCCAAACTATGGCCCAGAGCAACTGGCAAGCAACATTTTAAGGTCAGTATAGCAACATGTTGCTTGCGAGCTACACGTTGGGGATCGCAGCTCTAGGTTATACATGACTAAATGCGACATACATCTCAAATGGAGCAATACTCAATGCTCAAATTAATTCTTACATTTGAGAAAACAATACCCAATACAATTATCTTTAAGTGCAACTCCTATGCAAAAACATTTTCACTCAAAAGATTTAATCTCATTGATTCGGTTCTCCTCTCCCCAATAAGAAGTATTCCTGGTACAAAGTGGTTCTGGAACATCAAAACTAATTTGCACCGTAATGTCAGGATCCTGTCATCTAGAAAGCATGGGGTGCTCCTAAAGTGCATGTGGAGTCCAGTCATCAGCTGGTTATGCCCATGAACTGTTTGTGTCTTGACACAAACGTCAAATATACATTCTCAAGGACTCCATTCAAGTTTTAGATTTTTCAGAACCCTGATGCATTGTGGTCATTGCATTTATGAAATATTAACTATCTACGTCTGCAAGGGTTGTGTTCGATTCTGGTTTCATTCTTTTATGCTCCTGCAATGCACGGGACTCCTGGTACCTCTCAGTATGCTACCCTGCTGAATTACAGAATCATACTCCAGTCCATATTAGTTTCAGTCTTTGCAGCATTAACGTCCCAAAACCAGGCAAAGATCATGGTCTGGTGTTTTGGAATCTTATACAATTTCAGATGGGTCAACTGCCAGTTTCTTTCATCTGTGAGCAGCATGTCTTTAGAAGCCCTTTGGTTTGACAGGCCAGGGGTCAGGCAACTGCCATTCCTCCCAGACATTTCTCCCTCTGAACAGATTTTGACCAAGCTAGTCTGCCTGTCCTACATTGCTTCCAGAATAGGAGAACCAGCCGCACTCCCCTCCAGCCTGAGGCACAATTTAAAAATCCTTTGTTTTCCAGTCTGAAGCATTGGTTTGCACGTGTTGTACTGAACTTGAAGCATTGGCTTGCAAACTACTTGTTCCCAGCTTGAAGCTTCCTTGCAGATTTCTAATAAGGTACTAATCGTGATGTGTTCCCCAGTCTCCCATGCAGCACCATTGTTATGTTTCTAGTTTTTAGCCACTGTAAAATAATGTTCTGTTCCCTGTGATATTAAGAATGCCCAAGCTTCCAATGTCCGGGTATTGCGATAGCATTTAGCTTTTTCTCAACTGTTAGTGCCATTTCATGTATCTGTGTTTGTGTCAATGTATAGTACAAGGTTACCCCTTTCATTAGTGTGAAATCCATAGTGGAAGATGGCTCTGATGTCTAAACTGGTTTCCCTCTTGTTCTTTTCATTCCTTCTCTGCCTGTGCAGCCTTGTGGCCTACATTTCCAGCTCCCCAAATAAGGTACCATTGTCCCAGTCAGTGACTCCAAGATCCACTCACGGTTTTCCTTAGAATTCTGTCAAAGAATCTCTTTCAGCTTTTCCGTGCTTAATAACATTTTCAATCTATGTTTTCTTGGGATTTGGGGCATGGGATGTTTCCATGCACTACCTATCATTTACCAAAGGTGCAAGCGAGTAGGTGCTTTATAGTGCGCCCACACACGCACACACTCCCCCTTCCACCTCCGGATTGCCTTCCCCCACTAAGAGCAACTGCTGCAATATGATTTTGTGATCGCTCTGCAAATTTGTCACATTCATGCAGCAAACAAACTATCATTGTTTCATGGTGGTTTATTTCACTTGCTCTTCATCACTGCCCCTTTCAGTTGATCCATCATCTTTGGCATATTCCGTGGGTAAGTGTCTGATGGTCCCCTTTTCATCTGTTTTTTACACTGCATGTTCCAGCCAGCTCGAGTGACGAGCACAAATCTGGTTCTTATCTCAGTCCATTGCATATGTATTGACCAGTCTTGCTACACCAGCCCACACACTGTCTTACTACTCTGCCAGTAGAGACCTTAGTCTGTTATTTGCTAAACTAGGAATCATCCCAAGTTGCTTTGCTAAAGCACCGTGTGGGGACTCTCTGACCCAGTTTTGCACTGTGGATCCTGACAATTACCCAGTGCAGAATTTCTACAAACTATTTTTTCCATGTGAGCTAAAGACTTAAGAGGCGGAGGAAAGAGGAGGGAGAGAGGGGAAGATAAGGCGAGACAGTGGATGAGGGGGAAAGGCGAAAGAGGGACAGGAGAAAGGGGAGAAAGTGGACAGGGAGAGAAGAGAGAAGACAGTGGAGATATTGAGAGCAAGGGAAGACCGGGAGATGGAGAGAGAAGAGGAGAGGAGAGCACAATTAGCTTACACAGAAATATCCCAATGAGAGCAGCGCCACTTGGGACTGGGGTTGACTGTTTTTGCTGCAGCGCACCAAGTTAGCGTTAGTAGGCTTGTGGTAGAACTTGTAGGAAAAGCCCCTCGTACTTGTAGACTTGGACATTCAGGGATTTACCCTCCTGCACAGATTTTCACTGTTGAACCAGGCAGGCAATGAAACGCAGGCCATGGTTTTTGGTGGCACGGGAGCTGTAGGAAACAGTGACGGGATGGCAAACTCAGGAATAAGATCAGCAGGTAGGGGTGCTGTGAGTGTCTGGTGGTGAGTGGGTTGGAGATTAGTTGTAGTGGGGAGGTGGAGTGTTGGGAACAGGGTATGGCGCAGTGCCCACATTGAAAGAGAAAAACAGGAGGGTCTTGGGAATACAGACAAGAGAAAAAACAGGGGAATGTTGATGGAGTCCCCATTCAGAGAAAGAA